>NC_089229.1:66333348-66683848 GCF_963924675.1 Phocoena phocoena | reverse complement strand
AAGGTTTCCCAAGCTCCTTGATTGTAACTAGTAAGTCTGCACTTGCTTCTCATCCACACTTCCACTGGCCTCTCAAAAATCCCAAAGAGCCCCCATGGAGAAGCCCTCGAGCTTTCACATTTAGCCTTTAGAGGTTTATTAACAGCCTTCAGCTCCTCATGTGTCTCTGCAGAGCATTAATACAACCTCTGAACACTAACCAACACCAGTGCCCTTATTTGCATTTTCCCCTCATTGCATTTAAAATATCTGAATCATCAAGGGTGTTCCCATCCACAAGGTCACCAACAGTGAAATTTTTAGCAATTGGGAGGCCACCTATACATCTGTATATAGGGACTCTCTGTGCCCTATAACCACATTGTGTGGTTGGCAGAATAGAAGAACCCCACCCCAAAGATGTGCATGTCCTAATCACCAGAACATGTAAATATGTTTTCCTACATGGGAAAAGGGAATTTGAAGATGTGATTAAACTAAGGATCTTGGCATGGGGCATTATCCTGGACTATACATTGGTGAATCCAATGTAATCACAAGAGTCCTTAAAAGTGAAAGTTGGAGATAGGAGAATCAGAGTCAGAGAGAGAGTTGAAGATGTTATGCTACTGGCTTTGAAGATGGAGGAAACATTTGCCTAATTACTAGAAAGACAGAACACCTTTGCATATGCCATTTGTCTTTACAGTTGTGTGGACTGCCTATCCATAGGCTTAGCCCATTTTACTATTGGGTTGTTTGGGTTTCTTTCATTAACATGGTTGTAGAGGTGTTGGGGACATTATAGCTATTAACCCCTTATCTGCTATGTACATTGCAAATATTTTTCAGCCTTCTTTTTTTGCCTATTTTTACGATACCTTTTATCAGACAAAACATTGTAGGTTTCGTAATGTCAAATAGATATTTTCCTTTATAGTCTGGGTTCCCTATCTTTGTTTGCTGAATCTCCCCGTTCCTAAATTTTCTTCTCAGATTTTTAAACATTTTATTTTTACATTTATTATTTTATCCACCTGAAATTTATTGTTGTATTATTGTTTCCTCTCTTCCCACAAAATACATGTTTCTTGTAGATGTTCTGGGAAGCTTCAGATAATAAACAAGAAAAAAATTTTAATTACTCATAATTCCTCAGTTTGGCAAGACACAGCCCCTGGCTAAATTTTCCCATGCATTTCACACAATCTTGAATTTTTTAAAAAAGATATATAGTGTAAATTCTGTACACAATGTGCTTTTGCCATTTAGCTATACAATTAGAACACTTTCTCACATCACAGAATAATTTTCTGCAACATATTATTAATAGCACAGGAATAATCCAATGTATAAATGTACTAGCATTTGTTTAATCAAATTCCTATTTTGGGACATTTACATGGTTTTCAATTTCTTGCTATGACGAAAACATGTCATGACGCTGCCTCCCATTTGTTAGACTATATTTGGCACTAATTAAAGAGTTCACACTTATTTTCAAGTATGTCTGTTCAATTATAATAGCATCTAAAATTACCTGCTTAAAAATTAGACAAGGAGAGGAAAATAAGATCCTTTTTTTTCTGGGTCGCTGTATTGAAATATACCTGAATTGAATAGAGGATTTGGAACTATTTAAAAAAGCACTGGATCTCCAGAGTGCAATTGGTAGGTTTAGAAATTGTTTCTAAAGAGAATCAACTAGAAAGAGTTCAGAATTTAAGAGTTCAGAAGTTAAAAAATAAACAGTAAACATAGCATGGGGAAAATCACCAGATAGAAGGATCAGAAAATCCTAAAGAATGAGCAGTCAGGGGAAGGATCAACAGGGTAGCAATTCCAGTTCTCTTAATATACCATCACCAGGAAGCTGCCTCCAACTCTTGGAAAGAGACAGACAAATCAATAATCATTCCTTTTTAGGATTTTCCTAGAATCTCAAGACAAAGCAATGAGTAGTAGAAAGTCTAAGAATGAGTGCAATTAAAAAAAAAAAAAACATGAGCACAGAACATATTTTAATTAAAACATAATTTAAAAATAAATCTGAATATTTGAAAAAATAATCTAAGTGGTCAACAGTGTATACATTAATCTTCTATCAAACATATTTGTAATTGGCTTTGAATTCATTATGGTTTGGGGATTTCTCTGCAACTGCTCTCTTCCATAATTAACTCTATTCCAAACAAGAAAATTTTTTTTAATATTATTAAACTGTATATAATAAACCATGAATGTGATGTTAGAAGGGAGTTGAACAGCTCAGCTAGTCTGGCCCCAATATTTACTATTGCAGAAGCTGAGGCCCAGAAAAGGGAAGTCACTTGCTAAAGACCAGTCAGTCAGGTACCTGCTGGGCTGGGGTTACACTGCAGATCTCCTGCCTCTCAGCTCCTCCCATCAACTTCACAGGTCCACAAGGTGGTCATTCTTGTTCTGGTGCCTGTGGTCATGAGTTATACATCGAATCAGGAAGGCAACAAGATGAAATCTACATATGTATGTGTAATCACAATTATGACTACTGATACTAGTCCTCTAGCTGTTCTATGCCTTTAATGTCCACATGTAATGCTTTCTGAAGAGGGGACACCAGCCGTGTGAGGCCTGGATGCTGTGGGCTCCCCAGGCAGCACCACAGCGGGCCAGGTGTCCCACTGCCCACACTTAATAAGAGACGCCCAGTCTGATTGGCTCTTTCTTCAATTCATGGTTCCCAGGGTTGAAGACCCTTAAACACTTTCCTCTGAGGGAATTTTGTAGTTAAGAGCCAAGTGGAAAATATTCAAAATGATCAGATCTAATATACTTCCTACTAGCAAATTAAAAATACATGATATTAAAAAGAACATTTCTTGCATTTTTTAATTAAGTTTAAGGTTAAAAAAAATTAGGAAGAAGAAAAGTAGGTGTAGTCTAGAACAAAAATTCTTGATTTTTCTCCAACACAACACACATCCCAAGTGTAACAGTTAGTCACAATGGACTACAAGTTTCTGCACAGAATGTGGTTTGCTGGATATAACTCCACCTTTTCTTCCCTACTACCACTGATAAAACACCATAATTGGGATAATATTTAGATATTTTAAAGTAAAATCTGACCCGGGAGTCAGGCTTTGACTGTGTGTATAACATGTATCTATTGTTACTAGTAATAACAACAAGGATGAAAATGACCAAAATTATTCTAGTTGCATATTAATTGCATGAAACTGTAGTTATTTTAATAATAATAACCATAATAATGATAGTTACCTGGAGGAAATTTTTTGAAATGCTTATTGCAGAGCCAGGAACACAGAATACTCAATAAATGTTAGATGATATTGATGTTGTTGAAACTATCAACTACCAATTACATGTAAATATTTCATAATCAGGATAATCTGTACCCATAAAAGTAGAATTTCTGGTGTCCTTGTCACATGTTCTCCGCCCACTTCTGACTTCAGCTATGGCTGCAATGGACAGTGATGTGTCCGCTATCCCACCTCATGCTACAAGTATCCAATCTCCAGTGGGACACTGCATTCAGCATTCTGCACCACACTTTGGAGCTTACTTGTCTGGGCATGAGGAACACAGCTCAGAAGTGCAGGGAGGGTAGAGTTTGTGGGGAAACCCTCAACTGATAGGGGGCAGGAACCACCATCTTTCAGGAGGACAATTTTAGGAGGCGTTCTGTAAGCTGTTCAGGTGATCTCAGCAGAACTGCCTGCCCACCCCCCCCACAACAATGCTCCCAGCAGATCACTCCTCCTCTCCTGTCTCATGCCCTGGCTCCCTCACTCCTGCTTCTTAGGATCATCTCCCAAATTAACCACCTGCATCCTTGTCTCAGCTGCTCTCAAGGCAACCCAGACTAAGGCATTCCACCCCTTGGCTCTAGGTTATTTCCAGGAATACAAACTGGAACTACTTTAGATGGGTGGTCCTCAACGCAAGGCAACATCAGATTAGTTTTGGTTTACATTAAAAATATTTTAAATGGAAGAGAGAACATTTTCAGGTAGGACCTTCTATAAAAGAACATTCATAATATTGTATTCTGGGAACCCCTAAAAAAGTTGTAGAAAATAATTATGTTTAGAATTAGGAGAGAGGAGACAGAAATGAGAGAAATGCCAATGCTTTCAGCAACTTTGATCATTATTCCCATGCTCTGCATTGATGAGTCAGGTCATCACTGGCCCCTGTTCAGTTCTTTCTGATGCAGGCCCTTAAGGGCATTTACTATGTAACTTCTTGGATGTCTGATCAATTCGAGCCTGAGCTCTTTGGCTGAATGGGGTCCTGGCAAAGTTCCAGAGGCTGATGGACAATTTGTAGAGAACATATCATGGGTATTTGGCTGCATGTCCAATGACGTGGGGGTAATAGCAGCATTCCTTAGAACATTTTAGGCCTTTAACAATTGTTGTGAGTGACACAACAAAATTAGAATATCATAAAGCCCTAAGGAGATCAAGTGACCCAGGGAAAATACTTGAGTCTTTTTGTGTAATTGCCTTGAGAGTACTGAACATATAAAATTTAATTCAACAGGTTTCATTTAAGGCACTTACTATGATCCAACAGTTAACAGTTATAGAGGAGTTTCACATTATCTCACTTGAGCCCAACATAACCTATAAGACAGGTTATTATTTTTTCTCTCCACTTCACAGATGATACAACTGGGACCCGAAGAAGTGATTAACACCAGGATGGTACTCCATGAATGTTGGTGAATGAATGACTTATCTGACATCAGATCTCAAATATGGATCCAGATATTCTAATTCCCAATTCTCTGCTCTTTCCCCTTCCTCCCACTATCTAGTTGGACAGTACCAAGTACCGCATCTCACAGGAAATGCAAGTGAATAGTCCTTGTTCTCTGCCTTAAGGACTCATAATCTCACTGGGGAGCAGGAACAAGTATCGTACTTGATTGAGTAAATTGACCCTGTGTCACAAAGTTTACAAAAGAGAGAGATGAGTGCTGGCTTACAAGGTTAGGGTAGGCTCCCTAGACAGGAATAGGAGCGGATCTGGGTCCTGAAGGATGGTCAGGATTTTCACGGGGCAAAAAGAAGACACTACAAACTGTTAGGAGGACACCGAGGAGATAACACCTTAGGATTCTGAAAACCTCACAAATCTTGGTGATTTATTAACTAATATTCTTTAATTTCCCTGAAGTAAAGTTTTTATGGACTACAGTTTTCTTATGTTCTGCACTTAAATCACTTCTCAGTGCCAAGGACCAATTAGCTCAGTTCCATGATTTCCAACCTTTTTGAGCCTGTGGACCCAGAATCTTACATGGAAGCCAAATATATAAAGAGGAGCTGTTTTAGTGGAAGAGGGTTGGATGTAGGTGATTAGAGACCAGTGCAAAGGGGGTTGTTCACACCAGGTAAGGCCCTACCAGCCACCATTCTGCTGTGTTAGACAAGGTACACACATCACTCCAGGTCCAGCCAGGAAAACAGAAACTACCTCAATTATTCTAACAGAGAAAATTAGACATAAGGAACTGGTTTGATGGTGTTGGAGGACTGAAAGGCAAAAGGGAATCCAAGGTAACACAAAGAGGAGGTAGCTTCTCCCCTTAGGGCTCAGGAAACAAAGGGAGAATGTTGGAGTGTTTAAAGCCTATGAGGTTGGAAGAAGCGCCCCACTGAGCTGGTACTCAGACCTCAGGGAAGGTGACCCTGCCCCGCTGGTCTAAGTACTGCTGATGTGGGATGATGAGAGAAGTTCTGGGTGGGCGAGCTGATGAAAAAGCTGGGGACTGGAACAAACTGCACTGAGAGGATGAAGGGACATTGCTGGGGTGACACTGGTGGTAGCAACAAACAAACAGAAGGACCAAGTCCCCCTTTCCTCCTCCCGCCTTCCAGTCTCCCTCTAGTGTCTCCTATTTATGGGACTCAATAGGAGTGAGATGGCAGAGGAGAAAGGTGGTGTGCAGAGTCCCAATCCCAGCATCATAGAGCCAAGTGTCAAAGGCAGGAGGTGGACACAATAGATTCATAACCAATATGGTGCCTCAGATGACAACAAGGAACAGACAAGAGAATAAGGGTGGCTCTGCCCTGAATTTTTAGGGTTGCTGGGAAAATAATCCAGAGTCTGTCTCACAGATAGCAGACCAGTTGTTCTATTTTATCTGAAGAACAAGGTGACAGTACATCAAATTGAGCATGAACCGTAAATTCGTATGTACAGCTTACTGACAGAAAAATACCGGGGCAATAGGATGAAAGACCAAAGTAGACCCTCAAATTCTGAAATATCTCATTTTTCTATATTTCCTGGTTCAGATGTTATTATTAAATAGTGATTTATTCGCTTCTTTACATATGTTCTTTCTCTTCAGACAGCTTCATTTTCTCTTCTGCAACTTAAGTCCATGCGTCAGAATGGACAAACCAGTGATACAGCCACTAACCACAAGTATATTAAACATATGTAGCATTTTCCCCATCTGTGAGATGGGGATGATTAAGGGATTACATGCAGAAATGAGGATTCTCATTAGCAATTATCGTTCATTCATCCAACAAATGTATCTTAACATCTACCATATGCCAGGCATTGATTTAGGGGCAGGGGTTAAAACACCAAAAAAAAAAAAAGCTCTCCTATCAGTTAGGAACCCGAATAGCTCTGAGGAATAGAAAATCCCACTCCAGTGACTTTACCAAAGAGGGTTCCATGATTTTCACTTAAGAAATCACAAGGGAGGCAGCCAGGGCCAGTAGGAGGTGCTGTGAGGCCATCAAGGACCCAGTTTCTTTCCACCTTTCTGCTCAGCCTCCTTATTGGACTGGTTTACGTACTCCTACTTGCCATTTCATGATCACAAGACACCTATTCCACTGCCAGGAATTATATCTACATTCCAAACGAGGAAGGAGAAAGGAAGAAGGACGCAGTAATGCCTGTGTTAGAAATGTGAAGGCTTCCCAGAAATCTCCAACAGACTTCTGCTCGTGTCACTGACCAGAGCTGTAGCATATGGCTACCCCTAGCTGCAAACCAATGTGAGGGTGAGCATTTTCCCTGGACATATTTCCACACCATATTTCCTTTACTCTGTTGGTAAAAGAGAGAGGGCACTTGGTAATTCTCTAGCAGTGTCTGGCACAGCGCCTTGCATCCCAGAGCTCAGATCCAGTCTAGCGGATTGTATCACTAGAGCTCTACGGTTGTAGCAACGGGGGCCAACAGAAAAGGAGTTTGTTGCAAGGATGTGAGCCAGCTCACAGAATCAAAGGGATGTTGGAGAGTCACGGTGTAGAAGGACAGGAAGCAGGGCAGCCTCTGAGTGGTCTCGATCAGTGGCAGTGGTCTGATAAATGAACCCCAGCCACAGAAGAAGTGACGCAAAATCTAAAGAGAGGACTCCAAGTGCTGGCTTGGGTCCTGGCAATCGCGCCACGTCTGCACGCAATGGAAGAGGTGGTTCCTCAAAAGTGAGTCAGGGAGCACTTTCCAGGAAAAGGGGCCAGGGAGCTGAGCAGGTCCACGGGGCCAGGGCATTGACCAAAGGGCTGATATTTGTGAAAGGATTTCAGTTTTCCAGATGACAAGTTCTCAAGCGCTATTAAGCACTATAAAATTCTTAATACTGTACCTCAATCTTAAAAACACATCCAGTTCTTTAATACCTCAGGAAAATCCAATTTTCACTTTTCTAAACTGAATCAGAACTGAAGAAAAAAAAAGTTTGCACCTAAAGAAAAAGATACAGGAGAAGACTGGCTGGTTTTCTTATTAAGACTGTCTTCTGGTTACATTTTATATATAAGATTCTCCTGAATGTAGGTTAGGGAGCTATTAAAAAGTTAAATAAGAGAAGAGCACTGCTTCTGCTATGTGACTTGAAGATGTTCACAGCAGGACAACATAAAGTCAGAATTTGATACTGTTGCCTGAAAATAATACCATACCTTGAACTAGAAGCCCATAGGCAGATCAGGCCATTAAGGACTATTACCTATGTTATTACTGCTAAAATATTTATATATTATACTTTTGTAATAAGGTATTTCCAAAAAAATAATGCTGGCTTAAAATGAATCTATTAGTAAAGCCATTCCAGCATAGTGTTGTGTGAAAATCTCTGCAGGAACAAGAGCCAAAAACATCAAACAGTTATTAGAAGTTTGGATTTTGTCCCTCTAAATACCTTTTTGCTGACCTTTGAAAAAAGTTACAGCAAATGAAGACCAATAAAATTAAGCACAAGAGTGAAATTTGTTAAAAATAACAAGAAAATTTATATAGGTCCGGGTGCCATTGTTATTCATGTTCTTTTTCTGTAGTAAAACTATTTCAACTTTGAATCAGTTTTGAGGTTTTCATTAGGTTATTCAAAACTATTTATTGAACCTGCCTAGTAGGGCAGACACTACTTATCTATTTGATAGTCATTCTCCTTTGACTCCTTACTAATATAATCCCATCTTATTCAAGATGTCAATGTGTTCTGCTAAAATAGTCACCTCCCAGATTCAATTGCAGCTAGGGGTTACCATGTGATCAGGTCTAGACAATAAGATGTAAAGGGAAGAACTCATTTTTTAAAAAGAGGAGAGACTCATTTGGCAGTATCTTTGACTTTTCTGTCTAGAATGCAGATGCAATTCCTGGAACAACAGCACCAATTTTGCAACCATGAGGATACAGAGCAGAAAAAGAGATGGAACATGGAGATTTGATGACATTATGGAGATACTGTACAAGCCCAGGACTGCCTATCTTCAGCCTTCTTCCTATGTGATAAAAATAAACCTTTATTTGGTTCAGCTATTGCAATCAGGCTCAGTTATTTGCAGCCAGATGTATTACTAACTGATATATGTACTATGTATCTAACACTGTGTTGGACTCAAAAGATACAGCAGTGAACAAGATGTGGTCCTTAGACACAGATAACATTATTTAATGAGAGAAACATTAAGTAAATCATAACAAAATTATTTAATTGCAACTGTTATGAAGTAAGTGCTGAGTTAGCTACATTAGCCTGGGTGAAGATGGTGGTCAAACAAGATCTTTTTAAGTAAATGACATATAAACTGAGACTTGGATAAATAAGAGTTAACTGGGTGGTGGCAGTTGGAGACAGCATTTCGGGCGGGGGGAGAATGGTCCCTATGAGTGAAATATGGAGACTTAAGGCAGTGATACTTCATGAAGCTGGAGTAGTCAGATCAGAAAACATATGGCCTTTGGCCATGATAAGAATTTTAGACCTTAGAGCAATGGAAAGTCATTGGTAGATGTGAAGTGATCAGATCTGAGTTGTGAAGAGATAATTCCAACTGCAATATGAAGGAATGGGAGGGGAGCTAGAGTGGATGTGGTGATTGAAAAGCTTGTTGAAGTTGTCCAGATCAGGAGCCAGCAAACTGCTTCCCAGGTCTGCTTCATAAATAAAATTTTAATGGAACTCAGCTACATTTACATATTGTCTATGGCTGCTTTTGTGTTGCAATGGCAGAGTTGAGCAGTTGCCATGGAGAATGTATGGTCAATATAGGCAAAAATATTTACTATCTTGCCCTTTACAAAACAAGTGTGCCAACACCTGCTCTAGACAAGAGAAGATAGTGGCTTGGACTAGTTTCATGGGGATGTAGGAAAGTGCACAGATTTGAGATGTATTTGAGATTTGCTGATGGGTTAAATTTGGGAGCTGAAGGAAACAGAGAGAGATGAACAATGACTTTTTATTTTTTACGTCTTTATTGGAGTATAATTGCTTTACACTGTTGTGTTAGTTTCTGCTATACAACAAAGTGAATCATCTATACGTATACATATATCCCCATATCACCTCCCTCTTGCGTCTCCCTCCCACCCTCCCTAGCCCACCCCTCTAGGTCATCACAAATCATTGAGCTGATCTCCCTGTGCTATGCAGCAGCTTCCCACTAGCTATCTATTTTACATTTGGTAGTGTATATATGTCAGTGCTACTCTCTCACTTCATTCCAGCTTCCCCTCCCTGCCCCATGTCCCCAAGTCCATTCTCTATGTCTGTGTCTTTATTCCTGTCCTGCCCCTAGGTTCATCAGAACATTTTTATTTTCTTTAGATTCCATATATATGTGTTAATATACAGTATTTGTTTTTCTCTTTCTGACTTACTTCACTCTGTATGACAGACTCTAGGTCCATCCACCTCACTACAAATAACTCAATTTTGTTTCTTTTTATGGTTGAATAATATTCCATTGTATATATGTGCCACATCTTCTTTATCCATTCATCTGTTGATGGACACTTAGGTTACTTCCATGTCCTGGCTATTGTAAATAGTGCTGCAATGAACATTGTGGTACATGACTCTTTTTGGGTTTTTGGGGGGTTTTTTGTTTTGCAGTACAGGGGCCTCTCACTGTTGTGGCCTCTCCCCTTGCGGAGTGCAGGCTCCGGATGCGCAGGCTCAGCGGCCATGGCTCACAGGCCCAGCCACTCCGCGGCATGTGGGATCTTCCAGGACCGGGGCACAAACCTGCGTCCCCTGCATCAGCAGGCAGACTCTCAACCACTGCACCACCAGGGAAGCCCCATGACTCTTTCTGAATTATGGTTTTCTCAGGGTATGTGCACAGCACTGGGATTGTTGGGTCATATGGTAGTTCTATATTTAGTTTTTTAAGGAACCTCCATACTGTTCTCCATAGTGGCTATATCAATTTACACTCCCACCAACAGTGCATGAGGGCCTTTATTATGTTCAGGTAGGTTCACTCTATGCCCACTTTCTGGAGAGTTTTTATCATAAATGGGTGTGGAATTTTGTCAAAAGCTTTCCCTGCATCTATTGAGATGATCATATGGTTTTTATTCTTCAATTTGTTAATATGGTGTATCACATTGATTGATTTGCATATATTGAAGAATCCTTGCATTCCTGGGATAAATTCCACTTGATCATGGTATATGATCCTTTTAATGTGTTGTTGGATTCTGTTTGCTAGTATTTTGTTGAAAATTTTTGCATCTATGTTCATCAGTGATATTGGCCTGTAATTTTCTTTTTTTGTAGTATCTTTGTTGGTTTTGGTATCAGGGTGATGGTGGCCTCATAGAATGAGTTTGGGAGTGTTCCTTCCTCTGCAATTATGTGGAAGAGTTTGAAAAGGATGGGGGTTAGCTCTTCTCTAAATATTTGATAGAATTCACCTGTGAAGCCAACTGGTCCTGGACTTTTGTTTGTTGGAAGATTTTTAATCACAGTTTCAATTTCACTGCTTGTATTGGTCTGTTCATATTTTCTATTTCTTCCTGGTTCAGTCTTGGAAGGTTATACCTTTCTATGAATTTGTCCATTTCCTCCAGATTGTCCATTTTATTGGCATAGAGTTGCTTGTAGTAGTCTCTTAGAATGCTTTATATTTCTGCAGTGTCTGTTGTAACTTCTCCTTTTTCATTTCTAATTTTATTGGTTGGAGTCCTCTCCCTCTTTTTCTTGATGAGTCTGGCTAATGGTTTATCAATTTTGTTTATCTTCTCAAAGAACCAGCTTTTAGTTTTATTGATCTTTGCCACTGTTTTCTTTGCTTCTATTTCATTTATTTCTGCTCTGATCTTTATGATTTCTTTCCTTCTGCTAACTTTGGGTTTTGTTTGTTCTTCTTTCTCTAGTTCCTTTAGGTGTAATGTTAGATTGTTTGAGATTTTTCTTGCTTCTTGAGGTAGGCTTGTATAGCTATAAACTTCCCTCTTAGAACTGCTTTTGCTGCATCTCATAGGTTTTGGATCATCGTGTTTTCATTGTCATTTCTCTCTGGGTATTTTTTGATTTCCTCTTTGATTTCTTCATTGATCTCTTGGTTATTTAGTAACATCTTGTTTAGCCTTCATGTGTTTGTGTTTTTTACATTTTTTTCACCTGTAATTCATTTCTAATCTCATTGCATTGTGGTCAGAAAAGATGCTTGATATGATTTCAATTTTCTTAAATTTACTGAGGCTTGATTTGTGACCCAAGATGTGATCTATCCTGGAGAATGTTCCATGCGCACTTGAGAAGAAAGTGTAATCTGCTGTTTTTGGATGGAATGTCCTATGAATATCAATTAAATCTCTCTGGTCTATTGTGTCATTTAAAGCTTCTGTTTCCTTATTCATTTTCATTTGGATGATCTGTCCATTGGTGTAAGTGAGGTGTTAAAGTCCCCCACTATGATTGTGCTACTGTCGATTTCCCCTTTTATAGCTGTTAGCAGTGGCCTTAGGTATTGAGGTGCTCCTATGTTGGTTGCGTATATATTTATAATTGTTATATCTTCTTCTTGGATTGATCCCTTGATCATTATGTAGTATCCTTCCTTGTCTCTTGTAACATTCTTTACTTTAAAGTCTATTTATCTGATATGAGTATTGCTACTGCAGCTTTCTTTTGATTTCCATTTGCATGGAATATCTTTTTCCATTCTCTCACTTTCAGTCTGTATGTGTCCCTAGGTCTGAAGTGGGTCTCTTGTAGACAGCATATATATGGGTCTTGTTTTTGTATCCATTCAGTGAGCCTGTGTCTTTGGGTTGGAGCATTTTATCCATTCACATTTAAGGTAATTATCGTTATGTATGTTCCTATGACCATTTTCTTAATTGTTTTGGGTTTGTTTCTGTAGGTCCTTTTCTTCTCTTGTGTTTCCCACTTAGAGAAGTTCCTTTAACATTTGTTGTAGAGCTGGTTTGTTGGTGCTGAATTCTCTTAGCTTTTGCTTGTCTGTAAAGCTTTTGATTTCTCCACAAATCTGAATGAGATACTTGCCAGGTAGAGTATCTTGGTTGTAGGTTCTTCCCTTTCATCACTTTAAGTATATCATGCCACTCCCTTCTGGCTTGTAGAGTTTCTGCTGAGAAATCAGCTGTTAACCTTATGAGAGTTCCTTTGTATGTTATTTGTCATTTTACCCTTGCTACTTTCAATAATTTTTCTTTATCTAACTTTTGCTAATTTGATTACTATGTGTCTTGGCTCATTTCTCCTTGGGTTTATCCTGTATGGGACTTTCTGTGTTTCCTGGAGTTGGGTGGCTATTTCCTTTTCCCTGTTAGGGAAGTTTGAGACTATAATCTCTTCAAATATTTTCTCAGGTCCTTTCTATATCTCTTCTCCTTCTGGAACCCCTATAATATGAATGTTGTTGCACTTAATGTAGTCCCCAAGGTCTCTTAGGCTGGCTTTGTTTCTTTTCATTCTTTTTTCTTTATTCTGTTCCACAGCAGTGAATTCCACCATTTTATCTTCCAGGTCACTTATCCATTCTTCTGCCTCAGTTATTCTGCTATTGATTCCTTCTAGTGTAGTTTTCATTTCAGTTATTGTATTGTTCATCTCTGTTTGTTTGTTCTTTAATTCTTCTAGGTCTTTGTTATACATTTCTTGCATCTTCTCGATCACTGCCTCCATTCTTTTTCCGAGGTCCTGGATCATCTTCACTATCATTATTCTGAATTCTTTTTCTGAAAGGTTGCCTATCTCCACTTCATTTGGTTGTTTTTCTGGGTTTTTATCTTGTTCCTTCATCTGGTACATAGCCCTCTGCCTTTTCATCTTGTCTATCTTTCTGTGAATGTGGTTTTTGTTCCACAGGCTGCAGGATCATAGTTCTTCTTGCTTCTGCTGTCTGTCCTCTGCTGAATGAGGCTATCCATACTGTCTTGATTACTCTAGGTTTGTAGTATAATCTGAAGTCAGGAAGCCTGATTCCTCCAGCTCCATATTTCTTTCTCAAGATTGCTTTGGCTATTTGGGGTCTTTTGTGTTTCCATATAAATTGTAAAACTCTTTTGTTCTAGTTCTGTGAAAAATATCATTTGATAATTTGATAGGGATTGCATTGAATCTGTAGATTGCTTTCGGGAGTATAGTCATTTTCACAATGTTGATTCTTCCAATCCAAGGACATGATATATCTCTCCATCTGTTTGTATCATCTTTGATTTCTTTCATCAGTGTCTTATAGTTTTCTGCATACAGGTCTTTTGCCTCCTTAGCTAGGTTTATTCCTAGGTATTTTATTCTTTTTATTGCAGTGGTAAATGGGAGTGTTTCGCTAATTTCTCTTTCTGAGTTTTTGTTGTTAGTGTATAGGAATGCAAGAGATTTCTGTGCATAAATTTTGTATCCTGCTACTTTACCAAATTCATTGATTAGCTCTAGTAATTTTCTGGTGGTATCTTTAGGATTTTCTATGTATAGTATTATGTCATTTGCAAACAGTGACAGTTTTATGTCTTCTTTTCCAATTTGGGTTCCTTTTATTTCTTTTCCTTCTCTCATTATCATGGCTAAAACTTCCAAAACTATGTTGAATAACAGTGGTGAGAGTGGGCACCCTTGTCTTTTTCCTGATCTTAGGGGAAATATTTTCAATTTTTCACCATTGAGAATGATGTTGGCTGTGGGTTTGTTATATATGGCCTTTATTATATTGAGGTAGGTTCCCTCTCTGCCCACTTTCTGGAGATTTTTTAATCACAAATCGGTGTTGAATTTTGTCAAAAGCTTTTTCTGCATCTATTGAGATGATCATATGGTTTTTATTCTTCAATTTGTTAATATGGTTTATCACATTGATTGATTTGTGCATATTGAAGAATCCTTGTGTTCCTGGGATAAACCCCACTTCATCATGGTGTATGATCCTTTTAATGTGCTGTTGGATTCTGTTTGCTAGTATTTTGTTGAGGATTTTTGCATCTGTGTTCATCAGTGATATTGGCCTGTAGTTTTCTTTCTTTGTGACATCCTTGTCTGGTTTTGGTATCAGGGTGATGGTGGCCTCCTAGAATGAGTTTGTGAGTGTTCCTCCCTCTGCTTTATTTTGGAAGAGTTTGAGAAGGATAGGTGTTAGCTCTTCTCTAAATGTTTGATAGAATTTGCCTCCAACAATGACTTTAAACATAAGCACCTGATAAGATGGAAAAGCAGGTTTGGGAGGGTAAAATCGAAGTGTTCTGTCTTGGAAATCTTGAGTTTAAATATCTTAGAAAGAGAGATATTATTAATATCACAGTCACTGTTTTGTTAGAATATGGAAATCCTATAATATAGAGGCTTTCCTTATGTTCTATGTTATAATCATTTCCACTCAGTAAGAATCGTCCTCTTGATTTTTACATACAGAAAGTCTTCCGAAATATAATTAAATTCAGTCCATTTTAACTTTAAAACTTAAGCAAAAGTTAAAAGAAACTGAGGCAAATAGATTATAATAAAAGTTTTTCTGATGTTTTGAATAAAGATATTTGTTCCTTAGTTGAGCAGTAAGTCTATCCAGTAATTATTATTTATATATATTCAAGACTTATTTTTCATACAATCACATTTTCCCCAGTATTTTTATGCCATTAAATACTATCATACTGATCTCACAAAAATAACAAAATAATGGACCTGCTGCAGGTAAGGTATCATTTGATGAGAAACAATGGGGATCTTTGGGCATTAGATCTGATTAAGCCAAGTTTCTGTACCCTTCTAAATAAAATAATTACATTTTTCTCTCCAAATCTGGGACACAATGCTTGACAACTGGAAATTTTTTTTAATTGTGAAAATTCAAGAAAATATCAGAAATATGGTTGTCATATACTTCTATGCCAGATCCTAAGGCATGGGAAACACCCAAATCTCCACTCAGTCCCTCGGTAAGAGGTCAGGCCTCAAGCACAGAAGGGAAAATAATCAACTGTCATGGGAAATGGTGGGGCCCAACATTTGAAACAAAACACCTTGGTGCTGGTCTTTGAATTTTCAGAAGTGTTTGGCAATATGGATATGCAATATGCTTCGTAAGACCTCCTACTGAGACTGTTAGAGGGAAAAAAAAGCAGTCTTCCAAAATGTAAAATTCAGGATACGACTTGATCTGCACTCTTTTACTTAGAACGCCTTCACAGCTCTTGTATTAGTTTGGCAAGCTCTAGCAATCTCTTGAGTTATTGCTCCCTACCCCAATAAATGTTTTTTTTTGGCAAAACATGCTGGAAGTTTTCCTTGTACCTCAAGGATGAGACTGTTTCTTTTGAAATGCACACACTGAGAGGTGGAGAAGAAAACATCCAAGATGTAGAATTTATGGGTTTAATGAAATGTGAAAATCGGAAAAGAGAAACATCTCTTCTGAAGATGGCTTTAACTCATTAGCAAACTGGGTTAATTAAAAAGTATTAAAGTCAGACAGATCCCTTTAAATATGATAGATAATTTCTTTTTTTAATTACTATTTTCAAGCAGAGTAGTTGTTTTTTGTTTGGCTGGGTTTTGGGTGGGTTTTTTAAATTTTGGTGCTGTCTTCCGTGGATAAAGCAAGGCATTCCCAGCCAAACAGTGTTCAGCTAATGCTCAGAAAGCAAAGTTTCCTCCTTCCCTCCTGAATTCACCTGCTCATGACCATAAGCCCAGCTCCAGGTGGGACAGTGTTTGCAGCTGGAGTGGAAGAGACATTGGAACAGCCACAGTGAGCTGGTTTTGATTCTCTCATCACTTCATTCACACCGGCTTCCTTTAGGAAGCCTACAAAATGTTGGCTTTTAATTAAAGTACAATTAACAAACAATAAAGTTCATCTTTTAGAATGTATGGTTCTTATATTTTGAGAAGTTTATACAGTCGTGTAACCACTCCTGCAGTCAAGGTAGAGAATATTTTCATCACCTTAAAAAGATCCTTTGTGTCCCTTTGTAGTCAATCCCCAACCCTACCCCAGTCCCTGGTACCTGGCAACCAAAGATCTGATGTCTATTTCTGCCTTTTCCAGAATGTTAGATAAATAGAATCATACAGTATGTAGCCTTTTGAGTCTGACTTCTTTTACTAAACAAATTGCTTTTAAATTCAGTAATGTTGTATGTGTGTTATTAGTCCATTCCTTTTAATTGCTGAATAATATTCCATTATAATTATATGAGTGTACCACAATTTATTTATCCATCCAGTAGTTGGCTGTTTGGCTGTTTCTAGTTTGGGGTAATTATGAATAATGCTGCTATAAACATGCACAGGTTTTTGTGTGGACCTATAAGAAACTGTCAAACTCTTTCCCTCAGTGACCATACCATTTTGCATTTCCACCAGTAAATGTATGAGAGTTCCAGTTACTCAGCACCCTCACCAGCATTTTGTATTGTCAGTTTGTTGTTATTTGAGCCATTATAACAGGTGTGTAGTGGTATCACATCGTGCTTCTAATTTACATTTCTCTACTAACTAATGATACTGCCAACTAATGACACTGAGCATTTTTCCATGTGCTTATTTGCCATGTGCACCTCTTCTTTGATGAAGTATCTTCTCAAATCTTTTGCCCACATTAATGGTTTGTTGGTTTTCTTGAGTCTTGAGAGTTCTGTGTATTCTGGTTACCAGTCCTCTATCAGATGGGTGCTTTGCAAATATTCTTCTCTCTGTCCGTGGTTTGCCTTTGTATTCTCTTCAGGATGTCACTTAAAAAGCAGAAGTTTTAAATTTTGATAAAATCTAATTTATCAACATGTTTCTTTTATGGATCATGCTTTTTGTGTCCTTTCTCAGAAATCTTTGCCTAACTCAATGTCACAAAGATTTTTTTCCTATGTTTTCTTCTAGAGATTTTATAGTTTTAAGCTTAAATTTAGGTCTTTGATCCATTTCTAGTTAACACTTGAATACAGTATGAGGCACTATACATATGGGTGACACTTTTTACAAATGGATGTCCAGATGCCCCAGCACCATTCACTGAAAAAGCCATCCTTTCTATATTGTATTGCCTTGGCACCTTTGCTGAAAATCAGTTAATATTTGTGTCTGTTTCTGTGCTCTCTACTTTGTTCAGTTGCTCTGTGTGTCTATCCTTTTGCCAATCCTATGCTGTCCTGATTACTGTAGCTTTATAGTAAGTCTTGAAATCAGGTATAGTTAGTCCTCCAACTTTTTTCTTTTTCAAAATTGTTTTGACTATTATAGATCCTTTGCCCTCCCATATAATTTTTAGAATCAGTTTATTAATTTCTACAAAAAGTCTCCTGGGATTTTGATTGGAATTATACTTAATTGATGTAACAATTTGAGAGAAATTGACATTTTGACAACACTGAGTTTTCTGATCCATAAGGACACCACTTCATTTATTTAGATCTTCTATTATTTTTGTCATCAATGTTTTTCAGTCTTTAGCATACAAATTTTGCACATATTTTGTTAGGTTTATCTTTAAGTATTCTATATATTGGATGTTATTTTAAATGTAAATTGGATGTACTTTAAAAAATATTCTGTTTCCAGTTGTTCCTTACTAGTATATGGAATACAACTGATTTTTTTAATATACTGCTCTTGTATCCTGATACTTCAATAAATTTACTTTTAAGATCTAGCAGCATTTCCATAGATTCTTTTGGATCTTCTATGTAAACAATCATGTCATCTGAGAATACAGTTTTAATTTTTTCTTTCCAAAATACATGCCTTTTGTTTTTCTTGCCTTATTATACTTTCTAGAACCTCCAGTACAATGGAAATTCTTCCCTGTTTCTGGTCTTAGTGGGAAGATCTAAGAGTTAATCACCATTAAGGTTTTTTGTAGATTTCTTTGGTAGATGAATTCTATCAGGCTGGGGCATTCCCTTCATTCCTAGTTTGCTAAGAGGTTTTTTTTTTTTTTTTTTTTTGATGAATGGATCTTGAATTTTTTCAAAGTCTTATTTGCATCCATTATGATGATAATAAGGTTTTTCTTTTTTAGACTGTCCATATTGTGAATTACATTGATTTTCAAATGTTGAACCAACCTTACCTTCCTGGGATAAACCTCAGTTGGTCAGGTTTTATTAGTCTTTTTATATATTGCTGGACTCAATTTGTGAATACTTTGTTAAGGTCTTTTGGATCTGTGTTCATGAGGAATATTGGAGTGCTCTCAAGACAATACTGGTTTCACAAATGAGTTGGGAAGTATTAGCTCCTCTTCAATTTTCTGGAAGACTTTTGAGAAAAATATGTTAGGTAGTATTCAGCTTTAAAGTCATCTGACATAGAGAGGTTTTATGGTGGGGGGAGGGTTTAGCCATAGAGTCAATTTATTTAATAGATACAGTACTATTCCATTCATTTATTTTTCTTCTCCATTGAGGTTTTTATTTTCTTTTTTTTTCAGCTATCAGTTTGTATTTTTCAAAGTTTTTTTTTGTTTTTTGGCATGTTCAGTTTTAACAGATGGACTAAGGAAAATTCTGCTATCTCACTGGAATAACTTCTTTGAGAAATCTTTTTTAGAGAAAAAAAATACCAAAAAAAAAAAAACAAAAAACCACCCCAGGGTTAGTATATATGTCAAAGAAGATAAAGACTAAAAGTAGCTGCATCATAACCTGTCAACATGATCTCCTTCTTTCTTGTTTAAAATGGTCCTGGCTGAAACTTACAACTGTAGCCTGAAACAAATATGATTAGAATTTCCAAGACAGGATGAGCTAATTAATTAATTAACTCAACAACAACTGATGAAGACTTCACTTGTCCACTTTGTACAAAGCACTTTGCGGCATACAAAGCAAAGGAGCCACCTCCAGGGAGTTGTAATCTATCCAGGTAGTCAACTGGAAATATCCATAAAGACAGGTATGATCAAGCACAAATGAATATAAAGTGAACTTTCTATTGGAATGCTGGAAAAGCAGAAAGGAGCATATTGGAAATTTTAATTTAAAAGGTGAGTTCTGAGATGGATTTTCAGAAAATGGACAAATATTGGCAAGAATAAATACGGATGATGTTTCTGGAAGAGAGAGAGGCACAGATAGAACTATTGTTTGGAGGTCTTTAGCAAAAGATGTAGTTGAAAAAGTGCAAGGAGTGAATTGCTTTGGAGAGACTCCTGGGCAATAGAGACTCCTTAGGCTTAAGAAAGGGAACCAACATTACATGACTGAATTTCCAGGCCAGTTCTTTGAGGTCATTCTTCTTCTCAGTTTCCTGATGAGCATATTAACAGTAGAGCATTTAGATAATGTGCCCAATAGTCACCAATGTCAATGGTAACCTGGCACCTGAACTCAGGCCTCAGATCAGAACCAAACTTCTCCCACTACCTTATATACTTTGCCAATTAAAGAAGTTCAGCAATGCCCAACCAGAGATTCTCCACTGCAGTGTTAGAATCAACCATGAAGTGAATTGCAAGTAATTTGTTGCTAGTAATATGTATTCATCCATTCATTCAATAAATACACACTGAATGCCTTGCTGTGTACCAGCACTGTGCTTAGGTGCCATAGATACAGCAGCAAACAAACGTTCTTCCAACCATCATGAAGCTTATTTTCTAACGATGAAAACAAACACTGGACAAGTCACTATATGTGAGATTGAGACCTTTTTAGAAAGAAGTACATCCCACTGTGGAGGCATTAAAAAGGGTACATAACTTGGCAAGAATATACAGTGAAGAAAAGAAGTCTCTTCAGCAAGCGGTGTTGGGAAAGTTGGACAGCCACATGTAAATCAATGAATTTAGAACACTCCCTCACACCATTCACAAAAATAAACTCAAAATGGCTTAAAGACTTAAATATAAGACATGATACCATAAAACTCCTAGATGAGAACATAGGCAAAACATTCTCTGACATAAATCATAGCAATGTTTTCCTAGGTCTGTCTCCCAAGGCAATAGAAATAAAAGCAAAAATGAACAAATGGGACCTAATCAAACTTATAAGCTTTTGCATAGCAAAGGAAACCATAAACGAAATGAAAAGACAACCTATGGACTAGGAAAAAATATTTACAAGTGATGCAACTGACAAGGGATTAATTTCCAAAATATACAAACAGCTCATACAACTCAATAACAAAAAACAAACAACCTAATCAAAAAATAGGCAGAAGACCTAAACAGACATTTCTCCAAAGAAGACATACAGATAGTGAACTGGCACATGAAAAGATGCTCAACATCTCTAATTATTAAAGAAATGCAAATCAAAACTACAATGAGCTATCACCTAACACCAGTGAGAATGGCCATCATTAAATAGTCTACAAATAACAAATGTTGGTGAGGGTGTGGAGAAAAGGGAACCCTCCTATGCTGTTGGTGTGAATGTAAATTGGTGCAGTTACTACAGAAAACAGTATAGAGGTTCCTCAAAAAACTAAAATTAGAGTTTCCATATGATCCAGCAATCCCACTCCTGGGCATATATCCAGACAAAACTCTATTTCGAAAAGATACATGCACCCCAATGTTCACAGCAGGACTATTTACAATAGCCAAGACATGGAAACAACCTAAATGTCCATCAACAGACGAATGGAAAAAGATGTGGTATACGTATGCAATGGAATATTACTCAGCCATAAAAAAAGAATGAAATAATGCCATTTGCAGCAACATGGATGGACCTAGAGATTATCATACTAAGTGAAGTAAGTCAGATAGAGAGAGACAAATGTCATATGATATCACTCATATGTGGAATCTAAAAAAAATGGATACATATGAACTTATCTACAAAACAGAAATAGACTCACAGACATAGAGAACAAACTTATGGTTACTAAAGGGGCAAGGAGAGGGATAAATTAGGAGTTTGGCATTAACATACACACACTACTATATATAAAATACATAAATGAGAACCTACTGCATAGCACAGGGAACTATATTCAATATCCTTTAATAAATGATAATGGAAAAGAATTGGAAAAGGTATATATGCATATATATACATATATATATGTATATATATATATATATATATATATATATGACTGAATCACTTTGCTGTACACCAGAAACTAACACAACATTGTAAATCAACTATACTTCAATTAAAAAAAAGGGGCGGGGTGGGGGGACATAACCCTATCTGAAGGTCTCTGTAAAGGAGTGATAGTTAAGCTGAAATTTGCAGTTGTTAGCTAAATTAGTGTGCGTGTGTGTGTGTGTGTGTGTGAGTTGGAGGGAGGCACTGTTTTAGCAGCAGAAGCAACAATAATAAAATGTCATACCTTATATCTTGGGAAATGATTGTAGGGTTTTTAGCAAAGGAGTAACACAACAAATTCTTCAGATATATATTCTTAAAAATTCATTCTGATCGCACTGCAGAGAGCAGACTATAGAGGGACATGATGCTAGAGATCATTGAGAAGGGCACTGCAGTCCCAGGATGAGAGAAGAGGGTGGCGGAGGTCAGCCTTCCTTGAGAGCTAGATTGAACTGGACGTGGAAGTTGACAGAAAGAGAGCAGCCAAGGACAAGCCCCAGATTTGTACATTTGCAACAAGGTAGCTGGTAGTGCGCCCTTTACCCAAATTAGGAAAATTCAGAAAGAACAGATGTAGCATTGGGTGGAGGTGGTAGGCAGATGACAAGCTCAGTTTAGGAAAGTTGAATCGGACGTGTGGAGTGCAGTGGTTAAGAGTATGGCTGGTGAAGCCAGACTACCTATCCCAACACTACCATTAACAACTGTGTGGCTACGATTAGTTATTCATTCTCTCTGGATCTCAGTTTCACCATCTGTAGAATGGTGATAATAACAGTATCTACCTCATACAATTATTATTAAGATTAAAATTAGTTACACATGTAAAGCTCTGTTTTAGTACAACAGCTGGGGTTTTTTTGGAACTATTATTATGTGACTGTGAGATGTTCAATATACAACTGAATGTACTGCTTCAAAAGTCAGGAAAAGCATAGGGTCATTGCAGGATGGAGCTTCTCAGCTCCCTTGTGTTTGAGTGAGGGTCATGTAGCTAAGTTGGATGCACTTAATAAGCAGTGCAAGAACCTCTTGCCCTGTGGCATAGAGAGGCTGGTTAAGTTTGAGAAGAAAACTACTCCCTCCAGGGTCTCTGAGTAATTACAAAAACAAAGTCTCCATGCCAACCTCAGGCAGAAATGTAGCATAAGTGAGAAATATATCTTTAAGTCACTTAACATTTGAGGATTATCTGTTATTTCAGCATAAACTAGACTGTACTGACTGACACATCAATGAGCTATTTTATTATGAAAATGACATGCACAGTTTGAGAAGCTGTGGGTCTAAAAAACTTGTATATGTTTAAAGTAGATTTATATTCTGCAAATTATTTCCTCTGGAGATGGGTTTCCTTCTAAGTATGGGTCTAGATTGCACCTTGCTATCTAAAGAAGCAGCTACTTGCACTGTTTACAATAGCCAAGACATGGAAGCAACTGAAATGTCCATCGACAGATGAGTGGATAAAGAAGATGTGGTATATATACACAATGGAATATTACTCAGCCATAAAAAAGGATGAAATAATGCCATTTGCAGCAACATAAATGGACCTAGAGATTATCATACTAAGTGAAGTAAGTCAGACAGAGACAACTATCATATGATATTGCTTATATGTGGAATCTAAAAAATTGATACAAATGAACTTATTTACAAAACAGAAATAGACTCACAGACACAAAAAACAAACTTATGGTTACCAAAGGGGAAAGGCGGGGAATAAATTAGGAGCCTGGAATTAACATATACACACTACTATATATAAAATAGATAACCAGTAAGGACCTACTGTAGGACACAGGGAATTATACTCAATATCTTGTAATAACCTATAATGGAAAAGAATCTAAAAAAGGATATTTATTTATATGTGTATACATATGTATAACTGAATCACTTTGCTGTACACCTGAAACTAACACAACATTCTAAATCAACTATATTTCAATAAAAGATTTTTAAAAATAAAATAAAGAAGCTGCTTGTCTTAGAGTGACATGTGGGCTTCTAACTGAGGAGCTGTTACTAGAACATGAGAAACTGAGACCACAGGAAGAACATGCATGCACGATTTTTACTTCATACTTGGAAAAGCATGAGGAGAAGCTTGACTAGATTTGGCAAAAGTCAACTTACCTGGTGTTATTTAAAACTACTCAACCCAAATTTTGAAAAATTAGAAAAGAAGAAACTGTCCTTTCCTTTATGATTCAGAAGAGAGAAATACAAGGAAATGACCCTCCTACATCTGTCTATCCTTTGCACAAAGCTGAACAGTTGGGTTCTGCTATGGTTTCCTTGAAGGCAAGACCCAGCTGTGGATAGGAAATGAGGTCTCTCCTGTCGGCAGAGGACCTTCCCACTCACAGTTGCCCTGGGAAGAGGCAGATCCAGGGACTGAGAGTAACAACTGGGAACGCAGACCTTAAGCTGGAGATGAGGGGCAAACTCCTTCTCTGGGCTTTACTCTCTCCGACATAGAGCCTCAAATATCCAGACAGCTTGCATGGGGGTGAGGGCGGCTGGCATCCTCAGCAGGGTTGCTGGCTGGCAGCTAGTTGGAGAGGAAACCCTATAGCCAAGGAATCACTAAGTAAGACACCCCAAAATGATGGTGGGCTGCAATGGATGGCTCCAAGAGCCTCCATATTTAATAGCCAGTTGTAACTTTCTCTTCTGTAATTTCCTCTGTTTCCTGAGCTTCCAGTAAAGTTTTGGTTGACATCAAAACCTGGTTTCAGGGCTTCCCTGGTGGCGCAGTGGTTGAGAGTCCGCCTGCCGGTGCAGGGGACACGGGTTCATGCCCCGGTCTGGGAGGATCCCACAGGCCGCGGAGCCGCTGGGCCCGTGAGCCATGGCCGCTGAGCCTGCGCGTCCAGAGCCTGTGCTCCGCAACGGGAGAGGCCACAGCAGTGAGCGGCCCGCGTACCGCAAAAAAACAAAACAAAACGAAAACCTGGTTTCAGTATGGCTGAGAAGAATTAGGGGAAAGGTCTGTGTCTGTGCTTAGTCCGGTAATAAAGGAGTAACTCACCTTGAAGTCAACATGGCGGGGCAGCATCAATGCATGTCCAGCACAGAGATCAATGGGCTGCAACTGAGGAACAGCTGAGGACAAGCAGAGGGCTGGGAGCCCATGTAAAACACTCCCGAAGACTCCCTGGAAGAAATTAGAAGGAACCTGAGAAGGGCATCCTGCTCTCAAGCAGGTGGAGACCATCAATCAGGAGACACTAGGTTAAACCCTGACCTCATTTGCACTGGTGAGGCCAGAGGGATATGGGTTACAAACATAATCCCGAGAGTATGCCTCCTTGGGAAGAGAGGCTCTGTGGGAGTTTGTCTGCCAAGTGGAAATTGCTGGCACATATATCAGGTGAAAAAAATTTGAGACGCTCTCTTCTAGGCAATTGGGAATCTCTGTGGGCTTTCAGACAGGGAAGTGAGGAGATGAAATTATTTTGAATTTTTACAATTTTCCAATATCATCATAGTGAACAAAGGCTTGTTTTTCAATAACTCTCCTATTAAGAAAGTTATAAATATTGTAAAAGAAGTGTGTTTTCAGTTGAAACCAGACAGTAAATCAAGCTTGAAGCTTACGGGTTTAGTTAAGTGAAATGTAGGTGAAACAAAATCTCCATAAATCAAGAAATCCAACCTGAATGTAAGCAGTTCATTAATTAAAACTCACAGCCCAGTATAAGATTTACACAACTCTGAAGTGACAACACTGAATCCAAGCATCTGCTCCCCAAGAAAGCTTGCTCTTCTTACTAAACAATAGGATAAATCAGGATCCTCCTATAATCCTTTTAGGATTGTGAGGGTTTCCCATGAAATTTTCAAATGGCCTGGGCACGCTCATTTCACTTCAGTAACAAAATCCACAGCTATAATTTGCTCATTTTCCAACTTTGAAGTAGCAATCACCCAGATATCAAATTGTAGGCGTTGAGCAAAAAAAAAGATTAAAGCTGAAGCGGGGGGGGGGGTGGGGAGCTGAGGAGATTGAGGGGAAGGAGAGGAAAAGAGTGGAACGCAGTTTTCTACGGAGCAAGGGCGCCCAGGGGCGAAACAACTGAGGGCAAAAAAAGTCATCAATACTAAAACTAGAAACAAAATGAAGAAAATGTCTGATGCAGAAGCAGCGTGCTTACAGTGGAGTTGCCTTATATGTGCATTTAACTTTCTGAAGTTCACCCACATGTGATAAAGGAAACCACACAGATAAAGGAAACCACATAGATAAAGGAAAAGAACAACAACAACTTAAATAGGTATGGCTGATTTTGCGTGCTATTCCTGCTCGGTGAACCACGCTCTGTAGTGAGACCTGGAGGGGCAACATGAATCTGGTTTTCCCTGAGCTTGTAAGTGTCTCTCACTGTGTGTGCATCTGACTGCACTGCGTATCAATCTAGGGTTTAAAGATATGTATGTTTTGAACAACATGGTTCTTAAACTCAAGCCAACTACTTCGTCAGGTACCCGATGGGATGGGGGTTAAGGATAGCATGGGAAGAAAGAGGGAAATACTATCAGTGGATTAATTAAAAGATGTATGTTAGTCTCTGTATTGGATGAGACTCACACAGATAAGCAGAAGCACTATGAGTGAGACAGAATAAGGAATGTAAGGATTAGACCTTATACAATTATGGAAGTTGGTAAAAAGTTTATGGAAAGCTGTTACCCAGGCATCGGGTGGTGGGCCTAAAGTTGCTGTAGGTCAGCAACACTGCAGTAAGAAGAAACGCTGGATGTGAAGTGGGGGAGGTCAAGGACAAACCGGAACCCACAAGGGCAAACTGGAACCCAGAGAACAAAATGGAACCTGTATCTATCTCTTATCACCTCCAGTCTTGATAAGGCTGGTCATCTGCAGAAGTAGCTGGTGACTTTCACTATGGAGCTACACATGCACTTGGTCCAGGACTTAGAGAAGCTAAAGGAGAAGATCTGACTGGAGCTGATGGGGCCACAGGCCCAGCTGCAGCCCCACTGCCAACAAGGTAAGAAGTAGATAAGCCACAACAAGCATAAGCTACTTCAGCAACCAGGGCCTCAGCTCACCCTTACAAGCATCAAGGCTGCCATTTCCCTTCTGCCTTTCAGATCACATGCAAACTTTTCTCATGGCCAACCCTAATCCAGAACCAGACGCGGAAGGGAATTCTCGGAAAAGGAGCTCCAATTTAGCAAAACTGACACATTACGAAGCCATGTGGTCTCCAACAGCAGGCGTCTCTCCAAGGAATTTCCAAGGATAATGCTGACGAAATGTTTACCTTATGTGCCGTCTTTAGAACACAACGCTTGTTAAAATGTAACTCCACTATTCAAAGTGACTTGTACTAACATTGTAAGTGGGAAAATTTTCACTCACTTCTGGTACCAATATTCTGGCTGGTACATTCTTCTCCTCTCTTCCATCATTAAGGCAATTACGGTCTCCCTGCTGAGAATACAATCGACACCACAATATGACGTTATCAGCAGTCTTCCCAGAGATCCTCTGGGTTTAGAAAGTTTTTTTAAAAATACAAACTCTCTTCCATATGTGTCGTGATTTTTTAAAAAGTACTTGAAAAGCCCTTATTTGTTGCCACTGATCTGCCAACCTGACATCTGATCATCAAAAAAAAATTCTTTTTAAACCTGGGTAACACTAAACACTGTACATTTCCTCTTTCCTTTTGTTTCCCAAAGTGTTTGTATTGGTAAAACTTTCAAGATTCATAACTCTGAGACTTGACACTTTTTCTGGAAAACAATTCCATTATGGGAAAAGGTTATGGCATTTTATTCCCTTTAAGTCATGGTTTACACAAATTTATGTTCCATCCCAGTAATTTCTCAGAGTGCCCAAGAGCTGAGTGATAGCTGAATTCTGAGTAAAACCATTAGCTTGGACGACCATTAACTAATAACTGCTCTTATACGCTCTCTAATGACACGGTGAGCTCATTGAGGTCAGGGCCATGTCTCATCCATACTTGTATTCAAAGCAACTGGCACGTACTAAGCACTCAGTAAATATTTATCAAAAGACTGAATGGTTTTTTGTGGGCCTTTAAATGTTTGTCTTTAAAAGTGACTAACTCTGGATGAGAGACTCAGATCCAGAATTGCAAATTCTAGGTGAGTATAGAAAACACAGCTGAGATTAGTGGACAAAGAAAGGGAGTTATTCTCAATCTCTTTGCCCTTATTCATTTCCATCAAAAACTGTTTCTTGATTATATACTATATATCAAACTTTGCATCAGACTGTAGAAAAATAAAAATAAATGAGACAAGGGCCTCGCCCACAAGTATTTCACAGTCTTGTCTGGCCTAAAGACCCAGAGGCAAATAACTAACTGCAGAGTAAATGCTTTTAATGGAGATGTGTATACAGAGCAAGAAGTGAGCAAATGTATTTTCTAGTTAGAATCTTAAACTACCCAAAAAGAGGTGGCTGGAGTTCCAGGACTGAGAGGTGCATAAATGGTATGGCTCCATTTTTTGCTTCCTAAATTCAGGTGCCCAGTTTGGGGGGAGGGGGCAGTTTACTAGGCTCCCCGCCTCCGGACAGTCCAGGTCCCTCCACAGCTTGAGGAAATTAGTGCTTATTAACATACCTGAGCCTGTAAAACTGGAAAAGTCACTTAGATATGGCTTTCCAAACAGAACTCAGGAGGCAGCCATTCATTCCAGTAAAGTATTTCTCAGACGCACACAGTAGAGCATTGTATAAGTACACTGCATCTTTAAGAAGAATTGAGTTTGTGTCTATATTGTCATTCACTTATTTGGCTAATCCTTTCAGAGCACCTGCCAGGGACTGACAGGGATTCCTGATTGGCTACCACACATGAAATCAAGGACCAGCAATTGTTAATATCAAGGAGCTTGAGTTAGATGACAAACAATTTCAAAACAATATGACCATGTATAAGGAGATAATAATGACACCATATATATATATATATATATATATATGAATATATGTATAAAACTTTGCTTTGGGGAGACTTTGGTAGAACTTCAGAAAAGAGATATTTCCACTGAATCTTGAAGACTGACTAGGAGTCCACCAAATACAAAAAAGAAAAGCCTTCCAGAGATAATTGGTACTATTTAACCAAGCATATTTTAGGTAACACTTTTAAGGACTTCCTAGTCACCTTCTTTAGGTACTGACTGACCCCAAAGGTAGCCAGTGAAGCAAATTCTCCAGTATCACTCTGAAGCTTTTTTTTTTTTTTGTGGTTCCAAAAGAACTGGGAACAAGCGAGACATCCAGATACATATATTGAATCACTGTGTTAATTGACTAAATATATAAAAAGTGAAACTCTAGTTAAGAGCACACGAGCAGGTCAGTCTGACCTACCTTCAAACACCATTCTTTTTTTTTTTGCAGTGCGTGGGCCTCTCACTGCCGTGGCTGCTCCCGTTGCGGAGCACAGGCTCCGGACGTGCAGGCTCAGCGGCCGTGGCTCACGGGCCCAGAGGCTCCGCGGCATGTGAGATCCTCCCGGACCGGGGCACGAACCCGCGTCCCCTGCATCGGCAGGCGGACTCTCAACCACTGCGCCACCAGGGAAGCCCCAAACACCATTCTTATTCCTCTAGTAGTGAAATATGAGCCTCCCCAAGAACATGCTTGGATCTACCAAATTAACAAATATTTAATTGATGGCTACTCTGTGTAAATCACTTGTCTAGGCTCTATGAGCCTGGAGATTGATAAAAGAAAAGGAAACTTTTCAAATGACAAAAGTATCCATATTTCTAGGGGGCAAAGACCAGGCCTTTAGAGAACCAATAAAAAGGATGGTTCAGTTGCCAATTATGTTTCCCACCTAACATAACTCATTCATTTATTCTCCTATATGTTTTGTTTCTGACTTTGTGTTCTGTAAGGTCTTTCTTGTTGTTTTAAGAAAAATCCACTGGGCTGGAATCAAATAGTGAATGCCCTTCATTTAGCATAATTATGTTTTACAGTGTTTTTCTAACCATCCTCTTGTTTTGAAATTTCAGAAGCTCAGTAAGTACAATCTGGGGAGCATTAACTCCTCAGACACCCAAAACTGTTATTTGCCATTTAGTTTTCATTAAAATTTCCATTAACCTTTCCTCCATCAGCACACAGATTATAAATTGCAATCAATTTTCTATTGAATAGAAGGAAATCTTGCTTATAACTGATTAAACAACTAAATAAATGATTTTGCTCTCACTTTCATCCTTGGTTCTACAGAGTTGCTTTCTAATCATTTCACAAACAGTTTGGTAACTTTTACCAAATGTTAGTAAAAGTAACTGTGTAAAAGTAAAATTTTACAAAAAGTTTAAGTTTCCAAATATGTAGATCAAACCCCACAGTAGAATCAACTCTCAATTATTTATACCTAGGTGCAAATCTAGGCATAACAAGACACATAATTGAGAGAGCAGCTAAATTAGGCAAAGTGTAGAAGGTTTGTTCAAAGTTCCATTTGAGACATATACATGTGGAAATCATAGAAGCTATTATTTGCATATATCAAAAGTTGAGTAGCACAATAGAGAGTATTTGGATTCCAGTAACTCCTCTAGTAACAAAGGAGATGTATTTCAATTATTCGACCTTGTGGTCAGAGATCTCATTACCAGAGGTAAAAGTACTAGAAGCCTTAGTTATGTATTCCAGAACATTCTTTCGCTGTGTCAGAGAACTTCTTACTACCCTGAACTTTAGGTGAAGTGAGAGAAAATACTGGGCCCTTTAGCATTTTGAGGGGTACTCATGCCTGTTTTAGGAAAATTACTTAAATTATGCCAATGATAAAAATAAGAGCTAAAATTTATTGTGCTATTATTATGTTCCAGGAACTTCACAGCCATTGTCATCTTTAATCCTAACACAGCTCTCTAGCATAGATAGTAGTAATTATTCCCATTTTACGGGTGAGATGAGGTCCAAAGAGCTTAAAGAAATTTGCCAAAGACCCACAGCTATAGCGTGTGAAAGCCAAAATTCAAGCACTGGTCTGTCTGACTTATAAGCCCAAACTCCCAACACTTCTCCAAGCCATAGGGACTGACGTTTTACAGCCCAGATATTACATATTGAATATCTTCAAGTAATGCCTCCAATCTCCAAGAGCCTGAGGTCTCAGCCAGCCCCTGACCTCTCTCCGTGTCATCTGCAAGAGATCTGGACCTGCCACAGTGCTACTTCCTCTTCCTGGCTAGCAGGGCCCAGCACTGAGGTTATACAGGGTCCTATTAAAAATATCCCCCTTCCCCACTCAGCTTTAGAACTAACTTAGAAGATAGACTCAGGAATCAGTCAAGATAGAAATGTCAGCTCTACTACCACAAGGACTGCATCAGAGGACAGAACTAAGAAATGTAATCAAATAGGTTAACTTAAGCGCTTAGCTCTGGGTCCCCTTTCACCCACCTGGATGTTAGGACCCAAGCCGGAGGCAAGGCTTGGGACTATAGGGCAGATGTACTTACTCAGGGTTGCAGCCTCGGCCTGGTCCAGAACAAAGAAGAGGAAGAAACCAAATCTCTCACGCTCTCAGCCTTTTAATAAATTAGTTCTATCCAATTGTGAGTCATGGATCTAAGGCTGTGGTCCAGCATCAGGTTGGGCGCCCATCCTACACAAGGAGAGGCAAGCAAGGGGCACAGAGGGCTGCTCTAGTGGAACAGCCTCCAGTGGAAATTCGAGGAGTAGAGGAACAAAACTCCCACCTCATAAGAAGTTCTTTGTACCCTTGCCAGGGGCTTGGTGGTTTTGTGAAAAATAGATTTTCACAGGATTCTATTAAACTAAATATGATTATACTTGAAAAGAAGAAAAATCAAAGGAAAAATTTCCTATTGTTCCAAAGGTGAGTACTATCACCAGACATAGTAATGCATTAAGAAAGAGAAAATAATCTCTACCTACAAAGAATTTATCATTTCATTGGTGGTGGCGGGGGAACGAGTGTGAAATGAGAGGGGAAAATGCGTGATCCGTATGGCGTTGCAAGACTTGTTTGCCCCTGAGATCCACTCTCTACCCTCCTCCACCTGGCTCTATGACCCGGGAGCCTGCCCTCGTGGTCTGCGTCGACAGCCTCCTCCTCTCCCGACGGCTGGTTGGGTAAAGCCAGGTGGAGAACACTGCCAGATGCTAGAGATCGAGCGGACAGTAAGGTTGGGATGTTTATTTGTTTGCTTGTTTTTTGGCCGCACCGCAGGGCTCGTGGGTTCTTACTTCCCCGACCCGCGTCACTGGCAGTGAAAACGCGGAGTGCTAACCACTGGACCGCCAGGGAAGTCCCAGGTTGGGGTGTTTATTGCCTCAGAGCAGTGGGCGTTGGCTGAATCCCTCCGCTGAAGGCCACAGCTCCTGTCCGGCGGTGCCTCTGAGTTTCTATAACGTTCCCTCGCCTGCCCCTTCAGTCCTAGTGGTGGGACCAGCCCCCGGGGTACAGCGCCGTATTCATTTCCCTAGTTCCTGCCGCACCTTCAGAAGTAGTCCCTTTATGAAACACTGGTCAAATTACCCCATTTGATTGTGCAATCTCTTTCCTGCCCAAGACCCTAACAGATAAATACATACATAATGATAAAAGCAGCTCTTTACAGCTTTCAAACCTTTTTTACCTTTTGAGTCGCCTGGACTCCTGCAATGGCCTGCTAAATGACCGCTCACACCCACAGGTGCCCTGTCTCAGCCCGTTCTCCACAGGGCAGCCACGAGACACTCCTCTCTGTTTAAAACCCATCTTTGGCTTCCCATGGCACCCAGAATAAAATCCATATATCTTACAGGGTCCCAGAGAGCGCTCCATCTCACCTGGCCTTCCACTCCAACCTGACTACATCCTTCAAGCACCAGGTTCCCTCCTGCCTCAGGATCTCTATAAACGCTGGAATCCTAGCTGCATCCTCTCTCCACTTAGCTAGTGCCCACAGATCTCATCTTAAACATCCCTTTCTCAGGGAATTCTTCTCACCATTCCCCAACATCCCCCAACTAGATCAGGCCCACTTGTAATAGGTTCCCACATTTCTCTATGATTTTCCATCTAGGCCCTTATACCTTTTAAAACAATATGTCTGTGTGATTATTTTTTTTCTAATTATAAGCTCCATGAGGGCAAAGTCTGGAATTATTTTGATCACCATTTATTACCCCATGTTTCATACAGGACTGATGCAAAACACTCAGTAGATATTTGTCAAATGAATGAATGATCTCATTGGAGTTCACATCAGCCTTGGTTGATAGGAGGTGAAGCAGGAGGACTGCATGTCAGAAGGCCTGAGTGCTAAGGTCTGAGTCCAGACCCTGCCTGCTAGAGTACAAGGACCCAGTTAATCCCCCAAAGCCTCCACTGCATCACATTTAAATTAATGATCCTTGGGCTTCCCTGGTGGCGCAGTGGTTGAGAGTCCGCCTGCCGATGCAGGGGACACGGGTTCGTGCCCCGGTCTGGGAGGATCCCACGTGCCGCGGAGCGGCTGGGCCCGTGAGCCATGGCCGCTGAGCCTGCACGTCCGGAGCCTGTGCTCCACAACGGGAGGGGCCACACAGTGAGAGGCCCGCGTACCGCAAAAACACAACAACAACAACAATAAAATAATGATCCTTGCTTCACGGGGCCATTGTCCTGTGAGATTGCTGTCCAGGCACAAGAGGCTTATAAACTGTAAAGTACAATGCACATGTCAGTGTTAGTATCCCAGGTCCCCAAAGAGAAGCTTTTGCTCACATGAGAACAAAGGGACACAGATACAGCACTACACTTGTCCCCAGGGGCGGAAGGCAAGCAGTATGAGGGACAGGTGCGTTTCCTGGGGTGAAACCGGGTGAGTTCAGTCCAGAAAGCCTCCATGGAAAATATAATGCAAGCAGAGATTTGAACAAAGAGAGCTTGGTAATTATGTTCTTAGAAAAGGGAAGTTGCCGTCTGTGAGTGGAGGGGCAAATAGCTGAGTCTGCCCGGAACTACTGAGTCAAAATGTTTCCTCTCCACAGATGAACATATGTCCGGGCTACATATGCTGGGTTTTGCCTTCAATGAATTCAACTCTGTGTAGGGAGGAAGGGATATGATTTTTTTTAATGTGATGGGACAACATTTGGGGATTTTTACTGATTCTATTACCAATGCCCTTCGTTTCCTAGTACCCCTCACTCTTTTTCGCACATTGGGTGAGCAGCATTTATTCCTTCAGGGATGAGAAGATTCAGCCAAAAGCCAAAGCTTTTGAGTTTCAGATGCTTTGTTTTTTAAGCTGTATAAACCTAAGCCCTGAGTAAACTCAGGGCACGAGACAAAAGATTTAGAATGCATAATGATCTCAAAGTAAGGCTGGGGTGGGGAGGGGGTTTTGGAGGGAGCAACAGAGATGGGTGCTGTAGGGAAGTTAAAACAATTCTATTCCTAAGAAAGAGGCCCTGAATCCTGGGCCCATCCTTGTTCCGTCTCATGCCGCTTTCCCGAGCCCAGATTTTGTGGTTTAGGAGTCCAGTTGAGGCACATGGCAATGCTTCCAGCTCCAGACAGGCTCTGAGACTCCATGCATTCCTTTCCCAGGTGGAACCCAGAATTTTCCTAGCCCAGCCTGATGGGCAGCAAAGGAAAGGTCTGCAGGGGAAGCTACGTGGGAGCACCCAAGACAGTCTGAGAATATCTCTCACGTACGCGAGAGCAGTGCAGACATAGACCGGGAGCTGCAGCAGCGACCTGCATGACCACCGCGAGCTGGAAGGGAACAAGGACACCATCCTGGATGCCCGAGGGTACGGCTGACAAAGACCAAGTAACCGTCAGCGGCCAGCACAGCAATACCCCAAAGACCACCCAGGGAAAGGGGCTGAGTTATTGAGATTAAACTTTAGTCAGGTTATAGAAAAATGATGAGAGGTTTATTTCTATACACCTGAGTGAGTGGACTGAAAACGTAACCCACTTCAGAAGTAGCAACACAGAAGAGTGTGCCTTCATTGTCATAGGAGCTGGAGAAGTGTGGATGGGGAAGGCACGGGGGCCCCATCTCCCCTACACACACACAAACACACACACACACTTACTTCCAGGGGCATTTTCCTTTACATCATATTGATTTCATCTCCTCATTTAAACAAGCTCACACAATAGGGACTTTACTGCATCTCCTTCTGAGACACAATCCCATCTTTCAACCTCCTTGAATTACTTAGCCTGTAAATTATGGAAGTTTATTCCAATGTCCCTCAGAGCCTTCCCAGGTCGTTTTTCATGTCAAATATTTTGTTCATGGTAATAAGAAAACAACTCTAGATGTGTTTAACACAGCAGCCAACGTGTACCCAAGGGGTGTAATTAGCACTTAGTACATTAGAAAGAAAAGGCAAGATATAACACAGCACTGCTTTCCTACAAGAAAATGCTAAGGTACAGGGGGGAGAAATTGCTTCAAAGTTGTCTTTCTTCCTGAGGTACTTGCAAGTGATATTTACTATGGTTCTGTTAATTATAGAACAAAACAGGGGGTTACTTAGCATATGCCAGGCATCCACTCTCTCGGAGGGAGTAAAATAGGCTGCCTGTGGATTGCTAAGGTCGTTTGCAGGCAACAGCACCACTGAGGATTTCAAGTGCGTGTGTGTGTGTGTGTGTGTGTGTGTGTGTGTGTGTGTGTGTGTGTAGACGTACTGTAGGCTTCTGGGCTTTTGTCAGGGTCACCCCTCCTGTAGGAGTGGGTGAGGAACTGGCTCTTTGCCTTTACAATAAAGGATTCCAAACTCTCTCTGTTGTTTTGTTTTGTCTTGTTTCCCTTCTTCAAATTATGTTTTTAAAAGTACTATGACTCATATTTAGAGTGTTTCCTATTTGGCCTAATCGGTGGCCCCTTTCTATCACTTTCACCTTATTCTTGGACTTAAGTAATCATTCCCAAACACTACGCTGCTTTAAATTTTAATTTTCTGTTAGATGAAAGAATACTTGGGTTGACCAGGAGTTTTAAAATGCCACCGAAAGATGTCACGGGTCAGCTTGAATTCAAAAGCCCAGCTATTTTTTTAAACCTCACACACATTTTAACAATTTTATTAAAGTCCAAGGCATTGGAGAATATGGAGTGAATTTCAGGAGAAAATGATTTTATTTGATTGAAATTACATATTAATTTGTTTCAGCTGGGTAAAGGATGGGGCATTTTCTTTGCATCTTAAGAAATACAGTGAAAACATTAAACAGGATGGATTAGGGCTTAATGCTCTAAATATTAAAAGACATGCCATTTGGGTTTAAATCACTTCAAAGTTAGAGATGGTTCTAGTGATGGAAGCCAGATTTGTGCCTTGGTTTTAAGATGTCTCCAAAATGGAAGGTGGAACCACAGAGGGTCTTGACAGAGGTTAGAGAGCAAGGTTAGGTAAATATAAGAATTCCTCTCAGGGCTTCCCTGGTGGCGCAGTGGTTGAGAGTCCGCCTGCCGATGCAGGGGACAGGGGTTCGTGCCCCGGTCCGGGAAGATCCCACAGGCCGCGGAGCGGCTGGGCCCGTGAGCCATGGCCGCTGAGCCTGCGCGTCCGGAGCCTGTGCTCCGCAACGGGAGAGGCCACACAGTGAGAGGCCCGCGTACCACAAAAAAAAAAAGAATTCCCCTCAAACTGCCTTGAGCTAAAAGATGAAGACTTAGGAAACTTTAAAGATGATACCGTAATGTCACAGGAAAATAATATATAATCACATAGTTCTGAGGTTAGTTGAAATCTATATTAACCATAACATACACTCTAGCACTTAGACAAGGTGTACAGTATACCGAACAAAGGAAACAGAGAAAGTAAATGAAAAAGTGTTGGGGAGAAATAAGTGAAAAAATAATGTGCCAACACAAACCCCACCCATAATATCAATACACATGTGTCATTTCTTGAAATGAATGAATGAACATTTTAGGAACAATCTGTTAATATTTTTGGTTATTATTTCAATTCCTACTGCCAGATATTTTGACCTTAAAAATTAAACTGAGCCAGAAATGATACTGCCCAGTCTTTTCTCTCTATAATAGTGATCTAAATTATACTCGAAATTAATAGAAAAATAATTTTTGACATTTGAAAGTCATCTAAGAAATTTCTCAGAAACTAGCAGAATAACTAAGGTACCATTTTTCATTGGTTCTACAATTTTTCCCAGGATTTTTAAATCGCTGAAATTAGAATGTATCTGACAATCAATGGATCTTACAATGATAACTGACAGCATTTTTTTCTTCATAGTACATAAAATAATGATGCATTTTGAAATTAATGGTGCCTCACAGTCTACAAAATGTGATAGTTTGGGGTCATGGGGATTCTTACAGGCAAAGTGCGGGAAAAAAAATTTCCACGAGTTTCTCAGAGTTAGTTGTAAGTATTCACCTATGTTATCTAGAGTTGCTTGGTTTTCTAGAGCTGCACTGCTAATTATGGTAGCCACTAGCCACAGGTAGTCATTTAAATTTAAATTGATTAAAAGAAATAAAATCAATTCCTTAGCGGTACTAGCCAAGTCTCAAATGCTCAGTAGCCACGTGTGGCTTGGATGATGTGGGTTTGTAGGACATCTTCTTCATCACAGAAAATTCTATTGGGCAATGCCAGTCTTGAGTGCTGACTTGACTTCATAAATTCTTTAGATTTGAGCAGCAGTACAGAAAGGTTACAAAAATTATAGTATCTGTCTATAGGGATAGCATCTTACTGTTTCATTTGGAGGTTTGTTTTACTCTATACAATAAAAACTTAATATTTCATATTGTGTCCATATTTGTATAGATTTCAAAATTATGTTGTTCATTTGTGGACTTATGATGTTGGTAAGGCGTAATTGCACATTTATCAATGGAGTTGAGTTATCTAAGCTACTATGCTTATAGAATCTTGTTAAGGATGAGCATCAAGAAATTTTTGTAGGAAGGTATAAATGGGAGGGGAGGGAAGATATTGTGAATAGACCCCAAATATGCCGGGTACTGTACTAGATGCTAAAGATCTAGGTGACTTCAGCAATCGGATGTATAGTGATACTAGCAACCAAGACAGTGAATCTGGAGAAGGGACAGAGCGCTCGGCACATTTGAACTGGGGGCTTATGGGACATCCAGGTGTAGATTCCAGTCGTAAGCTGAACCGATTCCCAAATCCACATCTCTCCGCCATGCAGGAGGCAGACTCAGAGGCAAGGTTACAGGACCTCCCGGGAGCTCTAAGCCACTGTGTGCACCTGGGCAGTAACACCATCCTCTGTGCTATCTCCAAGTACAAAGAATAACACTCATAATACTTGCCCTTAGCAATTGACCTCATATGCGGAAAGCCCTCAGCTTCCTAGATGAAAGGTGTTACAGAACCACAAAGTGAATCTCTCTGGCGCCCTGAATCACCAGTGCCCTGAACTATCGTGGCCCTTTACCAGGGCATCCAGGTATGTTTCCATGCTTCTCTCCAAGAGTTGACCCAGCCCCTCCCTAATCTCCCAGTGAGATCTAAAATGCCCCCAGAAAGGGAATCAATCATACTTAATAAACAGTAACATTTTGATGCAACTCTGTAGCTGAGGAGAAAACATGACTTCAAATAGATTAGTCAAGAGAGAACGTTCTTTCTTACAGAAGAAAAAAAATTGGATGTTTTCCAGTGATGCAAAACTTCAAACAGGGAATGAGAGGGAGGGCAAGAAAGCCTGTTTTCTCCCACTCCACTGGGTACTGTAACAAAGGAGGTGAATAGTTTGCACAAAGGGCTAACTATGTTGATAGCTTGTCAACAGATGGCTTACCTATTCTAAGAAAGAATTATCTGCAAGCAGCAAATACAAAAGAAGCAAATGTGTTGGACCATCCAAACTGACAAAAAAGGAATGTGACTTTGAGGATATATTTCCCAGAACCTGAAGGGTACTTGCAGCAGGAAACCTCATTTTGGAGGAATAGGGGTTCATTGACGGTGGCAGTGGGGAGAAAAAGGTGTCTAAATTCTGGAACCTTTTATTAAAGCTTGTTTTCCTTGTCTGAATCTTTTGGTTCCTGTGTCTGTGACAGTATTCATAACTCAGCCCCAGTGTGCCAACAAACCCCATATGTTTCGGTTCTCTCCTTATCTTTCAAGCCAAGATAAGGTTGAAATGAGTGTATTGCAAGAGATTTGTGATAGAATACACAAATACACATACAGTGGCAGAGGGTGAGGACGTCTGACTCATCTTTGTTTTCTTGTGTAAGCACAAGACTTACACAAATGAGGCACTCAATGAAAGTTTCTTAATTAAATGTGCATGCCCTCAAAACCGAAAAGAAGAAAGTCCCCAGTGGAGAAGGTCTTTCTTTACAGACTGAGGGGAAGTAGCTGTGAGTCAGATAACAGGCCTCTGAGCAGGAAAACCATCTCTAGCCATATTCAGGAAGAAAGCATCGTCTTTTCTCCCACTCTGCTTCCCATTCATCTATTCACCTAACAGACTTTCCATCAATACATACATTTGCCAGGCACTGCCTTGAGTGCTGGAGACATAAAGATGGATAGGACAGAGTCCTGATGTGGAGCTGATAGTGTATGTGGGAGAAAGAGATTAGTAGTTATAATGTTCATTATCAGGTATTAGGATAAACTCTTCTACAAGCATTATTTTATTTAATCTAATTCTTCTCAAATTTTAACGTGCCTGCACGTCATCTGGGAATTTGGTTAAAATGCAGCTCCTGATCCGGTAAATCTGGGGTGGAGCCTGAGATTCTGCATTTCTAACAAGCGTCTGCGTGATGCCTAAGACGGTGGTTCTAGAACCACACTTTTGAGTTTAAACATTCCAGGCACCCTATGTAGAAGGAACTATCATTATGTCCATTAAAGAAAAGGAAACTCAGACTTGGTGAGATTACATAATTCATCAGTGGTCATACAAACTATTCAATGCCAGAAACAGGTGCAAATCCAAGTCTATTAAGCATCCCTCCCCAAACTGCTTCTCTTAAGATGACTTGCAGAGCAGGCTATGGGACCAGGAGAGCTATCATTGTACACAGGGACAAAAGGGCATGAGGTTCAGAGAAGACCTCCCAGGAGAGGGAATATGACAAACACCGGGACTTACCAATGTAACGTGGAGCCTAGCAGTGTTTCTTAACTTATTTTTCAGTATTTTCAGCTCTGCGCATTGCCTGCCCATCCACCCACCAGACTTTGCAGACTTCTTATTACTAATCCCCACCTGCCATAAACTTTTAATACCACAGATACATTGTATATCTGTTTATGTGGCCTTTGGCGGGTGTAATAGCTGAGATATTTTCACACATCCCCTAAACCAATTTTTGTCCTACTGAGGGAGATATTGCCTCATTGGGAATGCATGATACAAGGTAACACCTCACTCACCTTGTGAGACACATCATTAATTTCACAGAATCACAAGATCTTAGGGTTGAAAATAACCTAAAGGCCATTTACCCTTCTGCAAAAACCTTGACAAGTGATCCTCTCTCCTGTGCTTGGACACTTACAGTGACAGGGAACCCACCAGTTTACATGGCAGCCCCATCCATATTTGAAAGGCTTGTTTATTAGAAAGCTCATACTGGGACTTCCCTGGTGGCTCAGTGATTAAGAATCCAGCTGCCAATGCTGGGGACATGGATTCAAGCCGTGGTCCGGGAAGATCCCATGTGCCGCGGAGCAACTAAGCCCGTGCGTCACATCTACTGAGCCTGCACTCTAGAGCCTGCGAGCTGCAACTACTGAACCTGCGAGCCACAACTACTGTGGCCCATGTGCCTAGAGCCAGTGCTGCACAGCAAGAGAAGCCACCACAATGAGAAGCCCACGCACAGCAACGAAGAGTAGCCCCCACTCTCCACAACTAGAGAAAACCCGCAAGCAACAATGAAGACCCAACGCAGTCAAAAATAAAATTTAAAAAATAATAAAAATTAAAAAGAAGAAGAAGAAAGCTTATTTTGAACCTAGACCTGGCATGTCCAAATTTTCATTCACTAGTTTGAGTTTTACCCTTGTGATTGAACAGAAGGTACAAAGCTAGGTGTGACAGAGGGTAGAAAGAGGCAGAATATCTGGTCTCTGTTCCTAGGGACCAGATAGTAATTGTGTGTGTTTGTGAGTGTTACAGAAATTCTCTTGTGGATTCACCTATTTCAAACTTTATATCTCTAATAATACAGTGTAAATTTTCTGTAGCTTCTGGAAGAAGCACATCACACTTTAATTCATCTTACTGTCAACTAAAGTTTCTCAGTATTGGTGTTGTTTTTAGAGGTGCTGGAAGTGGTACATTACAAAAAGCAATAGATCAGGGTTTGATAAGAAATACAGGGCTATGATTTTCACTTAAAATAACAGAGGTAATCAATTGTAGAACTAAAAATAATAACCTAACTAGAAAACACAGGTGGAGGGAGACGGAAAGAGGAGATGGGTGTTAGGAAAGTGAGCTAAGTCCCCATCCTTCATACTGGGGAGTCAATAGGGTCATCTAAAAGTGATAAATGAAGGAGGAGGGAGACAAACATGTTACGTGAGTTATGAAAATAGCTATGAAAGTCTAAAAACGGAGGCAGACAGAAGGGTGGGATATTCTTGACTTTCTTCATAAGTTCTTCTAAACCATGTGACATTTTACCAAATACACACACATATTAAAAGAATGATGGGACCAAAAAAAAAAAAAAAATCAGAGTAGAGCTCTGTCACTAACTACTGGCATGACTTGAATATGTCACCTAATCTTGGATTTAAATTTCTCATCTGTAAAATGGGCTAAGTCAGTGGTTTTCAATGTTTTTAAAATAAAATGTTACACAGAATCCCAATACATTTTTTAAAAAGACTTAATGGAGTTCCTCTGATTGTGGGTGGGGTGAGGTACTGGGCGTTTACTTCATTCTGCCTCTCCCTTCTCCTTCTCCTTCATCTCCTCACCCTCACCCTCACCCTCACCACAAGCAGCCCTGAGACACCTCATCAGGGAATTGCAAGAACTTACTTTGAAAACCATTAGCCTGCATAATTGTTTTTCAAATTATGGTCATAACTCATTAATTTAATGGCTTGGAACTGTATGGTACTAGAGGAGAGGAGAGGAGAGGAGAGGAGAATGGAATGGAATGGAATAGGATAGAATAGGATAGGATAGAATAGAAAAATTAGAATACAATCTCTTGTATTATTTTGCACAACTCTTATTTCCATAGTGTGTGTATGGTTTTTCACTATCTTCCTGGACAGGTGAGTAGATGAAAGTTTCCAAGACAGTTGGTCCTGCTGAGGACCTCAGTGGTGGGGAAGTGGGGGGGGGGATGCTTGATGCTGGGAAACCTGACCTGAGCATGCTGTTTAAAGTGGGGAGGGGAGGCTCAGCGTGGACAGGGCTAGCCAAGTCCAGACTCCCACCCTAAGGCCAGGCCTCCTGTGCAGAGCTGTGCCTGCCGCTGCCTTACCCTCAGTCACAAGGGCTGTGTGGAAGGGGTGCCTGCTCACACAAAAGCGAGGTGGGGGGGGGGCTCCTTCCTGATTCTGCCACCATAAGCATCCTGGTTATTTTTGTAATGAATAAAAATGTTTTTGTTGAATAAAAATGTCACCCCTTTAAAAAAAAATGACGAGGATGGACAATGTGTCTCTTGCTAACAGTCACAATCCAAACTTTTATGTTGTTTCTTCCCAACTCTAACATGCTCTGATTCTGTGATTCTTCTGAACCACCTACCCTCTCTCAGGACACGACACTGTAGTCAGCAGCACAAATTGTGATAGAGTTGTACCTCCTACTAGAAAGTCTCCCTGTTTCCACTGGGCATCACAAAGATGGCTGGCCCGTCTGCAACTCTGAGTCCCATCTTGGGAAGAGGAAAAATAGAGGGCATCGTTTGAATATCCCTCCAAGAGATTCTGATACATACTCCTCTTTCCCCCTCTCTCCCCACTCCCCAACCACTGGACCAAGAGTAGAAATGAGTTGGAAGTGACAATAGCCAAATGTATCTGGGAGGAACCTAAATAACTAAGCCTCACTTGTTGAAAAGGATGACCAAAGGTTCTTCTTACTTGGTGAATTTTTATGCAGTAGAGACCTAAACTGATAAGGAAGAGCCTAGATAGATTTCATTTGTATGAATGTCAAAGTAAATATAGAGTTTTATATAACCACAAGCTCAGGAAGGCACTGTGTTCTCATAAATGGAAGAAAACGCGAATATATACACTAGAGGGAGGTGTTAGTTTGGGTCCTCATACCCCTGGGGCTTCATGTATGCCTTGAAAGTATACAAAATTTTGTTTGGAGGTATATATGTTTATCTTTTCCTGGAGTAAAAGCTGAATCACTTTTATCAGCTTTTCAAAAGAACATGGAATCTGAGAAAGGTTTTTTAAAAACCCACTGGATTAGAGGATCACGTTCATTACAAGCTCAATATAAACCATTGTCTTCAGGTGAAACCCTTTTTGACTTTACCTTAATAAATAGAAGGCTTTGTTTTTTTCTCTTTTGGAAAGGCCTGGAAAAAGCCTGCACATCTGCCTTCACTGAGGGTTCATCAATTCAGAGCAGACAACCTGCGATGACATACGGCCAGCGCGGGGAGGCCTCGGCATCGGTTACACCTGCTACCACTGGCAGCGAGCCCCTGTACAGGCACCTATGAGAACACCCTCCACACATCATGGCAGGCTCCACAGGGGGCAGCAGGGCACAGTGAGAAAGAAACAAAGCCAGCTTTATGATTGAAGATGATCTGCTGAGTATTTCACAAAACAAGGCTATATAAAAGGTGTTCCCTTCCCCCAGTTAAGAAAGTAGATATAACTTCGTTATTTTTAATAATTATTTGTCAGAATTTGTTATATATCTGGGTTGTTTTGATCAATTATGCGATTCAATTTAAAATAATTTTTAAACACACCATTAGTTCATAAGGAAAAAGCAAATAAATTTAATTTATATACATCTAAAAAAAAGAAAAAAAAGAAAGTAGAGACAGTACACTTATTTTATTTCTTATACCTTATAGTGATGCTGAGACAAAATGTCTCCTGTGTCAAACTGAAATGCTAGTTATTTGTACTACTAAAACTTCTAGTGTATCTAAAAATGTACCTTTCCAGAGTGTGGTCAGAGCTTTTTTCAACTCAAAGCGTCAAGAAAAACACTTTTCTACCACTTACCAGGAAAGATGTTCAATATATCATCTCCTATGGCCAGAAAAGTAGGAGCTTGCATTTCAAGAAACACAGAACTCAAAGGACTAATATAAGATAGAGAAGAATGCAGATTTGAATCCTGGTACCATAGCACCCTAGCTTACTCAACCTTTCTGAATTTCACTTTCATCACCTGTAAAATAAAATAGTAATGTTCATTGCCTTGTGTGGGTGTGGTGAAAATTAAAAAAATCAAAACATCTAAAGCTCCCAGCAAGTGTAGCTGCTCAGTACTTGCTGGTCTCTTGCCCTCCACCCTTACTAGCCACCTCACTCCTCAGCCTTTGAAATCCTGTTTCCAGGAATGATAAACTCTTAGTTCTCCAGAAATGTGCCAGCGGGACACAGACAGGGGCCCAATTCCCCTCTGAGATCTTTTTTTCTAACACTGCACAGTACTTCAGGAACATTTTGGCAATTATTTCAAACTCACCTCCATGCTTGCAGCAAAATAGGCCGGAGAAGGACTCAGGTATGGGCCATACAGTATGCCTGAAGGCAGTATGGTACTGGGAACAAGCCAGGTTTATGCGAGAGGTTTGATCAGACTGGAAAACCCTGTGGTCTGAAGGTTTGATCAGACTGGAAAAGCTTGAGGTTTGATCAGACTGGAAAAGTTTGCAGTCTCTACAACTGCAGAAACATGCAGACACTGGGAATCCATCAGGCCAGGTCAGCAAGTACCTGGCATCTGTGAGGTCTGCTCAAGGGCGTTAGAGGGCCTGTCATAAGATGAGGGTTCAAGGAGAGCTTCAGGGATGGATGGCTTGGGTCCTCACTGGGCGATGGGGCAATGGACCTTAAGTAGAAGCCTAGTTCTCTAAACATGGGGCAGGGTGGAGAAAGGCCAGAGGCCTACACGATGGGTTTATAGAGTGAAGCCCAGTCAGGCAGTATGCCTCTCACAACTCTGCAGGGCACAATGGCTGAACCCAGTGGTCATGGGTAGAGGGTCACATCTGGGTTCCACACAACAGGGGAGGGGAGTGCTACTGCACCACCACCCCCCCCCCCAGATGTGAGGGAGGGGAAAGAAGGGCAAGTTTCTTACCACCTAAGCCTGCAGAGTCAGGAGGGCAGAGGTACAGCTGGAGACTGAGGCAGAGGGGAGAGGCAAGGGGAAAGCAGGGGAACGGAGTAGAGGTAGCAGCCTTTCTTCCAGATACATTTTCTACAAGTGAACTTGCAACCTTTTTATTAAAAGGTAATTTGTGGCCATGATGGTTGTTGAGACTATAATTGGAAAATATTAGAAGAAAGAGTGGGAAATATGTATCAAAACATCAGTCAACAGACACTCTGGGCTCATTTCCCTCCTACCCAGTGGAGTGGCCCCTCTCCAGACACCCTGCCCTGCTCTTGCCTCAGGCCCAGGTCCCTGCCCTTGGGATCTGACTGCATCTGCAGTTGAGGTTTTGGCTAAGCCCTGGCAGAGTAAACCCCTAAGTATTGACAGTCTGTTCGGCTTTCCAAAAAAGCATCAGCTGTTCCATCCTTGGTGCATATCCCTGAATGATTGAATGTTGGGAGCAAGGCTGGAATAATGAAGAGGAAACCAGGAAGAGCAAATTAGTTTATTTGGAGTTTGAAGCTGTTTTCCTCATTTAGACCTTTTACGAACATTTAGTTACTCCCAGATGTATTAGCCAGGGATCACCAGAAAGTACAGAGAGACAGAGACAGAGACAGACACAGACACAGACACACACAGAGAGAGAGAGAAAGAGAGATTTATGATAAGAAATTGGCTCACAGGATTATGGAGGCTAAGTCCCAAGATCTACGGTCACCAGCTGGAGATCCAGAAGAGCTGGTGGTATTGTTCCCATCTAAGTCCAAAGGCCTGAGAATCGGGAGAGTCATAAGTTCTAGTCTGAGGGCAGGAGAAGACTGATGTCCCAGCTCAAGCATCAGGCAGGTGAAGGTCCCTCTACTCAGCCTCTTTTCTATTCAGTTGATTGGATGAGAACCGTTCACATTGGGAAGAACAATCTGCTTTACTGAGTCTACAAATTCAAATGTTAATCTCCTCCAGAAACAGCCTCACAGACACATCTAGAATAATGTTTGACCAAATGTCTGGGCACCCGTGGCTCAGTCGAGTTGACACATGAAATTAACCATCACAAAGGGCTTGAATTTCACCTTCTTTTGCTTCCTGTGTTGTATATTAATTGACCATAAGTGCACGAGTTTATTTCTGGGCTCTCTATCCTGTTTCATTGATATATGTGTCTGGTTTTGGAGTTTCACCTTTTATTTCTTTTGCCATCATCTGATGGAGGAATTCATGAGAAGGAAAAGGACAAAGAGACGTCAGTGAGGGGGCAGGTGAACCAAGCTACAGACAGTTCATCTTCCTCAGACCCCAAGAATTTCCCCCATTTATCCACATGGAAGGAAAAAAAAAAACTGGATCACAGGCTTGAGATGTTTGAATTTTATCTATTACTTTAGGGTTTGGGCTTCTGTTTAAAAGTTTTGTAGAAAATAAGTCCCATAAATTTAACACACCAAACATCCACAGCATTCTTTTTCTCTACTGCACTTGTGGCCGAAGTGGAGGCCCACATTTTACAAAAGGTTCTGCTCCTTTTTGCTTAACCTTGTTCGAGGTACATGGGAGAAGTAGACCACAGCATGAAATTTGAGGTCAGAGGCCAGGCTCTTCATCCCAACTGTGGTTCTGCGCAACCTCTAACAAGTTGTTTTGCCATTTAAGTCTTGGTTTTCTCATTTGTAAAATCAGGAGAAGGATGCATTTTCTCCTTCACAAGATTGCTTTGAGGATCCAATGAACGAATGCATGTTGAGAGCATTTTGTATACTCCCAAGCCATTATATAAATATTGGCCTACTTGTCGTTTTAGTAGTGACTTTTTCTTCTGTCATAGTGATGGCATAACGGTTGGTGTATGAGTTTCTTGTTGCTGCTGTAATTACTACAAACTTAGTGGTTTAAAACAACACAAATGTATTTTTATAATTCCGGAGGTCTAAAATCCAAAATGGTTCTCACTGGGCTAAAAATCAAGGTGGCAACAGGCTGGTTCCTTCTGAAGTTTCTGGGAGAAGATCTGTTTGCTTGTCTTCGTAGTTTCTACAGGTCACCTGCATTCTTTGGTTCAGGGCCCTGTTTCTCTTCAAACCAGCATTGTCTGGCCAAGTCCTTCTCATTCTGCCATTTCTCTCATTTTCTCTCTCTTCTGCCTCTCTCTGCCACTTATGAGGACCTATGTGATTATATCAGACCCACCAGGAAAATCCAGGATAATTTTCCCATCTGAAAGTCCTGATTAGGAATTTGATTCTAGCTGCAACTTTGATTCTCCCTTGCCATGGAGCCTAACGTTTTCACAGGATCTGGAATTAGGAGGTAGACCCCTTTTGCGGGGGGTGAGGTCATCATTCTGCCTACCACAATTTGTTTACTCATTCCCCAAGATAAATTCAGATTTTAAAATACTACATCTCTACAAATGCATTGTATCTGCTTACCCTGATAAGTATGTTTAATAAAAAACATACTCATTTTTTCAGATCTTCTTCAAAAGTACTTATTCCTTTAAAGAATGTATTTAGAATATCAAAACTTCAACTAAGAATTTTTTTAAAACAAAGAAAACATCTATAACCCAAACACTCATGGAAATTGTTATGTTTTGGCATGTTTCCTTCAAGTGATTTTTTTACATAGTTGAGAACATACAATATATACAAATGCATACGCTGTTTAAAATATTGCATCAATATTTCAAATTTACAAACTCTTTGTAAACAAATTTTAATGGCTGCATCACATTTTGTTGCAGCAAGGTAACACAATTTACTTGGATATTATTGTTGAACATTTCGTTTATTTAAAATTTCTAATTGTTAAAATTAATGAATGTGAAACATCTTTTATTATTCATATTTATTTGTATTTCTAGTTATTTCCTTAGATGAGATTCCCAGAATTTACGGGCCAAAAGGAATGAATATATTCAAAGCTGTTGATCCATATTGTCAAGTCATCTTCGAATAATAGTCTATTATACTCCCACCAGGATTATGCCAGAGCCTATTTCAACACTCTCTGGCCAGCACTAGATAGTTTCATTCTTCTTTTTTTTTTTTTTTTTTAAATTTTTTGGCTGTGTTGGGTCTTCGTTGCTACGTGCCAGCTTTCTCTAGTTGCAGCGAGAAGGGGCTACTCTTCGTTGCAGTGGTTTCTCTTGTTGCAGAGCACGGGCTCGAGGCCCCCATGCTTCAGTAGTTGCAGCATGTGGGCTCAGGAATTATGGCACGTGGGCCCTAGAGTGCGTGGACTTCAGTGGTTGTGGCACATGGGCTTAGTTGTTCTGCAGCATGTGGGATCTTCCTGGACCAGGGATGGAACCCATGTCCCCTGCATTGGCAGGTGGATTCTTAACCGCTGCGCCACTAGGGGAGTCCTGGATAGTCTCATTCTTCTTATTCTTTGCTAATTTTTAGTTGAAACTGACATCTCCTTGTTTGTATGTGCATCTCATTTGCCTATGTGTGGGTCTGAACATTTTTTCATACGTTTACCTAGCACTTGTATTTCTCCTTTTGTGAACTATCTGTACATGAAGGACATTCATCCTTTCCAAACCTGGTTATGCTTGTAGAGGTTAAATGCAAGAATACTCATTTATTTCAATAGCAACTTAACATTTTTTTCTTCTATTCCTACTCAGCTTGAAGGTTCTTAGCCCTTATCAGGTTGTCCAAGGACCATTGCTCCTGATGTTTCTAGGAACAGGCTTCTTTAATGCTTCCAAGCTGCTCTGGGGTTTCTGAAAGGCTTTTCCTCACATCAGCTCACTTTAGCTGGTAGACATTCCAACAGATGCGGACACTTTTCTCCTGCCTGCCGCCTTCCTACTCTGACTTAACCTTTCTATATTCCTTCCATTATCACCCTACTATTTGTTCTAGGTCAGTTTCTTGAGAGAGTAAACCTTCAGTCACCTGTCAGAGTGCAGAAGAGGTAGCCAGCCAACTATACCAGGTGGAAAGGAACCCAGGTCTAAATACTCCTCGTGTAAACGTTCACTAATCCTCCTGGGTCAGCCCTGCCCTTCACCTCTATGTCAGTGGTACCAGGGTCCCTCTGGTTCTAAGCCCTGCCCTGCTCCCATGATTTCTTTTGGTTATCTCCCTCCATAAAATTTTCATTTTCAGTTGTCCCTCTTCTGTTGGATTAATTACAGTGTTTTCACTTACTTATTATCGTCTAAAATTTTATTGAATCTCTCATCTGTTCTTTTCTCCTCTTCTATTGTCTTGGTCCTTACGTGCTCGAACTTTTAAAATTTTCTTTATTGACATTCTAATGTTGTTTAGGGAACAAATGTTCAATCCAACATGTTTTTCTTCTCCCTGGAGAATATGCTCTTTTCTACTCTGATTGCCCTCATAAATACTCCTTCCCTTCTCTTTTTGCCCTGAAAAGCATTCCTTCTCTTTCCTCTTTATCCAATATACCCAGCACAATTTCTTCAATAAGCTCAGGTTTTTACAAAGGCAAGAAGTTCCAAGACTTCAAGCAGTTTCTGTGTCATCAGCCTGTCCTGTCCTACTCCTGCCTACCCTGCAACAATCCCCAAGGTAACAAAACCCTAAGGACCAGGCTGCCTATTTAAAGCAGGGGAAAAGGAAAATGTTGGGAGATGAATATATATATATATTCTGATATATATATAATATTATATATATGTTATAATATTATATATATTATAATATATATATATAATATATATATATATATATATATAAAATCTAAAATCTACAGAGCCCCTAGTTGGACTGTAATACTAGGCTTCATCTAGGCTCCTAATTCTACCATTACAAAAGATCTCACTGCATCTCATACACCCCAGATAATTAGTTTTATACGCCAGGGATAGGACGTGGCATCACAAGAACACCCTCCAGTTATACTTCACAGGCGATTTGTTCGGATCACAGTCAAGAAACTTCAAAGACACCCAAAATCCACTTCCCAGACTGCATACCACTTAAAAGGCTTTCCAGTCTCACAACTGGGATGGCCTCTTTATAAACCATCACCGTTTGTTCCAAATTATTTATCTCGATTACTCTTAGGTTTCTGTGTTTAAGGGTTGGAAAGTGATGGAAGTAGTTGCAAAGAAACAAGACTACACACATATCTTGACATTTCAGGCAATTTAATCTCAAAAAGGGAGTACTTAATCTGGTTCTCCTGTTGCCATATTAACTGTTGACATCAAATCAGAGACATCTCAACTTTCCTAGAGGCTCTTAGTCCCAGTGTTACATGAATGACAACGAAGCTTCTCTGGTTTGCTGCAGAGATTAAAATAACCTCAGTAGAGTTTTTATCCTAAACATTATAAGCCACTTTGTGAGACACTGAGTATAATAGAAAAATGTGCCAAAATAGTTCCCAAATACCCTAAAAAGTCTCCTTAAAGAATAATAAAACTTTGGTGTTAAGGTCGTATGTCAGCTTAAAAAATAATCAAAACTCTCTAATCCTAGAAGGAAGTAAATAATTACAAAAGAAAAAGAAACAAAAACAAGATAAATGGCACCATGGGAAATCCTAAAATTCTTGCATGTGTTAGAGAATCACATTAGAAGGTATATTACGATATACGATGACCTTCAACATAAGTCTCAAACACAAAATATAAATTAGATTCTTTCTTATTCTTATAATTTGATGCTTTCTCAATCTATACAATCACTGCCTTTTTGGTCAATTGACAAAATTTAAGAAAGTGGATTCCAGAGAAAAAGAAAAGGAGGTTGTCACCAGTACAGGCAAAACAGGCAATATGGACAACTTTATATCATTGTCATAATTTTTAGGTGGAACATAATTTTAAAGTCTGAACCTTAATGTTGTTCATAACTGTTTACTTTTTTTTAAAAGTCTGACTGTATTTTAAAATACTTCTCTCACAATTCCATTCCCAAGTAATAAAAATAAATCACACTGCATCTGAGTATCTCTCCATGGCTTTACCTGCTTCCCCTGACACAGAGCGATCTTCTTCCCACTGATCCTCAGAAGCTCATCCCCAAACCACCTCTTGCAGCATGGGATACAAGTCTTAAAAATCAGTATTACTTCTACATCCTACATTTTATAAAACATAAAACATATATGTTAAGGCTGATGGCAAATGCCTTGAACTGTCTCAAGTTCTTTCAACTTCATCTTAATGTAATGATGTAAAACTACATGATCTCTGAAGTTATTTTAGGCTGAGAAATAGAATGTGTCTATGATACCACTTACCACAAACACATTTAAGTAGAGTTGGTATGTATGTATTTCCTATCCATCAAAATTATCTGACATCTCACCTTAAGTATTAGAGACCTTAAAGGATTCAGTCTCTAGAAAGCAAGGTGATTGGTTAGGTGCAGGGCACAGAGCTGAGTTTACCAGGGTCCCTCCCTCACAGTGTAACAGTTTGGTGGAAAAATATTAGCTCCACTGTTAATGGTGACTGTTAAAGTGTCCCTTAAAGAAAACAAGGTGCTGGCCAGGTCTATACAACCCGAAGTAGGAGCCCTTGCTTTCAAGTTTCTCAGTTAACAATATGGAGGTATGCCTATTTACCCCCTCCCAAAACAAGAGAAGAAAGGAAGAGAGGAAAAGCGATTTCCATTTTGCTTCTACTTCTAAAGGCACTGTCAGCTTTAAAGGAGTAAGTGATGGCAGCTGCTGAAGAGTCCCTCGTGCACCAAATCATGTCTCATCGCAGAGCAAGGTCAGTGATGGTTCCCTTACCTTCAGGCAGGAACAATTCTCCGGGTGCAAGGAAGGTTAAGCTCATATGTGTGCACACAGAGTACTCCTCAATGAACAAAAAGTCTTCTCTAAGGCAAGGAGGGAAAGGAGCATTTTCTCATTACCAATTTCTTTCTATTTGGGAATTTCCAGAGTCACAGGGTGGTGGAAACTGAAATTGTTTGCCGTCTCAATAACTAATTTATTAAAGAAATATTTATTGGGTGTTATTATGTGCTAATGATCCTAACATTCTCCTGTGAAATATTTTCCTGCTTAAAAGAAAAGAAAAGAATGTCATGGAAATTCCCTGGTGGTCCAGTGGTTAGGACTCAGAACTTTCACTGCTGTGGGCCTGGGTTCAATCCCTGGTCGGGGAAATAAGATCCTGCAAGCCACGTGGTGCGGCCAAAAAAAAAAGAAAAAAAGATATCGTGCCTTCTGCAAAAATGTCTCCCACTCAGACAATAAACATATTCCTTACTAATGAAGTGTCCTATTTCAGTCTACAAGCTTGTCATTCAGAAATGGCCAACTGATAGAACATGATCTGCTTCAAGATAATTTATAATACCAACTGGTTTTGCCTCATTACATTATTATGCCTATTATAAAAACATAGAAATTTCAATAATATCTCAGGTGATGACCAAGTCACAAAACAATGTGTTAAATCTTTGTATAGTTCTGAGTAAAAGTTCTTCCTTCACTATATCAAAATAACTCACGTTTCCCTTAATTGCTATACATTGTTCCTAGGGTTGTTATTTGAGGCTACATAGAATATTCAAGTCTTCTACTGTTGAAATCATAATTACACTTGGCATTTATTGGGTGTTTACTATGTATAGTGCCTTGTGCTAAATTCTTTATAGACATTATGTTATCTCCTTCTGTAAACACAGACCCCCACCATCTCCTTTTCCACACAGAAATAAACCAAGATCTTATAACTGTTTTTTCATATGATTGTTTCCAGACCTTCCAACATTTTGGTTACCCTCCTCTGGTCAGCTCCCCTTTGTCAATGCTCCTCTTAAACTGTGGCACCCCTATCTAGTCACAATCTTCCAGATGTGAGTTAACCAATTCCAAATACAGAGGGCTATTATTTCCTTGGTCTGGAAAGGCTATTTCTCTTAGTCTGGCCTGAGAAGAAAGGGGGTTTTAGTTTATTTGTTTTGGGGGGTGTTTTTATGGAAAATCACATGACTTGCTCATGTTGACCTTGTTGATAACTAAAACCCTGAGATCTTTGTATAAACTGCATTTAAGCCCACTCTCCACCACCCTGAGCAGTTGATTTTTAATGTAAGGGAAATGTTTACTCCATCTACATTTATCCTTATTAAATTCATAGTCTTCAATTCACTGTTTCTTCCAGGCTATCAAGATCTTTTAAAATCCTGCTTAATTACTCAAGACATTAACTTCCTTTATAGCATCTGAAAATGGAGTAAGCATGTCTTCTATGTCTTCATCTAAGCTGATAATGGCACAAGTTGAACGGCCCCGTGTGGCATGCCAGCTAAAATTCTTCCACCTAGTTGATAATCAGTCCATTAGTGGGATATCCTACAGGCCTTCAACCAGTTATTAATCTACCTATTATTTTTAACTTCTAGACCCTTTTCTTCATCTTGTCTTCAGTGATACCCAGCAACTTTGTCAGTTGCTTTGCTAGAATCACAATGCATTCCTCTAGCATACCAGTTCGGTAACATGCGAACAAAAAATATAGCTATTTTAAGTTGTTTTTAGTGAACCCATATTGATTGCTGGTAACTGCAATTTTCTTTCTTGACCTAAAAAACAATCTATTTCAAAATTCACCACAGAATCTTGCCAAAGATCTTTATAATTTAGGTTTTTGTTCCTGGAATTCATATTCTTCCCTGCCCCTATCCATACATGCGTTGTAAATATTGGGACAATAAATTACACATTGTGGTTGGATTCTTACCAGTCCACAGGAATGGAATCCAACATTATCTGTTTCCCTAAATTCATTTAAAGCAGTCAGTTACTTTTTTTCATTCTCTCAAGTAGCTCGTCTTTTTTGATATTATTTTATCTAATATTTCTTATTTGAATATGAATATTTTCACAACAACCCAAGAGGTAGGTGGGTCAATTATTTTTATCCTCCTTTCTTTAGAAGTCATTGAGACTCAAAGGGACTGATTGAGCAGTTACTGAATGGCAAAGTTAGAACTGAACCCAATGGTCTCACCTCCAAATCCAGTGCTTTTTAAACCATTTTTATTGTCTCCTTTTCTTAACTTCCAGGCAAAATGTTCCCCTTGTAAGTGGATCTGTATGTTTTGTGTTTCAGAAAAAATTAAAAAGCTATGTAACCTTAAGTTTATCCCCTTTGTTTTTATTCCAGAACACTTAGATCCAAATTTATTGTCTGGTCCCTCAGCTGTACCCCAGAATATTATCAATTATTTGTTTCTTTCCTGTTTTACTTTTAAATGTCTTACTTAACATGTGTTTCAATCTTTTTTAAAAAATGGTCCATAAACAAATCTTAAATAATTCATTTAGATTGGCTTTTTTCCTCAGAGAACCTCACTACAGCTACTAAAACTGCACTCCCATTGTCAACTTCTTCCTTCCTATAACCCGAGAGAGAAATTTTATTCTCTACATAGTTAGGGGTGCTGGAATTGCTACCTTAATTCTCAAGCAGCTGCTTTGGCTACCCCATGAATCTGTTCTGTCATTCCTATTGGAAGAAAAAGTGTTACCATCCCTTAATAAAAGCAAAGAAATTTACCTATAAGCAATCAAGGACTGTGCAAAAATCGATCAGACACAAAACCACAAAAGAAGATAAGCTTTATGAACAGTGGCAATGGCTAAAAATCTAACAAAGATTTGCATGCATGTAAATGCATGTAAAGGATTTATGCTTTTAATAACACATTATCTTTGGCTTTCATTGGTTTTTCTTTGCTGTTTGTAGATTCGAATTTTTTTGTATTTATGCTTCTTGTGTTTCCTAGACCTTTGTAAATTCGTTGCTTGATTTCTTTCATTAGTTTTTCAAACTCCTCAGCCATTATCTCTTCAAATATTATTTCTGGCCCATTATCTCTTTCCTCTCCTCAAGCCTTCTGAGATTCCCATAATATATATGTTACCTCTTCTCACTGTATCCTCTATATCTTTTAGTCATCCTTATTTTTCTTGATATTTTCTTCCGACCTTTCTTCTAGTTTTCTAATTCTCTGTGTCTAATGTACAAACACAGTTATTGAAGTCTTAATTTTTATTTTTGTGTTGCTTATTGTATTGTGTCATATAGTTTCCAGTTTTATTCTTAAATTCCCTATCTTGTCTTATCTCTTTGAACACAGTAAGCATATTTATTGGGTTGGCCAAAAATTTCGGTCGGGTATTCCTGTAACACCTTACAAAAACCCGAACGAATTTTTTGGCCAACCCAATATTTAAAGTCTGTGTCTGTTAACTACAATACCTGAAGCACCTGTGGGCCCTTTCCTGTTGTCTGTCGTTTCTGCTGTATTTTGTTCATAAATTTTTATCACCTTGGGTGCCTGGTTATTTTTTATCTTGTGCTGCACAATGTATTTACAGAACTGTTCATAAAACTAATTAGCATACAAAGATGTTTTCTTTCTCCAAGGAGGTTTTATGTATGCTTGCTTATATTAGGTAGCTGGAGGTATGAGCAATTTGAGATAACTTCAATCCAATTTCAGGCATTGAGATGATTTAAAACAAAGCTGAACTTTCTAAGAGTTGCAGTCTACTTTGCGTTTACCCTTATAGTTAGAGCATGAACGTTCAAGGTACAATCTCATCAAGGAGGCTTCACTAGGACCCCCAACAACTTGGCAAGTCCTGGACTCTAATCCCTACCCTAGCCCCATGAAGATCTCTCAAAGACTCTGTTCAAATTCTTATCACAAAGAAAAAATGTTTCTTTTTTATTTTTGGATCTATAATGTACGAGATGATGAATATTAACTAAACTTATTGTGATAATCACTTCACAATATATGTAAGTCAAGTCATTATACTGTATACCTTAAACTTACACAGCGTTGTAAGTCAATTATATCTCAATAAAACTGTAAAAATAAATAAGCATTTAAAAAAAAAAAAAACAACAACTCTGCTCAGCTTCTCAGGGTCTCAATATTTCCCCCAGAATTGGCAAATGCCCCCAAAGGAAAAGTGGCCCTAGCTGCTAGGCTCACCTCCCTGTGTATCTATCTCCTCCATATCCCAGACAATAATTCTTTACTATCTTTTAGCTGTCTGATGTTTTCAAACAGATTTTTAAAAATATTTATACAGAACTTTCTGTTCTTTGCAGAAAGTTCACTGAGATTACTCAGTCAGCCATTACTGGAAACAGAGAGCTCCAGGACTTTTGTTTATACATGGATCATGCTAGTCACTTCTGCAGCCAAACGTCAGCAATCAGGCTCATATTTGAGTCGATGACCTTTCCCTTGCCAGTGCAACTACAGTGAGAGAACAGTATTATGAAGGTGTACTAAGTTCAACATAATTGCTGTATGCCTACATTCAGCCCACCTTATTTCAGAGAGGAGTCCCTAAGTTTCATTTCAGTTGGCTTTCCTTGGTAACACCTCCTCATTTGCTGCTGCTACAGAAAATATTATTAGAGTCAGGATGGTGTAGCAGAAAGAACACTGGAATTAGAGTTAGCAAACTTGGATATGAATCTGTTTCTACCATGTGTTTACTGCCTTTGTTCCACAGTTTCTGTCACCCACCCCAAACCCTCTATGAATATGCAGACTAAAAAGGTGAATGAAAGTCAGTCTTCAGCCTCTACTCAGTTTCTATAAGCTTTAATATGTTTATTTATAAATTAGGAATAATATCTATCTCATGTTGTTGTTGTAAGGATTAACTAAGGAAATTTAAATTATAAGCATTGAATTCACAACTAGGAGGCATATTTGTTGAATGATTTCCATTTTAAATACAGTATTTTATGTAACAGGATTGTTTCTGAAAATTTTGTAAATCATACTTTAAAAGCACTAAGGAAGTTGAATTTTGAAAGGAAATTTATTGAAGATGTGGGAAGAATTCTTCTACAGAGTATTAAATCCACTTCATTTAATCTCTTGTAATCATATTGATTTTCATAAAATTAATATGATCAGAGTACATTATACCTGCAATAAAGACACAAACACTTCCTCTACTTGGATGGTCTTGGAAGTGTCACAGCACTGATGGCATCCCTTGCTGGGACTATAAACAGTGATGTGGTTCCATGTGTCTATAAGAGCAAAGTGTTGACCTGGGCAGGCATGGATGATCTTAGTTGAATGTGGAATGTACACAACAAAAATATCTTATGAGACCATGAGGTTTAGTAAGCACTAGGAAAAAAGCCTTACAATCAATTTCCTAAGGCCATAATCCCAGATATTAATTCAAACATGATTTTTTGGTTCTAAAGGGTGAAATGTTTTGTGACATTATTGCATTTCAGAAGATTTCATCATTTATTATTATTTATCACTTTTCAGCTGTGTTGAGGGAAATAAACTGACCTTCCTTAAAACTCAATTTTGTCATTTGTAAAATGGGAATAAGAGTGATGGTACCCACCTCATAGCATTTTGTGAGGATTAAATAAGATATGAGATATGAAGTGATTTGCACTGAGCTGGCACGAAGTAAGCACTCTTTAAGTAGTAGTTATAGGTAGTATATACTAAAATATGTATTTAATACATAGTTTATGTTAGGAAGGAACAATGAAAGTAAGGGTAGATAACAGATACATATTCAGTCAATATTCTTTAGCCGTAATGCTCGATACTTATGTGTGTCACTTAGCCAATCCATTATATAATTTCGGCAACCTAAGACTTACCATTCAGTTGATTCACAACTAGACTTACGTAGAAAAATGAGACAAGATAAAAGAAAAGAGTCAAATTCTATCATCAATGTAATTTTCTGTATGAAATAGACCATAGTCTTATAGAATGTAAAAAAAAAAAAAAAAACCCAGTTATGCTGCCTCACGTTTCCAACTTGTTCCATATTTAAGCATCTCTCAGGAATAGAAAAATACTTCCTTAATACGATTTTTAAAAATATCACACACAGAGCCACAGCAACAGCCAATAGAGACATTCCTACTAAAATCAGGAAAAAACCGAAAGCACCTAATAACATTATGATTATTTAAACTTGCTCTGCAAGTTCTGGACAATGTAATAAGATATGAAACAGAAATGAGATATAACCATCAGAAGAGTGAATACTTTTATCACATTGTAGATTACAATGTTAAACAATGTCTAACCAGAAGAGAACCAGGAGGAGGTAAGGTTCTCATTTAGTCAACAAATACTTCCTGAGTATCTATGCCAGACACTGTGCTAATGCCGGGAATACAATAGTGACATGGCTCCTGCTCTCATGAAGCTTTCAGTCTAACAAGAAAAATAGAAATTAGAAACTTTTAGACAGCCCCACAATTTAATGTTCTCATTCATGCTAAACAGCAAGAAAACTTTTATTAAGTGCAAGTTGCAATAAGGTCTATGGAGGAATAACAGACAAAATGGCAGGGGGTGAGGGAGTGGGAGAGGGTATAAAATTTAGAAAATGAGGGTCAGGCAAGTCTATCTGAAGAAAGAATATTCAAGCTCAGACCTGAGGGACCAAGAAAGAGCTGGTCAGGCACAGAGGTATAGGCAGCAAATGGCAAAGAGCTGGAAACCAAAGCCCAGGGAGTTAGGGGAAGAATGGCAGGAGATGAAGTTAGAAAGACAGGCAAGGTCCAGTTGGTATAAGTTTGGGTGCTTTCTGCTGCTAATAATAGACTAATTTAGAAGTTTATTATCTAACATAACAAGAGGAGCAAAGGCACATTGTTACAGGAGTGGATATGTCAGCTGCTCAAACATGGCACCAAGGATGAAGGTTCTTTCCATGTTGCCTCCTGCCATTCTTGAGCTAGATCCTCTTATGGTGCTTAGATGGTTGCTGCAGTTCATTTTTTAAGAGCAAATAAACTCTTCCTAGAAGCATTACCCCATCCCTTCCCATCCCTTCCCACCCCTTCCTCCCCCAGCCGGTTAGTAACCATGTCTCCTTAGTCAAATTTGTGTTGTGCCAATGCCAAAAACTAACACTGGTGAAAGGAGTGGAACTACTGTGACTGTTTTACCGTAATTCACCTACTGAGGCCTGACCACATGCTCTGGGAACAGTGATACCTAAATGAAAGAGTCTTAACCTGGGGCCCATGAACACTTTGGGTAAGATAGTATTCAGGGAGATCTGTAAACTGGGATTGGAAAACATTATATCTTTATTTTTTAATAATCTCTAACTGAAATCTTATTTCTTTCAATTATGAAGGTAGGCAAAAAAAAAAACCCCACAGTAGTAATAGTAGTGTCTATGACTTTATCACAATAAAAATCACAAATATTTTCATATCACAATACAGTTACGGTTACATTGCTTTCCTGCATTCCCTATTTCACCTGTTTTTTGATCAATACATGGAAGGAGGTGAGCCAAAGACAGCCCCACAATTTAATGTTCTCATTCATGCTAAATAGCAATAGCCTTCACACTGATAGATCTGTTAAAAATTTAAACTTAAATTTTTACTTGCCTTTTTTTTTTTGCGGTACGCGGGCCTCTCACTGCTGCGGCCTCTCCCGTTGCAGAGCACAGGCTCCGGACACGCATAATGCCTATATTTTAAATTTATAATCTTTTTATTCCATGCACTAATAAAGGGATACATATATTATTAATTTACAAATTTGTTTTTGATAACTGTATTTCAAAATAATTTGTTTTCTTTATGACCTGATATATTTTATATATTAAAAGAGATTATTCTGAAAGGGGGTCTATAAGTTATACTAGCCTGTCAATAGGGTCCACCCTGAACTAAACAAAATCAAGAATCTTCCAGAAAGATCAAAGCCTGGAGCAGGGTATAAGGAGAGATTATGGTGGGCAACTAAAAGTATCCATATCAAGGAGTGTGAATTTCATATCCAAGGACAACTGGAGATTAGTGATGAGTGTCTTTAAAGCAAAATTTTGATTGAGGTTTAATGTACATAGAGTGAAGTCTACCAAGGTGTATTTTTTTTTTCAAATTTCTATGTAGTATTCCACTGAAAGGTTTTAAGAAAGATTTGCTTCTTAGAGAGATTACTCTGGCTCAAGAATAGATTAGACAGGGAAAAATCAGAGGTAAAGAGACGACTTAGGAAGTTACTATAATGGTCCAGGCAAGGGCTGACAGTGTTTAGATAGGCTTGTGTTAGTTGAAATGGAGATCAGGGGACATATTTTCTATGGTATTCGGGGATGTTTTTTTTTTTTTTTTTTGCTGTACACGGGCCTCTCACTGTTGTGGCCTCTCCCACTGCGGAGCACAGGCTCTGGACGTGTAGGCTCAGCGAACATGGCTCACGGACCCAGCCACTCCACGGCATGTGGGATCTTCCCAGACCGGGGCACGAACCCGCGTCCCCTGCATCGGCAGGCGGACTCCCAACCACTGCGCCACCAGGGAAGCCCTCGGGGATGTTTTTATGTAGGGTTGTAGGCAGGAGCAGATCTAAGTTTTGTAGCCCTGAAATATATACAATTTGTGAATGCTGTTTGAAAAAATTTACAAAATTACAAATACAAAATTATGTAAATAAAAGTTAGGTACAGGATTTGAAAGGGTCCTAGGCAAGCTTGAACTTCATTTCCTTCACAGTAAATCTGCTTCTGGCTCTAGGAGAGGTGGGTAGAAATCCCACCAAGAGCTGCCATTTGTGGATTATTTACTATGGCCAGATTATTTACCATGGCCAGTGTTCACTTTAACTCACTTAATTCTCACAATAATCCTATGAGGTGTTTTCATCTTCCCCATTCCCAGATGAGCAAACTGAGGCTCAGTGAGGTGACAGATGTACCCAAGTCAACAACTAGTAAGCAGCAGAGCTCATAGTGAACCAGGCATTCTAGCCTTTGATCAGGATGCTACACTGTCTCAATATATACCTCTCAGGTTTCAGGACTGAGAAACAAATTAGATGACAATGCCATTTACTCATGTAACAAAAACTGCAAGATGAGCAGTTTGGGGGTACTTGGAGAGCAACAGCTTGGTTGTGAATAAGTTCAGTTTGCAACACTTAATACTATTTAAATTGTGATGTCAAGTAGGCTGTTGATATAAAAGTCTAGGCTTCGGAGAAGAGATGCAAATGGTAGATATACACATGCAAGTGGCAAGCATGGGAATGAATGTGGTAACCTAGGGAGAGCACACTGCAGAGGCGGAGAGATGTGAAGGAGAACCAAAAAGAGGGTACAGTTAGACAAGAGGAAAACCAGGAGAGGTCAGTATCACAGAAGCCAAAGGAGAGCATGATGAAATATACATACAGAATAAAAGACTGATGACCTTGACTGCAGAGTCAAGTACAGACAGGAATGAGCTTGAGAAGAGAATGCCACTATTTAAGAAAATCCCAAACTCCTACTTTTAGGGACCTTCTTAAATAGTAACCAGAGATAGACTAATGAAAAGAAGCCTCTGAGCAAGCACTCTATAAAAATATAACAAACAGTTCATGGGATGACCTGGTCACTGGCTAGATATGAGGAAATTTTCAAGTTTATATCAGGCCCAGCACTATTTGGGGAGAAGACTGGGATTCTGGAAGGTGTAGGGAATGCTAGTATACAACTGATCCCCCTTCTCCCCATTCAGTAGACCTTTTTTAAATTTTAATTTTTCTTTCAGGTGCATAGAATGGGATTTAACACAATTCATGTTCACAATGCATGCATGGCACAAAATAATTAATTATTTAGTGAGTTAGTCATTTTTAATACTGTAACAAAAGCACTCCAAATCTGCCACTGAAAACACTGGTCCATTAACCTTGGAAGAAGCCATTCAGGGAGATCTTCTGAAGAGATCTTGTTGGCACAGGGGAGTGCAACAGCTAGAAAAATCCCTGGCTGGAGTTGCAGTTAACTTCTGGGGCTACAAAAGCAAACCATCTTAAGTCACATTAATAAGACGGTCTGCACAAGGGCAGTAAAAGTCCCACTGTCCCATCAGTGGGCATACAGTGTCTGGCCTACTGTAATCACTTCTAGTTCTATTTTAAGGGGAACGTTGACAAATCAGAGTATATCCAGAGAATATAATTCAGGATGGTGAGAGAAAGTGATGAATAATTGAAGACATATTTAGCCCGAGGGTAAGGGTGTTGGAGGTAGCTGGGCAGTAGGGCAAGTGCGTTAGGTGCTCCAGAGCCATTCCACATTTGTTCCAGAGGGAAGAAAATGGGCCGAGGTTGGTTTAAGTAGGAAAGTTGATTTTACCTAAGTAAAATGAAGAACTTCCTAAAAATATCTAGGCTTCTATCAAGAGCTCTGAAAGAATAAGCTTTCTGTCCCCAGTGGAATTCATTCAGAGGCTGAGTGACCGGTAGGAACACTGCAGAAGGAAACACCCATGTTTGGGCTAAGATTGGGCCTGATCCACTGATCTTTAGTTTCTCCAGGCTTAGTTTCTTCATCTGGCTCTGCTCTCAAATCCACTTCATAACACCCTGCCACAACTAGTTGGCCACCTTCTTTTTTTTTTAATTGAAGTATAACTGATGTACAGTATTATATATGTTACATGTGTACAATATAGTTATTCACAGTTTTTAAAGGTTATACTCCATTTATAGTTATTATAAGATATTGGCTATGTTCCCCGTGTTGTAAAATATATCCTCATAGATTATTTTATACATAATAGTTTGTACCTCCTAATCTCTTACCCCCATATTGTCCCTCCCCCTTCCTTCTCCCCACTAGTAACCACGAGTTTGTTCTCTATATCTGTGAAATCTACTTATTTTTTGTTATATTCACTAGTTTGGTGTATTTTTTAGATTCCACATATAAGTGATATCATACAGTATTTGCCTTAATCTGTCTGACTTATTTCACTTACCATAACGCTCTCCAAGTCCAACCATGTTGCTGCAAATGGCAAAATTTCATTATTTTTTATGCATGAGTAGTATTCCATTGCATATATATACCACATCTTCTTTATCCATTCATCTGTTGATGTATACCTAGGTTGTTTCCATATCTTCGCAATTGTAAATAATGCTGCTATGAACGTTGGGGGGTATGTATCTTTTCGAATTAGTGTTTTTGGTTTTTTTGGATATATATCCAGGAGTGGAATTGCTGGGATATATAATAGTTCTATTTTTAGTTTTTAAGAAACTTCCATATGTTTTCCACAGTAGCTCCACCAATTTACATTCCCACCAAAAGTGTACAAGGGTTTCCTTTCCTCCACATTTGTTATTTGTGTTCTGTTTGATCATAGCCATTCTGATAGGTGTGAGGTGACATCTCCTTGTGGTTTTGATTTTCATTTCCCTGATGATTAGCAATGTTGAGCATATTTTCATGTGCTTGCTGTCCATCTGCACTTCCTCTTTGGAAAAATGTCTATTCAGTACTTTGGCCCATTTTTGAATTGGTTTTTTTTTTTTTTTTTTTTTGGTTTGTTTTTTTGATGTTGAGTTGTATGAGCTGTTTTTGTATGTTGGATATTAATCCCTTATGGGTCATACCATTTGCAAATATGTTCTCCCATTCAGTAGGTTGTCATTTCATTTTGTCAACATTTTCCTTTGCTGTGCAAAAGCTTTTAAGTTTAATTAGGTCCCATTTGTTTATTTTTGCTTTTATTTCCTTTACTTTAGGAGATGGATCCTAAAAAATATTGCTGCGATTTATGTCAAAGAGTATTATGCCTATGTTTTCCTCTAGGAGTTTTATAGTATCCGGTCTTACATTTAGGTCTTTAATCCATTTTGAGTTTTTTTTTTTTTTTTTTTTTTTTTTCAGTACGTGGGCCTCTCACTGCTGTGGCCTCTCCCGTTGCGGAGCACAGGCTCCGGACGCGCAGGCCCAGCGGCCATGGCTCACGGGCCCAGCCGCTCCGCAGCATGTGGGATCTTCCCGGACCGGGGCACGAACCCGTGTCCCCTGCATCAGCAGGCGGACTCTCAACCACTGCGCCACCAGGGAAGCCCTTGAGTTTATTTTTGTATGTGGTGTTAGAGAACGTTCTAATTGCATTCTTTTACATGTAGCTGTCCAGTTTTCCCAGCACAACTTATTGAACAGACTGCCTTTTCTCCTTTGTATATTCTTGCCTCCTTTGTCATAGATTAATTGACCATAAGTGCATAGGTTTATTTCTGGGCTCTCTATCCTGTTTTGTTGATCTGTGTGTCTGTTTTCGTGCCAGTACCATACTGTTTTTTATATATTTTAAAAATGTATTATTTTATTTATTTTGGGGTGCATTGGGTCTCTGTTGCTGCGTGCAGGCTTTCTCTAGTTGCCAAGAGCAGAGGTTATTCTTTGTTGTGGTGTACGGGCTTCTCATTATGGTCGCTTCTCTTGTTGCAGTGCCCAGGCTGTAGGAGTGGGCTTCAGTAGTTGTGGCACGTGGGCTCAGTAGTTATGGCGCACGGGCTTAGTTGCTCCATGGCATGTGGGATCTTCCCGGACCAGGGGTCGAACCCATGTCCCCTGCATTGGCAGGCAGATTCTTAACCACTGCGCTATCAGGGAAGTCCCTACCATGCTGTTTTGATGACTGTAGCTTTGTAGTATAGTCTGAAGTCAGAGAACATGATTCCTCCAGCTAGCTCTGTTCTTCTTTCTCAAGATTGTTTTGGCTATTTGGGGTCTTCTGTGTTTCCATACAAATTTTAAAATTATTTGTTCTAGTTCTGTGAAAAATGCCATTGATATTTTGATATCGATTACACTGAATCTGTAGATTGCCTTGGGTAGTATGGTCATTTTAACAATATTAATTCTTCCAATACAAGAACACAATATATCTTTCCATCTGTTCGTGCTGTCTTCAATTTCTTTCATCAGTGTCTTATAGTTTTCCAATATACCCTACTCGGAAAACTAGGTTTGTTCCTAGGCATTTTATTCACTTTGACGTGATGGCAAATTAGATTGTTTTCTTAATTTCTCTTTCAAATAGTTCATTTGTCACCTTCTTTTAACTGTACCCCACTGCCCCAAAGAGAGGGTGCTCATCAACTGGTCATTCAGGGCACTTACTTAAAAAGGAAACTTTGGTGTGCCATTCTTCACTTACCTTTCTGGAAATCTCTCTTTGGACTATCAGGTCCTGAAGGTTGTGGTTTCTGATTCCTTCTCACCCCAGCGCACTGGACTTTCTGGGACATCTCTCTGAATCTTCACTCTCTCTGAAAGTTACCATTCTCCCCCACTAATTTGCCTTGATATATTATAGGTCATATTTGTTAAAAAAATTTTCAAGTTTATTTTATATTACTTGGGTGCTCCAGCCCAAAATTCGAGGAATTTCTATTTCCTTTTTTCAACCCACTACCTTTACTACTTCCCCTCAACTACACTTAACCTTCATTTCTTGTCCTTTCTGTCCCTACTGCTTTCCATCCCATCCTAGAACCCTTACTCTTCACCTTCAAGTTATATTTTTAAAAGTAGAAATATAGAAGATAAGAGAGTAAAACAGTAGGGTAACAACACAGTGGGTCATCATTCAGGACTTGGCCTCTGGGTTGGAAAGCAGCTTCCACCCCTTGATAGCAGGGAGCCTTGGGCAAATTACAGAACTTCTTTGAGCCTTAATTTCCCCATTGGTAAAATGAAGATGATAATAATAACATCTACATTGTGGATGAAAAAATGCATGTGAAGTGCTTATACAGTGTCTGGCACACAGTAAGTGACTAACGAATGTTTGTTATTACTAGTATCATGTGAGGAAATTATTCTATGACTAAGTACAGGATATGGCCATCTCTTGATTACACACAGCATATGCATGTATCCATTTCTAAAGAGATTTTCCCCTGACCTTGCCCAGCTAAGAAAATTTATTTATTCATGTATTCAACAACCATCTATTAAGTATATACTGTTTCATTCCTTGTGCTCAGTAGGTTAAATAAACTCCTACATAAACACACTGTAGAATATGATGCTGCAGTTAAAGAGAACTAGATACATCTATATGTATTTTCATGGAAAGATCGCCAAAGATGTGTAATTCAGTAGGAGAGAGAAGTTGTTTAATAGTTTATACAGAGTGATACTATTCCTATAAAATTACACAAAAACACACACACAAAACTGCATATTTTGTATGGATCTATATCTATATATACACATATATATTGTACATTTATATTATATATGTTCTATATAATGTAAATGTGTAGAAGAAGTTCTAGACTGGTAGACACCAAACTGGGAAGGAAACTAGGATAGGGAGGCGGGGAGTGGTTTAAGGAAATACTAGCCTTGTTTGTTATGTTCAATTTTTACACGGAGAAGGAATTCATATAATACCTAGATAATTTTTAAAAATTAAAACAAGTAGGTCTGCCCCGGTGGCGCAGTGGTTGAGAGTCTGCCTGCCGATGCAGGGAACACGGGTTCGTGCCCCGGTCCGGGAAGATCCCACATGCCGCGGAGCGGCTGGGCCCGTAAGCCATGGCCGCTGCGGGTCTGGAGCCTGTGCTCTGCAACAGGAGAGGCCACACAGTGAGAGGCCCGCGTACCGCAAAAAAAAAAAAATTTTTAAAAAGTAGAGAATCATATGGCTCCTGCCAGGTTTCCTGTATGTCCTATTGCCCCAGATCCCTGGGCTTAACCACACAGAAGATCCCAGCTCTGTCACTGTCTTCTTCAATGCCTTGAAAAATAAAGCAGACACATATTTATATAAGCACATCTACATGTAGTTCTAAATTTAACTTCTTGGAAAAGTGCGCACACAGACGCATTGCCGCCTCCAGGGAGAACCGCGGTCTGGGGCCGGCGCTGCGGAGCAGTGGTACTGCCCCCCTCCTTCTGCCCGCCCTGCCCCGCCCGGGTCCAGAGACAGCACCTTCCATTCTTTCATCAGCCTGTGTCTCAACAATATCAGCCTGGAGGAAGCACTGAAAAAAAGTCCTGGGCGACAGTTTTCACTTGCAGTATGTGGGGTACTGAAGATCCTAAGTTCTAACCTTCCTTAGGCTTGCTTTGTGGTCCTGGAAAATCAGATTCACTTCAAGGCATCGGTGGAGAGGGGTGGGAGCGGGAAATGACTCAAAATACTGTCAATCCTTTTAAATAGGAAGCTTGGGATTGGCTGAGTCCATAGAAAGCAGAAGGGGCTTCCATATGAGTACAAAACATGTACCTTTGTGAGCTTTTATACATACACAAGAGGTATGTAATTTGCTAACAAGTGATTACATTTATATAAATTGCATATCCTACATTATATGTCAGACAGCATAAATACTGTGTGTATATATTATATATATAAGGTTTCACATAATTTTGTGTATATGAATGTTGTGCTTTATATAATGTGCCCCTTTAAATGTCTATTAAATGCATACACTAATATATTCACAAAATTTTCTCTCTTGTTAATGTCCCAAATATAAATTCTAATGGGTGTCCATAATTGATACATAATGGCTATCAGCAGAGCATATAGGTATAAACTGCATAATTTATAATTATGCAGCTATGAGATATTTTTAATATAGAATTAGTAGTGTGTGATTAAAAAATCACGGCCAGGACTAGGGTGAATCCAATGAGGTGCTTAGGGTGCAAAATCTGAGGAGGTCTCACTCTCCGGTTTCTGCAGGGCCCCTTGCCTCACCCTACTTGTTAAAGATGCCTCTGTTTTCTCAAGTCATCCTCATCACCACCAGCAACAATTGCTAATTCCTAAGTGCCAGGCATTGTTTTATGAACTTTATTTACATAAACTAACCTATCTAAGGAAATGTCATGGGGCTTCCCTGGTGGCGCAGGGGTTAAGAATCCACCTGCCATTGAGGATATGGGGAGGGGGAAGGGTAAGCTGGGACGAAGTGAGAGAATGGCATGGACATATATACACTACCAAACGTAAAATAGATCGCTAGTGGGAAGCAGCCGCATAGCACAGGGAGATCAGCTCCGTGCTTTGTGACCACCTAGCTGAGTGGGATAGGGAGGGTGGGAGGGAGAGAGACGCAAGAGGGAAGAGATATGGGAACATATGTATATGTATAACTGATTCACTTTGTTATAAAGCAGAAACTAACACACCATTGTAAAGCAATTATACTCCAATAAAAATGTAAAAAAAAAAAAAAGAATCCACCTGCCAACGCAGGGAACACAGGTTCAAGCCCTGGTCTGGGAAGATCCCACATGCCACGGAGCAACTAAGCCCGTGCGCCACAACTACTGAGCCTGCATTCTAGAGCCCTCAAGCCACAACTGCTGAGCCTGCGTGCCACAACTACTGAAGCCCGCGCGACTAGAGCCTGTGCTCCGCAACAAGAGAAGTCACCGCAATGAAAAGCCGGCGCACCGCAGCAAAGAGTAGCCCCCGCTCACCACAACTAGAGAGAGCCCGCGTGCAGCAACGAAGACCCAACGCAGCCAAAAATAAATAAATAAAATAAATATATTTTTTAATGTAAAAAAAATGAAATGTCGTGACTACAAATAACAGCATGAATTCTAAGTGAATTGCAAGCAACCGTGCCTAAGAAGTAAAATGTTTTGAAAACCTAACTAAAGCACCCCAGCTAGACGTGACCTCGGATGAGAGCTCTTCAGTCAAGTGGTTAGTCCAGATCTCCCCCAGGAGGTCGTAGCACCTGCATTAAAATCCAGTGCTCTTTCCTCTCCACCAGGCATGGTGAGGTTTTTCTTTAAATAGACACTGCATCAAGCGTCCTTTTACTAATCTCTTTCTATGCTGGGGCAGTTTTGCAGGCAGTAGGCTTCAAATCTATCTGCCTCAGTGTAATATGATTGACAGATTTCAAAAGGAAGAAGAATACATATTTTCATTTCCTATATTACTTATTACTACTCCTGCTTTGAAAATTGAAGTGGATAATGGAGCTTATGATAGTCTAACTCTACTTCAACAAAGTAATACGTTTATATTTAAACTCACACATAGACCAAGGAAGGGGTATTTACACAACCCATTATTTAGTATGTAGCTCCAGGTGATTTACTGCTGTGTACTGAGATGGGTTGAAGTACAAGATGGATAGTAATATTATATTGTGGTGTATATCCTGTTCACATCAGACCTTCGTAATAAAAACCGAACAGCAATCTACAGAACCTGTCCTAAATCTGCCATCTGAGGTACTGATTGTAAAATAAGATGATCAAAGTGCAGGTTATCTCTATAGTGCCTTCTCCTGAGAGAGTGGTATGCAAAGAACTTCTGACTTTTTATTTATTTACATTCAGTCCACAGAAACATAAATTAAATTAAAAACCTTAGTGTTATGTGGACTGAATAAAGCACACCTAATATGTTGCTAAGTGAGTTTTTTAGATACTACAAACCACAGCCTGTATTGTACTTTTATCCAGGGTACGTTTTACTACTTACCAACAATAAAATATGCTTATAAAAATAATAGACTAGAATGAATTAGACTAGAATAGTCTAGAATGAATAGACTAGAATGAACTAGACTACAAACCTGCTGAGAATAAACAAATTTTTAGTGGGTCTTTATATGTGACACATGAAATCAAGCATTCCTGCAAATTGATTTCAGTTTAAATAATTTCTTGAGGATGCAACACAAACAGGTTAACGCTGCATAGAGAAATCACAAATGAATTTTAAGCAAACCTTTTTGTCTTTATAGGCAAGTAATTGTAAGAACATTAAAGGCCAAACTTCCTTATGAAAAGAGATGTCCTTCTGTGTTGTAGAATGTAGAGGGCAGAAAAGTATGAGGTTTGGAGTAAATTATCCTATCTTGTACATGTGTATACCTACACAGACTCAGGTTAAAGTGAAGGGCAAGAGAATCTGGAAAGGAAAATAAATCTCAGCACTTTGATCACATTTCTGTTACACCCAGAACACTCTCTTCTCCATGCTTCCCTGGCTCCTGACACAAACAACTACTGTGACACTTGTTTCAATGCATGATAATAATTTGTTTATTATAGATTTCATTTCTGTATATAAATATATATAATTAATATCAATATTAAATATATATAATTTGTTTATTTGTTGTCTTCCCAACCAGACTGTAAACTTCTTGAGAAGAGAAATTATCTTATCCACCCTGTGTCACCAGCATATAGCCCAGTACTTAGCACTGAGTAGGTGCTCTGAAAATGCCTGGAGAAATTGATATTGGAAACAATAACATGAAAGAGTGAGTGAGGAACACAGAAGGGCAAGGGGAAGATAGAGTCACATTTGATTGACATTGTGGAAATGAGAGCTGGTTATACATAGATTTGACCTATGGAGCTTTTTAGAGTCAACTGTTGAACCAGCTCCTTCTCTCACTTGGGCCATTCATTTCCTCCACTCATATATTCATTCATTTGACAAATCTCTACTGAGTGCCAACTATGTGCTAGGCAATCACTACTGCAGTAGTCTGATATCATGAAGCACAGGATCACTGTCATTTGTCATGAGTTTTCATGACAGCTATGCCAACAGCAATTCAGAAGTGGACTTCAGGTTTAAGCTCAAGCTAAGCCATGGTACCTTTTTATTTTACCACTTAAATATAACTTGCCATGATAACTAAGTCATTCTCCTTAAGACTCAAGGGTTTACTCCAGTATACTTTCGACATCATAACCAGATCTTAAGATGCTGGCTTAATTTTCCAACTTTGCTGTCATTTGCTAAGTGTCACATAATTATCCCAAAGTGGGCCTCATTTCTTTCAGCATTTCATATCAGAATCAGACTGGAGACCTGTGGGCAAGGTACTTATTTTTTTCTATACTTGATTCTCTGCTGAATGTCTTATTTTCCTTCAACAAATAATACCTACCTCTAATATGGTAAAAAGGAAGTGGGAACAAAAGTGGGTTATCTTGCATTCTCAGTCTTAAAAGATCATGTTAAAGTTACCACTCACATAGTTTATAAAAACATTTGCCTTCTCAATCAATGACAGAGAAAATCCCAGTAAGTGTTTTAAAAAATCCTGTCCACTAAAATGAAGGCAGATGTCTTTTAAAACTTTATAAAGCCTTTGAGTTCTTTCTTTCTTACTCATTTACACATAATTTTGGGAGCCGGGGTAGGTCCTTCAGTAAAATGTGAATATAGAAAATGATACTACAGTTTTGCTTAAGATAGTAATAAACGGCTTTTTTCTTGCCATTTCCCTTATTAAACTGACAAAAACATCTCTTTTAGAACTATGTTAAAAGCAAGCTTGTTTGCTTAGGTCAAAGAAGAGAAACAATGAAATTAGAAGTGAAAGAGGCCCATTTGTTCTATCCATATTACTGCGAGCATGGTATTACTCCTTTCAGTGGCCTTTCTGGTTATGTCATAAATGACAGTGGAATCAGCATTCACCTAAAATGGTGGTTCATAATTGAGCAGTTCTCCATCAAAATAGATAATGGTCTTCGCATTAGTTCAATCAGCACTGTTTGAAATTCGATCTTACGTTTCCCCTCTTGTTAATGAATTCTCTCCTATTTTATCCTGGTATTTGTTTTCCTTTACATGTCAACACCGAAATATGAAGATGAGTATTGTCAACGATTTCCAGACTATACCGTGTTGCCTTTTTGGCCACCACTTAACCACACGATGTACTCCATAAATCTTTCTTAATAAGTCAGTTCCTCCTTTCCATTAATCATATTTATTATTCATCTCTGGGTTCCCTCCAAGACTGTCAACATTGTTTGTTTATTTAGGTGCTCAAAATTAAGTACAGTTGTCTCAGAGTAACTTGAGTCATACTTGTATGAGGGACCACAGTCTTCCTCTGCCTGGTGCCATAACACCACCTTGAACAACCCTGCTCTCTCTGTTTTCATATTCACTGGAAACGTGTCTACATTTCTCCCAGCCCTTCCTCCTTCTTTGGCTGCTGATAGCAATCCCACTTCTAGAGATTCTCTTCTCTTCTCCAGTGAATGCTTCTGGTGTGATTTGTGCCAGATATCTGTTTGCCTCTTTCTGAGAGCAATATCATTTTTTTTTTAATCCCATATTTCTGACTTGTTTTGGTCTTTTTGAACCATACTGCTGTTCATATCCTGGCCATTTATCAAAGCTTGTAACACCTCCCAATTTAGTCTTCTCAGCAGCTGTCATTAGCATTCTGTTCATTCCCTCCTTTGGATTATTAATAAATACATAAAATTAAACTACGGTGAACCGGTAAGAGACAAACCTTCAGAACTTCACACAATGCCACTGTTGTTACCTTTCACAGGTGGCCTTGCAGCCGCCTTCAGCCTACGTAGCTGTGGTATTATCAAGGCTACTTGGAACTAACATATGCAGGAAAATTGTACAGCCTGCTGAATTAAATGCTTTGCTCAAGTCAGGATATAATGTGGGGAGAGACCTTCCAGATGGTGGAGGAGTAAGACGTGGAGATCACCTTCCTCCCCACAAATACATCAGAAATACATTTACAGGTGGAACAACTCCTACAGAACACCTACTGAACGCTGGCAGAAGACCTCAGACTTCCCAAAAGGCAACAAACTCCCCACGTACCTGGGGAGGGCAAAAGAAAAAAGAAAAAACAGAGACAAAAGGATAGGGATGGGCCTGCACCTCTGGGAGGGAGCCGTGAAGGAGGAAAGGTTTCCACACACTAGGAAACCCCTTCACTGGCAGAGACTGCGGGTGGCGGAGGGGGGAAGCTTCAGAGCCGCAGAGGAGAGCACAGCAACAGGGTGCGGAGGGCAAAGCGGAAAGATTCCTGCGCAGAGGATCGGTGCCAACCAGCACTCACCAACCCGAGAGGCTTGTCTGCTCACCCTCCAGGGTGGGCGGGGGGCTGGGAGCAGAGGCTCAGGCTTCAGTTGGATCCCAGGGAGGGGACTGGGGTTTGCTGCGTGAACACAGCCTTGAAGTGGGCTAGTGCGCCACGGCTAGCCGGGAGGGAGTCGGGGGAAAAGTCTGGAGCTAACAGGCAAGAGATCACTGTTTCAGGGTGTACGAGGAAAGGGGATTCAGAGCACCGCCTAAACAAGCTCCAGAGATGGGCGCGAGCCACGGATATCAGCGCAGACCCCAGAGCCGGGCATGAGACACTAAGCCCGCTGCTGCCACCACAAAGAAGCCTGTGTGTGAGCACAGGTTGCTATGAACACCTCCCCTCCTGGGAGCCTGTGCAGCCCGCCACTGCCAGTGTTCCGTGATCCAGGGACAAATTCCCCAGGAGGACACACGGTGCCCTCAGGCTGTCGCAAGTTCGCACCAGCCTCTGCCGCTGCAGGCTCCCCCCCCCCGAATTCCATACCCCTCCCTCACCCTGGCCTGAGTGAGCCAGAGCCCCCGAATCAGCTGCTCCTTTAACCCCATCCTGTCTGAGCAAAGAACAGACACCCTCAGGTGACCTAAAGGCAAAGGCAGGGCCAAATCCAAAGCAGAACCCCGGGAGCTGAGCGAACAAAGAAGAGAAAGGGAAATCTCTCGCAGCAGCCTCAGGAGCAGCAGATTAAATCCCCACAATCAACTTGATGTACCCTGCATCTGTGGAATACCTGAATAACAACGAATCATCCCAAAATTGAGACAGTGGACTGTGGGAGCAACTGTAAACTTGGGGTTTGCTGTATGCAACTGACAGTTTTCTGGTTTTATGTTTATCTTAGTTTAGTATTTAGAGTTTATTATCACTGGTAGATTTGTTTACTGATTTGGTTGCTCTCTTCGTTTTTTTATTTATATATAGATATACAATTTTTTTTCCTTTTTCTCTTTTTGTGTGTGTGTCTGTGTATGCTTCTTGGTGTGATTTTGTCTGTATAGCTTTGCTTTTACCATTTCTCCTAGGGTTCTGTCTGTCTGGGGTTTCTTTTGTTTGTTTTTTTTAGTATAGTTTTTAGTGCTTGTTATCTTTGATGGACTGTTTTTTTTAGTTTGGTTGCTTTCTTCTTTCTTTTTTGTTTTTTCTTCTTTTTTATTGTTTTTATTTTTTTTATTTTTAATAATTTTTTTATTTTTAATAATTTTTTTATTTTAACAACTTTATTTTATTTATTTATCTCTTTTTTTCCTCCTTTTCTTTTCTTTTATTTATTTATCTCTTTTTTTCCTCCCTTTTCTTCTGAGCTGTGTGTCTGACAGGGTCTTGATGCTCCAGTTGGGTATCAGGACTGAGCCTCTGAAATGCGAGAGCTGAGTTCATGACATCGGTCCACCAGAGATGCCCCAGCCCCACGTAATACCAAATGGCAAAAGCTTTCCCAGAGATCTCCATCTCAACGTTAAGACCCAGCCCCACTCAACAATCAGCAAGTAACAGTGCTAGACACCCTATGCCAAATAACTAGCAAGACAGGAACACAATCCCACCTGTCAGCAGAGAGGCTGCCTAAAATCATAATAAGGTCACAGACACCCCAAAACACACCACTGGACGCAGTCCTGCCCACCAGAAAGACAAGATCCAGCTTCATCCACCAGAGGACAGGCACTAGTCCCCTCCCCCAGGAAGCCTACACAACCCACTGAACCAACCTTAGCCACCGGGGTCAGACACCAAAAACAATGGGAACTACAAACCCACAGCCTGCAAAAAGGAGACCCCAAACACAGTAAGTTAAGCAAAATGAGAAGACACAGAAAATCACAGCAATGAAAGAGCAACGTAAAAACCCACCAGACCAAACAAATAAAGAGGAACTAAGCAGTCTACCTGAAAAAGAATTCAGAGTAATGATAGTAAAGATGATCCAAAATTGTGGAAATAGAATGGAGAAAATACAAGAAACATTTAACAAGAACTGAGAAGAACTAAAGAACAAACAAACAATGATGAACAACACAATAAATGAAATTAAAAATTCACTAGATGGAATCAATAGCAGAAAAGCTGAGTCAGAAGAACAAATAAGTGAGCTGGAAGATAAAATACTGGAAATAACTATCACAGAGCAGAATAAAGAAAAAAGATGAGAAGAATTGAGCACAGTCTTAGAGGCCTCTGGGACAACATTAAATGCATAAACATTCAAATTATAGGGCTCCCAGAAGAAGAAGAGAAAAAGAAAGGGACCAAGAATATATTTGAAGAGATTATAGTTGAAAAATTCCCTAATATTGGAAAGGAAATAGTCAATCAAGTCTAGGAGGCACAGAAAGTCCCATACAGGATAAATCCAAGGAGAAACACACCAAGACACATATTAATCAAACTATAAAAAACTAAATACAACCCAAAAATATTAAAAGCAGCAAGGGAAAAACAACAAATAACATACAAGGGAATCCCCATAAGGTTAACAGCTGCTCTTTCAGCAAAAACTCTGCAAGCCAGAAGGAAGTGGCAGGACATACTTAAAGTGATGAAAGGGAAAAACCTACAACCAAGATTATTCTACCCAGCAAGGATCTTATTCGGATTCGATGGACAAATTAAAACATTTACAGAATGGAAAAGCTAAGAGAATTCAGCATCACAAAACCACATTTACAAAAAAATGCTAAAGGAACTTCTCTAGGGAGGAAATACAAGAGAAGGAAAACACCTACAATAACAAACCCAAAACAATTAAGAAAATGGTAATAGGAACATACATATCGATAACTACCTTAAAAGTAAATGGATTAAATGCTCCCACCAAAAGACATAGACTGGCTGAATGGACACAAAAACAAGACCTGTATATATGCTGTCTACAAGAGACCCACTTTAGGGACACATACAGACTGAAAGTGAGAGGATGGAAAAAGATATTCCATGCAAATGGAAATCAAAAGAAAGCTGCAGTAGCAATACTCATATCAGATAAAATAGACTCTAAAATAAAGACTATTACAAGAGACAGAGAAGGAAACTACATACTTATCAAGGGGTCAATCCAAGAAGAAGATATAACAATTATAAATATTTATGCACCCATAGGAGCACCTCAATACATAAGACAAATGCTAACAGCCATAAAAGGGAAAATCAACAGTAACACAATCATATTAGGGGATTTTAACACCCAGTTGCACCAATGGACAGATCATCCAAAATGAAAATAAATAAGGAAACACAAGCTTTAAATGATATATTAAACAAGATGGATTTAATTGATATTTACAAGACATTCCATCCAAACACAACAGAATACACTCTTCTCAAGTGCTTATGGAACATTCTCCAGGATAGATCATATCTTGGGTCACAAATCAAGCTTTGGTAAATTTAAGAAAATTGAAATCTTATCAAGTATCTTTTCCGACCACAATGCTATGAGACTACATATCAATTACAGGAAAAAATCTATAAAAAATACAAACACATGGAGGTTAAACATTACTTAATAACCAAGAGATCACTGAAGAAATCAAAAAGAAAATCAAAAAATACCTAGAAACAAATGATAATGAAAACACGATGACTCAAAACCTATGGGATGCAGCAAAAGCAGTTCTAAGAGGAAAGTTTATAGCAATACAATCCTACCTCAAGAAAGAAGAAAAATCTCAAATAAACAACCTAACCTTACACCTAAAGCAATTAGGGAAAGAAGAACAAAAAAGCCCCAAAATTAGCAGGAAAGAAATCATAAAGATCAGATCAGAAATAAATGAAAAAGAAATGAAGAAAATAATAGCAATGATCAATAAAACTAAAACATGGTTCTTTGAGAAGATAAACAAAATTGATAAACCATTAGCCAGACTCATCAAGAAAAAAAGAGAGACTCAAATCAATAGAATTAGAAATGAAAAAGGAGAAGTAACAACTGACACTGCAGAAATATAAAGCATTCTAAGAGACTACTACAAGCAACTATATGCCAATAAAATGGAAAACCTGGAAGAAATGGACAAATTCTTAGAAAATCACAACCTTCAAAGACTGAACCAGGAAGAAATAGAATATATAAACAGACCAATCACAAGCACTGAAATTGAAACTGTGATTAAAATTTTTCCAACAATGAGAACGAGTGAACTGACGAGGATGATTATAATGTTTGTGAATTTCCGTTTGAATAAAAAAAAAATCCCACAAGGACTCAGAGGCAAAAAATATACAAATCAATCTTCACTGCAAAGTAAAGGAGCTGATACAGTGGAGGATTACTGGACTGAATGTCAACATTATGACACAGTATGAGTGTGTTTTGTGTTTGGTAATTGCAATCATTGTTGCTTTTATTGTGGTCATCCATTTACAATGCTTCATGTCAGTCTATTTATCTTTTGTAAAAATAAAATACAGTGTGTGTGTGTGAAAAAAAAAAAAAAGACCTGTCTAGTTTGGGAACTTATCGGATTTATGGATAGACAAGCTCAAAGACATTCATAGGAACACAGGACTCTCAGTATTGCACTGGAATGGCACATGGGAGAAAGTCAAACCTAAATAAACATTTCTGTATTTATCCTTAGGATTCATTAAGATCTTAGGTTATATCTCCTTAAAATGTTAGGGGCATTTAGTATATTCTTCAATCATATTTATTTGTTTCTCCAGGCAGATAATACGTTTGCTATATTTCTCCTTCTATATTCTCCTAATATTGTGTGTGTGTGTGTGTGTGTGTGTGTGTGTGTGTGTGTATAAATACACTTACAGAATATCTTCAGAATAGGAAAATATAAAGGTGGAAACAAAACAAAACAAAAAAAAAATCTTCCAACAAACAAAAACCCAGGACCAGATGGCTTCACAGGCGAATTCTATCAAATATTTAGAGAAGAACTAACATCTATCCTTCGCAAATACTTCGAAAATATAGCCAAGGGAGGAATACTCCCAAACTCATTTTACAAGGCCACCATCACCCTGATACCAAAACCAGACAAAGATGTCACAAAAAATGGAAACTACATGCCAATATCACTGATGAACACATATGCAAAAATCCTCAACAAAATACTAGCAAACAGAATCCAACAGCACATTAAAAGGATCATACACCATGATCAAGTGGGGTTTATTCCAGGAATGCAAGGATTCTTCAATATATGCAAATCAATCAATGTGATAAACCATATTAACACATGGAATGAGAAAAATCATATGATCATCTCAATAGATGCAGAAAAAGCTTTTGACAAAATTCAACACCCATTTATGATAAAAAAAAAAAAACCCTCCAGAAAGCAGGCATAGAGGGAACTTACCTCAACATAATAAAGGCCATATATGACAAACCCACAGCCAACATCATTCTCAATCGTGAAAAACTGAACCATTTCCACTAATATCAAGAACAAGACAAGGTTGTCCACTCTCACCACTATTATTCAACATAGTTTTGGAAGTTTTAGCCACAGCAATCAGAGAAGAAAAAGAAATAAAAGGAATCCAAATCGGAAAAGAAGAGTAAAACTGTCGCTGTTTGCCGATGGCATGATACTATACATAGAGAATCGTAAAGATGCTACCAGAAATCTACTAGAGCTAATCAATGAATTTGGTAAAGTAGCAGGATAAAAAATTAATGCACAGAAACCTCTTGCATTCCTATACACTAATGATGAAAACGTGAAAGAGAAATTAAGGAAACACTCCCATTTACCATTGCAACAAAAAGAATAAAACACCTAGGAATAAACCTACCTAAGGAGACAAAAGACCTGTATGCAGAAAACTATAAGACACTGATGAAAGAAATTAAAGAAGATACAAACAGATGGAGAGATATACCCTGTTCTTGGATTGGAAGAATCAACATTGTGAAAATCAACATTGTGAAAAAGACTCTACTACACAAAGCAATCTACAGATTCAATGTAATCCTTATCAAACTACCAATGGCGTTTTTCAAAATTTGTATGGAAACACAAAAGACCCCGAATAGCCAAAGCAATCTTGAGAAAGAAAAACGGAGCTGGAGGAATCAGGCTCCTGGACTTCAGACTATACTACAAAGCTACATTAATCAAGACGGTATGGTACTGGCACAAAAACAGAAATATAGAACAATGAAACAGGATAGAAAGCCCAGAGATAAACCCACGGACATATGGTCACCTTATCTTTGATAAAGGAGGCAAGAATATACAATGGAGAGGGCTTCCCTGGTGGCGCAGTTGTTGAGAGTCCACCTGCCAATGCAGGGGACACGGGTTCGTGCCCCGGTCCGGGAAGATTCCACATGCCGCATAGTGGCTGGACCCGTGAGCCATGGCTGCAGAGCCTGTGCTCCGCAATGGGAGAGGCCACAACAGTGAGAGGCCTGTGTACAGCAAAAAAAAAAAAAAAAAAGAATATACAATGGAGAAAAGACAGCCTCTTCAATAAGTGGTGCTGGGAAAACTTGACAGCTACATGTAGAAGAATGAAATTGGAACACTCCCTAACACCATGCACAAAAGTAAATTCAAAATGGATTAAAGACCTAAGTGTAAGGCCAGACACTATAAAACTCTTAGAGGAAAACATAGGCAGAACACTCTATGACATAAATCACAACAAGATCCTTTTTGAGCCACCTCCTAGGGAAGTGGAAATAAAAACAAGAATGAACAAATGGGACCTAATGAAACTTAAAAGCTTTTGCACAGCAAAGGAAACCATAAACAAGACGAAAAGACATCCCTCAGAATGGGAGAAAATATTTGCTAATGAAGCAACTGATGAAGGATTAATCTCCAAAATTTACAAGCAGCCCATGCAGCTCTATATTCAAAAAACAAACAACCCAATCCAAAAATGGACAGAAGACCTAAATAGACATTTCTCCAAAAAAGATATACAGATTGCCAACAAACACATGAAAGGATGCTCAACATCATTAATCATTAGAGAAATGCAAATCAAAACTACAATAAGGCATCACCTCACACCAGTCAGAATGGCCATCATCAAAATAATCTATGAACTATAAATGCTGGAGAGGGTGTGGAGAAAAGGGAACCCTCTTACACTGTTGGTGGGAATGTAAATTGATACAGCCACTATGGAGAACAGTATGGAGGTTCCTTAAAAAACTACAAATAGAACTACCATACGACCCAGCAATCCCACTACTGGGCTGAGAAAACCACAATTCAAAAAGAGTCATGTACCACAATGTTCATTGCAGCACTATTTACAATAGCCAGGACATGGAAGCAACCTAAGTACCCATGGACAGATGAATGGATAAAGAATATGTGGCACATATATACAATGGAATATTACTCAGCCATAAAAAGAAATGTAATTATTTGTAGGGAGGTGGATGCACCTAGAGACTGTTATTCAGAGTGAAGTAAGTCAGAAAGAGAAAAACAAATACTGTATGCTAACACATATATATGGAATCTAAAAAAACAAAAAATGTTTCTGAAGAACCTAGGGGCAGGACAGGAATAAAGACGCAGACGTAGAGAATGGACTTGAGGACACGGAGAGGGAGAAGGGTAAGCTAGGACGAAGTGAGAGAGTGGCATGGACATATATACACTACCAAATGTAAAATAGATAGCTAGTGGGAAGCAGCTGCATAGCACAGGGAGATCAGCTCAGTGCTTTGTGACCGCCTAGAGGGGTGGGATAGGGAGGGTGGGAGGGAGACGCAAGAGGGAGGAGGAGATATGGGGCTATGTATATGTATAGCTGATTTACTTTGTTATAAAGCAGAAACTAACACACCATTGTAAAACAATTATACTCCAATAAAGATGTTAAAAAAATAAAAAAGAATATAATGCGTATATCCTGTCATGTTTCCATCACTGGCTCATCTCTCCTCCATAGACAAATATCTGTAAAAGCTGACCTTGCTTCATGGGAGTTTAGGGGATGTAAGTTGGTTTTATTTTAAAATTTTGTTTAGTCTGGAGTTTTTTGGGTTTTTTGAGCACCCCCCCTTCCTCAGTGGATGTTACTACTTGATGTGACACATTTCCCGTGTATCAAATGCACACTCTGGGGAGCTCGTTAGAGTATCAGAAATAGCTCTTAGCAGTAGGTGCATATTCTGGATGCTCTGGTGGTGTCCATGGTCTTGAGGTCAGCACCTCCTTCAATTGACAGATCGGAAAGCCCCCTGCACAGCTGCTAGGGGTGGGGTTTAGCCCTGTGACTATTGTTAGTGCTTCTCTCCTACCAGTTCTGCTCGAGGGTTTGCTTCAAGACTTCAAACTCTCTGGCTTTGCCCCCCACACTGTCACAAAAATGGCCCGCTTCACGGAGGAAGAAACGTTTGGGATGGACTGTCAACAGTCTCGTGCTCCATCTGCAGGGACATTATTCACACTGTATTTTCTGTGATTGATACCCCTGGTTTAGGCAATCTGGAGGTGCTCTGGGTTTTTAGATGTTAAGTCAGTAGCCCTAATTAGATTATGAGGAACAAATTGATATAAATGTATAATATGAATTTACAACCTTTAAGTAAAAAGAAAAAATATAGCTCTTTGTCTCAGTTTTCTTTTTTTTCTTTTCTTTTCTTGGCAACTTATGGTATGTGGACATAGATTGTGTTCTTTCCAGCTTCCGCAAATCTATAATCTTTCCTTGAACAAGGAGAATGAAATTATAACTATTCTTCAATATATACTCTAATAATTGATTTCAGAATTTCTTGACAGAATCCCTAATAGTTAAATATTCAGTGACTATTTATTTATGCCTTGTCGTTTTGGGCTTTTCAGTTTTAATATTTGCCGTGGAATTCTTCCCTTCATTTCTTACCATTCTTGCATATCCTTTTAGATATTTCTATGCCATGTAGACAAGCCAGTAGACAATCACACCTACTAGAAACACAGATAAGAATCAGGAACTAATAAAAATAAGAGCTCTAAGCCACTGAAGTAGATATTACAAAGTCCATCCATTAAGATGCGTGTATGCCATTCAACGGTGAGGCCCAAACTCAGGGCTCATTTACACTTTGCATACTGATATGTATTAGATAACTAATAAGGACCTATGGTATAGCACAGGGAGCTCTACTCAATACTCTGTAATGACCTATATGGGAAAAGAATCTAAAAAAGAGTGGATATATTTATATGTATAACTGATTCACTTTGCTATACAGCAGAAAGTAACACAGCATTGTAAATCAACTATACTCCAATACAAATTAAAAATAAAATTAAATTAAAAAATAAGCTTTTTATATTGGAATAATTTTAGATTTACAGAATTTTATAAAGTAAAGAGAGTATATCCTTCAAAAAAATGTTACTTGCTATTTTCTAAGTGTAATCAATTGGGCTAGTGAATTTGAAATGGAGCAGAGTTTCTTCCTCCAGGTCAGCATTCTGAGAGGTGTCAATAATAAAATCTACAGAGGAATCCAGAAAAACAAAACTATTAAATACTAAGTCACTAAATTTAGGAGTGAAATCACTAAGTTTAGGACCAACAGCCCTATGCACCTCAAATGACTCTGAATATAGTACTGTGACATGCCACTATCTAGTGAGTAAATGCAGTTCATACTGATGATATTGTATTCATATCATTTCCTGGTGAAGTAGGGAAGACTGTAATACATTTTAGTTGAACTTCCATCTAAAATAATTGTATAATTTTTGTTGGTTAACATAGCTAAGTTATTTTCAAAAGACTGTCTAGAACAACTCGATCTGCAAAAGACATCCAAGCTTTTCTATAAATGGCAATATAATTCTCATGTCCTCCTTGGCATATACAGACCTATGCCCAACCTTTTGAGAATATAAATCCCTCAATAAAAGGATCTGGTTTTGTTCAACTTAATTTGGATACAGAATGGCTATCTGAGCACACAACAAGAGTTTAGAATCCTAGACTTTTAGAGTGCAAGGAACCTTGGAGAGTATTCTGTTCCAATCCTTTTTTTTTTTTTTACAGAAGTGTTAACTATAGGCACTAATATTTTCTTAAAGTTGATTTGCCACTTTCCTCCAAAGTTGCACAAAAATGTATGCAGCAAAAATGTCTCCCTCCCAAACAGAATCCCCAGTGCCCCAGTTTTCCTCTTCTAAAACAGCTACTGTTACAAGTTTCTTCTGCAAAAACACTCTGTGTAAATAAGTTTTATAAAATACAAATGATAGCATAAGCTAAAGACTGCTTTACAGTTTGCTTTTTTTCATTTGAAATACTTCATATATTCTTAAAAATAATGAATCTGCATGCAGTAATAATTATATAGTAGACACTAGAATTAAGCTCATTATTTATAATATTACCTAAAGTTTATTACTAATGAGTCATTAGTAAACACGATGTATACCTAAAGAGTCACTTCAGGCTATAAAAGTACTTCCTTTCAATTTGAGGAATGGATTAATCTCCAGAAGGAAGGGAAGAATATATAACGAGCAAATGTTTCCCTATTAGAACACCCCTAAGCTCATGGTCCTTTAACACTTTAAGATGAAGGGTAGGGGGGCAGAGACTGCCAAAGTTATATTCTTAATATTATGGTGATTAAAGCTTATTATAGTGTCAGAACTAAGGAAGAAACCCTAAGATCTATTTAATATGGTGTTTGCAAACTGCAGGTCACAACAGATGAGTGGGTCCTAAAATGCATTTAGTGGTTTACAACCGGTATTTTTTAAATGAAATAAAATAAAGAGAAAATATCAGAATGCATTCCATTTAGTAAGGGTACAAATTGTTTTATAAAAATTCACTGTGTGTGTGTGTGTGTCTGTATCTGTGTGTATATATACTGCGTTGTGATTCCTCGCTGTGGATCAAGGGTGCAAAAGGTTGAAACTCCCTGATCTGATCTAGCCTCTGGCTTCTAATGAGGTATAACTATAAGTATCCTCAAAAAGTGGCATCTGTGCATTCCTTGCTGTCTTAAAACAAGCCTCTCCCAAAGAACTGTCTTCACTTTGGCTCATTATTTGAAGTACAGTGTCAAGTCCTCTTTTCGTCAAGATAATTGCAGGGAAGGCTTAATTCCAAACTTATTCTCTTTGCAACAAACGACCTACTCAAGGGACCGATTAAGACTCCATATAAATCCATCTTAACCATTAGTCATCATATTTATTTCAATTATAGGAGCACAGGGATAACAGGAAAAATTTAGCTATATCTGCAAATGGATCTCACATTCTTTGACCAAGTTCCTTTCTTCTCAGAGTCAGTAAGGCAGAGCCTGCTGACCCATTCACAAACCCTGAGGCATGTCCAGAGCACTGACAGTCTCAATTTGGTTAAACCAATGGAATAGTACGATTGTACTTAAAGTCTTAATGAAGAATACATTTTTCTTTGCCACAATCCTTCCTCTTTCTGACAGAAGTAGGATGCAGAAATAGTAATGGGGAGAAAGAAGATATGTCCAGAAACTTCTATATTTTACTGGCTTCTTATTCAAAGGAGGAGGCAGTGGAGTTGAGGTGAGGGTCAGGAAATGTGTGTCTGGGTTGAAGCTGACTTTGGCTGCAATCTGAACAAGTCTTTGAATTGATTTGGACCTTCATGTCTTCATTTCTAAAATGAGGGACAGTGCCACAGGAGTTTATCCAGAATAATAATCATAGCTGTACTTCACATGGCACTTACTGTATCACAGTCTCTGCTTCAAGCCTTTTACACAATTGACTAATATAATCCTCACAACAACATTAATAAACAGAATTTTTTTTCTTATTTTATAGACGGATATAGATGGATGAGTAGCAGAGAGGTTAAGTAACTTGTCCAAAGTTAGAGAGTTAGACAATGGTGGAACTGGGATTCAAACTCCAGTTCCAGATGCTGTGCTCTTAACATCATGCAATATTGCATCAGTCAAGACTTTTTTTTTCACCAATTCTATCCCCAACTACTCTCAAAAGTCCATGTTATTAAAGATATTTTCTACTAAATAAGTTAGTTACTAAGTAATATTTCATTTATTTTCCCTTTTTATTAATCAAATATATATTGAATGGTATAGCCACTTTGGAGAACAGTTTGGCAATTCTTCCAAAAGTTAAACATAGACATACCATATGATCCAGCAAGTCCACTCCTAGATATATACCCAAGAGAATTAAAAACATGTTCCCATAAAAACATGCAGATAAATGTTCATAGCAGCATTATTTATAATAGCCCCAAACTGGAAATAACCCAAAATGTCCAACAACAGATGAATGAATAAACAAACTGTGGTGTCTATATACAATGGACTATTATTCAGCCACAAAAGGAATGAAGTACTGTTACATGCTACGACATGCATGAACCATGAAAACATCATGCTAAGTGAAAGGATCCAGTCACAAAAGGTCATCTATCACATGATTCTATTTATATGGAATGTCAAGAACAGGCAAATCCACAGAGGACCACAGGTAGATGCGTGGTTGACAGGGGCTGGGGAGAAAGGAGAATGAGAGCGACTATAAGGTATATGACATTTCATTTTCGGGTGCTGAAAATATTTTGGAATTAGACAGTGGTGATGATTGTACAACTTTGTCAATATACTAAAAACGACTAAAATGGTGAATTTTATGGTATGTGAATTATATCTCAAAATTTTTAAATTCAATCTTGATACCGTAGGGGAGGAAAAAGTTTTCCTAGACCTTCTTAGGGTCTGAAAAATAAACTGAGAAAGACTGACAGAAGAAAAGTATACAACTTTATTAAATATAAGTTTTACGTGATAGGGAAGACTTCATAAGAAAATGAAGACCCAACAAAAGAGTTAGACCTACGTCCCTTTTTGCTGGGTTCAGTGAAGAGTGGGCAGTCTCAGAAGAATATGATAGGTTACGGAGTATGAGTAACTGTAGTAAACTTGGGAAACATGTCCTGTTTGTTAAGATTCTTCTTAATGTCCCTTTGTCTTCAGAGATAAGGATGCTCCTTTCCTCAAAAAGAAAAAAAAAGGTGGATTTGTAGTTTCCAGAGGCTGGTGGTCAGGGAAAAATGGGAAGTAACTGCTAATTGGTTTCTTTTTGGTGATGAAAATGTTCTGGAATTAGTGGTAATAGTTGCACAACTCCGTGAATATCTTAAAAACCACTGAATTTGACACTTTAGAAGGGGTAAATGTTATGGTATGCGGATTAAATCTCAATAAAGCTGTTATTTTTTAAAAATATGTACCATTTTGCTACCTTGTGGCAGACACCCTTCTAGGCACTGGGGAGATTCAGCAGAGGACAAAGTAGACAAAGCACTTGATCTCACAGAATTTGCAATTCTAGAAAATGAATAAACAAATGAAAGTGAACTTCAGCCTTCTGCCAACTGAACCCCGGAGCCAGCCGGAGGCACTGGCAGTATTCAGTTCCCACTCCTGTGGACTCCTGGCAACCTCACGCCCTGACTCCCCTACGCCCCAGCCTCCACCCTCCATCCCCAACACAGCTCCCAGGTACTCAAATGGGCCCCTGCACGGCACTCCACTCAGGGCCTTCCGCTCAGGAACTCACTCCTGGCTCAAGGTATTGGAGTTCTTCCCTGACCACCCCTCCACTCTCCTCCCAGCCTCACTGGCTTTCTTCCAACTCAATTTTACCCTTATTCATTCATTTAACAATTTATTTAACATTTACTGAGAGCTAGATTAGTTAGAATGCTTTGGGCCAAAAGATACAGAAAACTGACTCAAAACTTTTTAAACAATGAGGAAAATTATTACTTCCTGTAACAGGATGTCCAAACTCCAGGCACGGGGCTCCGGCTCTGTTTCTCTGGTGTTCCTTTGGCTCTGCCCTCATCAGTGCATTGTCATCATCCTTGGGCAGCCGCTAGGGAAACTAGCTACAACGGGGCAACATGCTTTCTTGGTTACATCTAGCAAGAAAGAGAGAGCGGAAATAACTATACTCCAACCAGGGGATAAAAATCCATCTGATATGCATAGGTATGAGTCTATCAAAGCCAATTTAGATCAAGTCACCTTAGATCAAGCTAGCCGTGAAATGTCGTGTGATGATTGACTTAAGCTGCTCTCCTAGACCAGTCACTACCAAGGAGACTGGAGTTCCCACGATGGATTTAGAACTGAACCCTGGAGCTGGAGGAGGGGTCAGCATCCCCTTAATCACGTGAACTACATTGGAAGGAGGAAGGGGTTCATTACAAACTATGTAACTGTCTGTTCCTTAAACTCAGACCAGGTACTAAGTGCTTCTCTGTGTGCTAGGAGTAGAGGTAGTATACTTATTTTTTTTTGCGGTACGCGGGCCTCTCACTGTTGTGGCCTCTCCCGATGCAGAGCACAGGCTCCGGACGTGCAGGCTCAGCGGCCATGGCTCACGGGCCTAGCCGCTCTGCGGCATGTGGGATCATCCCGGACTGGGGCACGAACCCGTGTCCCCTGCATCGGCAGGCGGACTCTCAACCACTGCGCCACCAGGGAAGCCCAGAGATAGTATACTTTTTACTTGGTGAGAGACTGTTTTCACAGCAAAAGCTGCCTCTAAATCTCCCCCAAGAAACCATGTGTTACCTCTCCAAGTGGTGGCGTTTTAAGATCTATTTCACAGGGATGGTGTAATGCTTGAGAGCAAATACCCGACACTCCCAATATCACATCCTATAAGCAGCCCATTATTCTTCTATGCTTACGGCCACCCCTACACACATCTCACAAGATCTTCCTAGGCATATGTGCTGTCTAAGGGAAGGTTCTTTCACTTCTGTCCCCATCCATGAAATGTGCTATAAAACAGATGCCAGATTTACTGCTAGGAAGTTCTATACTTCATTCCCAAAAAGCTGAGTCGAGGATAGGTGAAATTATCAGTCTATGTTTAGAAATATCTTTGGACTTTTTTGGACACCCCTCAGAAATATTTTAGAAATTTTTAGAAACCTTGTTGCAGACTATTCACATGCCACTAGAAAAATTTTTTTAAAACACTTTAGGCAAGTCAGGAGGCAACTGATACTTTTTTGTTTCTTAATTGCTACACAAAGGTGTATTTCTAGGGGGTCTTTATAGAGCTACTCCACAGTCACGTACATACATGCCACAATTTCCCCACCTACCAAGGTGGCATCAAGAATGAATATAAGCATTAATTCTCAAGTCCATGTGTGCTTAATCCAAATCACAATCTTGTCTTACAATCTTGTCAATGCAAGACAAAGAGACTTGCCAATGTAGCAGGAAGGAGAAAGGCCAACCGGTTGGAAAAGACCCATAATTCATTGATTAAATTTATAAGCAGCAAATACAGAAACACTGGTCTCTTTGGAAAGAAGTTTTCAGAATAATACTGAGACCTAAATCCAACTGAGTCATTATCTGAAATAATGCCCAAGACTGAGAATAAAAGTATTCCAGGTGTTATGCAGCCACAAAAAAACCCCACAACAAACAAACAAAAACAGAGGTGAATAGCTCTGCCCTCCAGACGTTTAAATTGTAATGAAAATGGAAAAGGAAAGCAGACCCAGCCATATGTTTAGTAGATCATTAGCTAGGCTCTAGAGGATGAGGTGGCATCAGGAAGACAAACAGGTTACTTTTCATAAAAAGTTTGAAATCCAGGTTCCTTGACAGGTAAATGCTGCTCACCCTTTGTAACCTGGTTAGTGAGCTCTTCAGCAGATGGCTGATGTGCCTTTCTTCTTTCACTCTTGTAGTTAACCTAAAAGAGGGAGAATTCTCTGTTTCCAAGCCTGATGTGCATGAGTGTTTTAACTCCAGGAAAATACACAGAGAAACAGCTGGTGACTTTCTCGTTAGTAAGCAGTGCTCTAGAGATGAAGATTGGGATTTCTTTTTGTAGCTAAAAGATATGCATTTATTCCATTGAAAGGCATTGAAGATTACTAACTTGGCTAAAGGAAAGAAGACTGAAGAATACATCCCACGGAACCAAAACATGTTCCTCCCCAATTCACCTGTACCTCCGGTTATTAGGAAGAGCTGTGAGGTGGGGCAGCTCAGAGTGTGGTGTTTTTTCCTTAAAAATATGCTCTTCCTTGGATAACTTGCAAAGGCTTCCCTTCGAAGGAAGAAGATGAATAATAAATTTAATTAGCCAGTCCTTTTCTTGAAATGTATCTGAAAGCAGATGACAGATCTCCATAATGAAACTACCACCCACGCTTGAATTTTACACTATTTTCTCAAAAGGGGAATGTACTGGTTTGTAACTGTAGTTGCTTATAAATACTTGCAGTTATTTTTATCTTGTTTTCTATGCTGGATGTTGCTTTTGCCTATATATAAGTTAGCGAGAAACAGCTGCCTTTGCGAGGGAAAATCTATAATTCATTGCTGATGTGTCCTACTAATCGCACAGAATAAGTTCATTTGCATACTATCAACATTGAAAAAGCCTTCTGCTGGCCCAGCATACATAGCATTTTCATTTTTTGCTTCAACCAACAGACTTTACTGTGTAATCCTTTGGTAATAACGGCTAATTCATCTGACCGCAAACTTTTGAAAATATTTTAAGGATGTTCTGAGTCCAGCACCCCACTACTTTCAATGTCATGCTATGTACAGTATTTCAAATACAGGATTTCATAATAAAGATGTTATCTTCATCCATTCTACTTACTGTGTAGATAATTTGACTTCCCCTCACAGTACTACAGCATCTACTGTAGGTACTATGTGCCAGGTACCAGGGATACAAAAATGCTTAAGTTATAATCTCCCCCCCTCGGAGAGCAAAGTCTAGTCAAGGAGACAAAGATGTAAACAAGTAATTACAGAGTGCTCCAAGTCTCCAGAGGGAAAGGTAAAGTATTCTTCTAGAGAAGCATGTGTGAGAACCTTCATGGGGACGGACATTCAAGCAAGGTCTTAAAGATAAAGCAAACATTCAACATGTAAAAGATGGAAAGATAAGCGTGACCAGAGATGTTCTGGGATTGCTGTGTTTGCTGAGGTTAAAACACAAGGTGAAGATGGGTGTTTATTAATGCCATGTCGGATGTATTTATTAAGACACAACTGTACTAGTCTAGGTTACTTAAGTTGTTGACTGTGTCTTCCTTTCCTAAAGAGACTTTAATAATGCAGCACTACACAAAATAAAAACTGTAACATTATTAACAGACAAAAGGCAGTAAAGAACAGTTAGAAAAGGTAAGTGTTCAATTCAACAAATATTGGTAGGCTGTTAGTATTTTTATTAATTCGGTTGTTTATATAAATAATTTTATATATTTGTGTTTATATATTTATAATATTTAAATATATAAATATGTATGTAATGTATATTCACTATGTAATTTATATATTTCTAATAAATCATAAAGATAAATATATAATAATAATGTATATAACAACATAAATATGTAACCAATAATACATAATAAATAAAAGCTGGGTCTGCTTAATTTGGCACCTACTGTATTCCAGGCTATTTCCTAGTCATTAGGGAGACAGAGGTAAGCAAGGCAGATGAGACACCTGTCCTCATAAGACATTACAGGGGTATGAGGGCAACAAATACATGTAAGATAATCAAAATAATGTAAAGCTTAAGAGGCTTGGGGAGGTATTAAAGTATTAATTACAGTAAGAAGTGGGTACGTTTGTATTTCCTGCTGCTAGCTTTCCCTCTAAAACCAGCCTAATCATTATAAACTTTAAAAATGCTATGTGTGTGATAGATTTATAATTTCTATAGTTTTCATGGTAAATACATTTTTCTGTATTTATCATGTAAAATTTAATAGCAGTATTAATGATTTTCTTAAAGAATGGCAGTAACCTGCCATGTGGTGAAGAGCAAGTCTTCTAGAAACAAACCATCTCGGCTTATATCTCATAGCTCAGTGGCCCTGAGCAAGTTAATGAACTTCTCTGCATCTCAGGTCCCTCATCTATAAAATAATAATAATAATAATCACACCATGGCGTTGCTCTAGTATTAAATGATTTAATACATGTCAATCACTTAGAATAGTACTAAGCACATAATAAGCCCTCAATAAATTCCACCTACCATTGTTATCAAAACATTAGCAAACCTGTGTTAAACAGGCCAGTGTTTGAAATAAGTTTGGGTCTCAAAAAAAAAGTCATGAAAAATTATGTCGTGGAAGACTTTCTCTTGAGTCACAGTATATTCGATGAATGGCCATAATATTAAAAAATAAAAATAAAGAAAAAAAGGGGGAAAAAAACCTCCCAGATGTAGGAAAGGGACATCTTGTCTCCCTTCTAGAGATTCAGAGGCTAGTTGACCTGACTTTGGGAGTTCTTTCCACAGTTATAACATGCCACTTCTCTGGGCAGATGAGCAAAATTATTCATCTTTATGGTAATAAGCAAAGCAAACTATTTCCTTCTTTCATCCATGTTGCAGCTTTTCAAATGGATTTAAACTAGCCCTCTGCAATTAGCAACTGTTTCTCTAGTGGTTTCAAAGCTACTTGATCCTCTTACAGTACTTTATTTCTGTACATTATTCATACATATGTTGAGAAGCCAGCATAATAAGGTAATTGTTCCATTAAGCTTTCACTTAGTCAACTTTACTCATTCAAGTCAATGATTATTTCGTTTTTTCTCTTCCCGGGGAAGTTGGAAAGGTTTCACAGTGGAGATGATATTTGAGTTGGAACTTGAGAGAGATAGGATATAGGAATAAATCTTGCAGAGAAGGGCAGAACACGCAAGTTCAGGAAGTGGTGATAAGTTTGGGGTGTAACATGTACAAGGTTTAAGGCCATATTTCACTTTGAAATGAACAATTAATATCATGGGTTATCTTTTGCTGGCTGCTGCTAATGTAGATAACTTTTCTTCTCTCTTGCCACTGCTTCCCACTCCCCAGCGTAGATGTATACAAATGGACATTCGCACATATTCATAAACATGAGAGATGTGCGTTACATTTGAAAGAAGAAAGGCAGTGTTTGGAGAGGAAGGGGCGGAAAGTGGAGAAGAAAAAAACATGTAAAAGAATCTAATCCTTTTTAGCAGATGCAAACTATTATATATATTATATAGAATCAATAACCAACAAGGTCCTACTGTATAGCACAGGGAACTGTATTCAATATCCTGTGATAAACCATAATGGAAAAGAATATGAAAAAGAATATATATATGTATAACTGAGTCACTTCGCTGTACAGCAGAAATTAACACAACATTGTAAATCAACTATACCTCAATAATTATTTTTAAAATAATCTAATCCTTTTAAAACTAGTTTTGTGCCCTCCATAGACATGAGAGTGAAGATAATAATCTTATGAATTTATTCAAGACTGCCCTGTGAGATTCTGGACACAAAGATGGCCCCTAGAGTCGGGCAACAAAGCATGGCAGAGGACTACAGCCACTCCTTCTTCCCCACTGTTAAGACCTCAGTATGGGGACTTCCCTTGTGGCCCAGTGGTTAAGACTCTGTGTTCCCAATGCAGGGGGCCTGGGTTCAATCCCTGTTTAAGGAACTAGATCCCACATACTGCAACTAAGCCCTGGCACAGCCAAATTAATTAATTAAAATTTTTTTTTAAAAGGGGAAAAAAAGACCTCAGTACCAACTGGTGCCCAGGGCTGGAAGCTTTGGGAGCTTCTAGCCACTGCAAATAAACAGGACATCTCTGTAAGAGGGATGCTTGCTGTGCAGATGTAGCTCAAGACCATCTCCTGGCCCTCTTCCACCTCAGACAGCCACCATAATGCCCCTCCTACAAAGAAAGTCCAGGGAAGAAAACAAGCTGCGAAGCACCCAGCGTAGACAGAACATTGCTCTTTCCCAAAGGCCTTGTTAGCAAGGTGGTTTCCCATGAGCAACGAGTGGGAGGAAGAACAGGCCAGATGCTGCGTGATGACCACAGCTGGCAGAGTGGCCTGCATGGTGTGAGCACTTGTGAGTCAGCACACTGGAAACTCCTAGAAACAAAAGGGGATGCACTTTGGCGTTTTCAGATGAAATGGCTGATGAAGAGCTTGTACCAAGCGTGGGAAGAGTGTTGGTGCTGCAATTTTCTTACCTCTACTCTTATCCTTATACAATTGGTGTAATCTTCAGTATTTTAAGTCACTTGAATATTTTACCAGGTTTGCTTTATCTGAATATAGAAAATATAACCTATATAGTATGCTTATCCAGGCATACGTAAATGCAATCCTTTTGCAATAAACTGAAAATAAACAAAGAATGAGGATGCCACTGTCCTCCCCTTCCACGTGGTGGAACTATCATTCTTGCTTCAGATACATCACATATTATATATGCTCCATGAATTTATTCAACACAAACTTATCAAGCACCTGCCTAAGCACTGGGCACTATTCTAGGTCAAGGTGAGTCAGAAGTAATTAAGACAATGATCGTACTCCCTTAGAGCTTGCGTTCTTGTGAGAGGCAACAGATAATAAGTGAATGACCAAATAAGTAAACAAGACTTCAGAAAATAAGTGTTATGAAAGAATAGACTCGGATAGTGCATTGGGGATGGAATCGACAACTCCATGTAGAGCGGTCAAGACAAACTTCTCTGAAGAAACTACCATGGGCTGAGACCTAACTGAGCTGAGACTTGTCTCTCAGAGTGAAATATTTCAGGAAGAAGAGCTAGAAAGCGGGAGAAGGGTAGCCAAAGACCAGCTCACAAGGGTGTTTTGGGAATCTGGATTTTATTCTTAATGCAAAGGAAATCCATTGGATAGTTTCTGAAGTTTTGTTTGTTTGTTTGTTTAGGTGAAACTAAGTTTACCTTTACTGCTAAAAATTTCCCCTAAATTGACTACCCACAGTTCCTTCTATTCCACATGTCTCTATCTACAATTACAATGATATTGCACAGATTTCCCACATATTCTTTTCCTATCCCAATTGTTGTTCATTGTAGCTAAGAGAAAATTAAAGAACTCTGCCACAACAGTCTGACATGAGACAGATTTCGAGTGAGTCAACAAAACACGTGCAATTCCTAAATCTGACACTTCATCTTCTTCACAGGCTTTTCTCACTTATCCATCTGAGGCTTTCCCAAGGAATCAAAAACATATCCAAGGAAACAGGCCACATCCAATGCTATTTACTTCTAAAGTTAGCCTACTTTGTAGGACTCAAAATGCCTAAAGGCTCAGGATTGCTTCCACATGTCACCCACTCACAGGCCACCTTCTCCTTTGGAGCTCTTGGTGGGGGCTTTCTATGGCACTGTCTGGTGTCTTTGATGCCTGTTTCAGAGCCCGCCACCAGATTATCCAAAAGACCTCCACTCCCCATCCTACTCCTTCAACCAGTCCAGTTCTACCTGGCCACTCATTAAAAAGCCAGTGACTGTATCTTCACTTCTCACAGGTATGCCATTAAAGAGTTTTCAACAGTGGACAGATCTGATATGACTTTGTTTCTTAAAAGGTTATTCTAGGAGGAGTGAGTGCACAGGCATGAGCAGAGGCAGGTGTGAGGGCTGCGTTGCTGAGATGCTGGAGCTCCTGGAAGACCCCCCGTCCTGAGGAAAGGGAAGTTGGAGACTGAGTTGGTCTCCACATTGTGATACTCCAAGTGGGGGAGCAGCACAGAGACAAACCAGCCAGAAGAACCTAGAAGGGTAGAGAGCAATTTCTTCCTACCCAACAGCTGGGATGAGAATAGGATGCCACTTTACAGGCTGGACACTACTTGCCCCAAAGCAGTTGAAGTAAGAGATGCTGGAACACCTGACAGAAGCCAGGAGAAGGTGAGAATTCCTACCACATCAGTCAGTCTCTTGGATCTCTGCAAGCAGGGTCTGTTGGAAACAAGAGTGCTGTGTGGCTGACAGGGTCTTGGTGTTCCAGCCATGTGTCAGGTCTGAGCCTCCAAGGTGGGAGAGCTGAGTCCAGGAAAACTGACCACCAGAGACCCCCCAGCCCCATGTAATATCAGTCGGTGACAGTTCTCCCAGAGATTTCTGACTCATCACTAAGACCCAGCTCCACCCAATGGCCAGCAATCTCCAGTGCTGGATGCCCCGTGCCAAACAACTAGCAAGTCAGGAAAACAACCCATACACTAGCAGAGAAGCTGCCTAAAATCATACTAAGTTCACAGACACCCCAAAACAAACCACTGGACATGGCCCTGCCCCCCCACAAGACAAGATCCAGTCCCATCCACCAGAACACAGGCACCAGTCCCCTCCAATAAGAAGCCTACACAAGCCACTGAACCAACATTAGTCACTGCAGGCAGACACAAAAAATAATGGGAACTACAAACCTGCAGCCTACAAAAAGAAGACCCCAAACACAGTAAGTTAAACAAAATGAGAAGACACAGAAATATGCAGCAGATGAAGGAGCAAGGTAAAAACCCACCAAACCAAACAAATGAAGAGGAAATAGGCAGTCTACCTGAAAAAGAATTCAGAATAATGATAGTAAACATGATCCAAAATCTTGAAAATAGAATGGAGAAAATACAAGAAACATTTAACAAGGCCCTAGAAGAACTAAAGAGCAGACAAACAATGATGAACGACACAATAGATTAATTTAAAAATTCTCTACAGGGAATCAATAGCAGAATAGGTGAGGGAGAGGAATGGAAAAGTGACCTGGAAGATAAAATAGTGGAAATAACTGCTGCAGAGCAGAATAAAAAAAAGAATGAAAAGAATTGAGGATAGTCCTAGGGACTTCTGGGACAACATTAAATGCACCACCATTTGAATTACAGGAGTCTCAGAAGGAGAAGAGGAAAAGAAAGGGACTGAGAAAGTATTTGAAGAGATTAGAGTTGAAAACGTCCCTAACATGGGAAAGGAAATAGTCAATCAAGTGCATGAAGCACAGAGAGTCCCATACAAGATAAATCCAAGGAGAAACAGGCCAAGACACATATTAATCAAACTATCAAAAATTAAATACAAAGAAAAAATATTAAAAGCAGCAAGGGATTAGTTCATCATAGGTGTGTGGGTTTTCTCTGGGCTTTCTATTCTGTTCCATTGATCTATATTTCTGTTTTTGTGGCAGTACCATATTGTCTTGATTACTGTAGCTTTGTAGTATAATCAGAAGTCAGGGAGTCTGATGTTTCCAGTTCCATTTTTCTCCCTCAAGACTGTTTTGGCTATTCGGGGTCTTTTGTGTCTCCATACAAATTTTAAGGTCTTTTGTTCTACTTCTGTAAAAAATGCCACTGGTAATTTGATAACGATTGCATTGAATCTGTAGATTGCTTTGGGTAGTATAGTCATTTTCACAATATTAATTCTTCCAATCCAAGAACATGGTATATCTCTCCATCTGTTTGTGTCATCTTTGATTTCTTTCATCAGTGTCTTATAGTTTTCTGAGTACAGGTCTTTTACCTCCTTAGGTAGGTTTATCCTTGGGTATTTTATTCTTTTTGTTGCAATGGTGAATGAGATTGTTTCCTTAATTTATCTTTCTTATCTTTCGTTGTTAGTGTATAAGAATGCAAGTGATTTCTGTGCATTAATTTTGTATCCTGCTACTTTACCAAATTCATTGATTAGCTCTAGTAGTTTTCTGGTAGCATCTTTAGGATTCTCTGTGTATATTATCATGTCATCTGCCAACAGTGACAGCTTTACTTCTTCTTTTCCAATTTGGATTCCTTTTATTTCTTTTTCTTCTCTGACTGCCATGGCTAGGATGTCCAAAACTATGTTGAATAAGAGTGGTGAGAATGGACATCCTTGTCTTGTTCCTGATCTTAGTAGAAATGCTTTCAGTTTTTACCATTGAGTATGATGCTTGCTGTGGGTTTGTCATATATGGCCTTTATTGTGTTGAGATAGGTTCCCTATATGACCACTTTCTGGAGAGTTTTTATGATAAATGGGTGTTGAATTTTGTCAAAAGCTTCTTCTGCATCTACTGCGATGACCATATGGTTTTTATTCTTCAGTTTGTTAATATAGCGTATCACATTGATTGATTTCTGTATATTGAAAAATCCTTGCATCCCCAGGATAAATTCCACTTGATCATGGTGTATGATCCTTTTAATGTGTTGTTGGATTCTGTTTGCTAGTATTTTGTTGAAGATTTTTGCGTCTATATTCATCAGTGATGGTGGTCTGTAATTTTCTTTTTTTGCAGTATCTTTGTCTGGTTTTGGTATGAGGGTGATGGTGGCCTTGTAGAATGAGTTTGGGAGTGTTCCTTCCTCTGAAATTTTTTGGAAGAGTTTGAGAAAGTTTGGTGTCAGCTCTTTACTAAATGTTTGATAGAATTCACCAGTTAAGCCATCTGGTCCTGGACTTTCGTTTGTTGGAAGATTTTTAATCACAGTTTCAATTTCATTACTTGTAATTGGAGACAAAAAAGACTCCAAAGAGCCAAAGCAATTATGAGGGAAAAAAACAGAGCTGGAAGAATCAGACTCCCTGACTTCAGACTATACCACAAAGATACAATAATCAAGACAATATGGTACTGGAACAAAACAGGAAATATAGATCAGTGGAACAGGATAGAAAGCCCCGAGATAAATGCACGCTCCTATGGTCAACTAATCTATGACAAAAGAGGCAAGGATATACAATGGAGAAAAGACAGTCTCTTCAATAAGTGGTGCTGGGAAAACTGGACAGCTACATGGAAAAGGATGAAATTAGAACACTATAAAACACCATACACAAAAATAAACTCAAAATGGATTAAAGACCTAAAATGTAACACCAAACACTATAAAACTATTAGAGGAAAACACAGGAAGAACACGCTTTGACATAAATCACAGCAAGATCTTTTTTGACCCACCTCCTAGAGTAATGAGAATAAAGACAAAAATAAACAAATGGAACCTAATGAAACTTAAAAGCTTTTGCACAGCAAAGGAAACCATAAGATGAAAAGACAAGCCTCAGAATGGGAGAAAATATTTGCAAACAAAGCAACTGACAAAGGATTAATCTCCAAAATATACAAACAGCTCATGCAGCTCAGTATCAAAAAAACAAAAAACCCAATCAAAAAATGCATGGAAGACCTAAATAAACATTTCTCCATAGAAGACATACAGGTGCCCAACAAACACATGAAAAGATGCTCAACATCACTATTAGAAAAATGCAAATCAAAACTACAATGAGACATCACTTCACACAGGTCAGAATGGAAATCATCACAAAATCTACAAACAATAAATGCTGGAGAGGGTGTGGAGAAAAGGGAACCCCATTGCACCGCTGGTGGAAATGTAAATTGATACAGCCACTGTGGAGAACAGTATGGAGGGTCGTTAAAAAACTAAAAATAGAACTACCATGTGACCCAGAAATCCCACTACTGGGCATATACCCAGAGAAAACCATAATTCAAAAAAACACATGAACCCTAATGTGCACTGCACCACTATTTACAACAGCCAGGTCATGGAAGCAACCTAAATGCCCATCGACAGACAAATGGATAAAGAAGATGTGGTATATATATATATATATATATATATATATATACACACACACACACATATACACACACACACAATGGAATATGACTCAGCCATAGAAAAAAAAAGAAATTGGGTCATTTGTAGAGACAGGGATGGACCTTAGGGACTGTCAGACAGAATGAAGTAAGTCAGAAAGAGAAAAACAAATATCATATATCAATGTATATACATGGAATCTAGGAAACTGGTACAGATGAACCAGTTTGAAAGGCAGAAATAGAGACACAGATGTAGAGAACACATGTATGGACACCAAAGGGGGAAAGTGGTTGGGGGGTGGGGGGATGGGATGAACTGGGAGATTGGGATTGACATATATACAGTAATATGCATAAAATAGATAACTAATATGTAAAAATAATAAAGTAAAAAAAAGAAGGGGAAAGCAACAAATAGCATACAAGGGAATCCCCAGAAGGTTAACAGCTGATTTCTCAGCAGAAACTCTGCAAGCCAGAAGGGTGTGGCAGGACATATTTAAAATGATGAAAGGGGAAAACCTACAACCAAGATTACTCTACCCAGTCAGGATCTCATTCAGATTCAACATAGAAATTAAAACCTTTACAGAAAGGAAAAGCTAAGAGAATTCAGCACCACCAAACCAGCTTTACAACAAATGCTAAAGGAACTTCTCTAGGCAGGAAACACAAGAGAAGGAAAAGACCTACAAAAACAAACCCAAAACAATTAAGAAAATGGCAATAGGAAAATACATAATGATAACTACCTTAAATGTAAATGGATTAAATGCTCCCACCAAAAGACATAGATTGGCTGAATGGATACAAAAATAAGACCTGTATATATGCTGTCTACAAGAGACCCACTTCAGACCTAGAGACACATATGGACTGAAAGTGAGGCTATGGAAAAAGATATTCCATGCAAATGGAAATCAAAAGAAAGCTGGAGTAGCAATTCTCATATCAGACAAAATAGACTTTAAAATAAAGACTATTATAGGAGACAAAGAAGGAGATTACATAATGATCAAGGGATCAATCCAAGAAGAAAATATAACAATTGTAAATATTTATGCACCCAACATAAGAGCACCTCAATACCTAAGGCAAATGCTAACAGCCATTAAGAGGGAAATCGACAGTAACACAATCATATTAGGGGACTTTAAAGCCCCACTTGCACCAAAGGACAGATCACCCAAAATGAAAATAAATAAGGAAACACAAGCTTTAAATGAAACATTAAATAAGATGGACTTAATTGATATTAATAGGACATTCCATCCAAAAATAACAGAATATACTTTCTTCTCAAGTGCTCATGGAACATTCTCCAGGATAGATCATATCTTGGGTCACAAATCAAGCCTTGGTAAATTTTTAAAAAGTGATATCATATCAAGTATCTGTTCCAACCACAATGCTATGAGACTAGATAGCAATTACAGAAAAATATCTGTGAAAAATACAAATGCATGGTGGCTAAACAATACACTACTAAATAACCAAGAGATCACTGAAGAAATCAAATAGCAACTCAAAAAATACCTAGAAACAAATGACAATGAAAACACAATGACCCAAAACCTATGGGATGCAGCAAAAGCAGTTCTAAGAGGAAAGTTTATAGAAATACAATTCTACCTCAAGAAACATGAAAAATCTCAAATAAAGAACCTAGTCTTACACCTAAAGCAATTAGGGAAAGAAGAACAAAAAACCAAAGTTAGCAGAAAGAAAGAAATCATAAAGATAGGATCAGCAATAAATGAAAAAGAAATGAAGGGAATAATAGCAAAGATCAATAAAACTAAAAGCTGGTTCTTTGAGAAGATAAAATTGATAAACCATTAGCCAGACTCATCAAGAAAAAAAGGGAGAAGGTTCAAATCAATAGAATTAGAAATGAAAAAGGAGAAGTAACAACTGACACTGCAGAAATACAAAGCATACTAAGAGACTACTACAAGCAACTCTATGCCAATAAAATGGACAACGTGGAAGAAATGGACAAATTCTTAGAAAAGCACAACCTTCAACGATTGAACCAGGAAGAAATAGAAAATATAAACAGACAAATCACAAGTACTGAAATTGAAAGTGTGATTAAAAATCTTCCATCAAACAAAAGCTCAGGACCAGATGGCTTCACAGGCAAATTCTATCAAACTTTTAGAGAAGAAATAACAACTATTCTTCTCAAACTCTTTGAAAATATAGCAGAGGGAGTAACACTCTCAAACTCATTTTACAAGGCCACCATCACCCTGACACCAAAACCAGACAAGTATGTCACAAACAAAGAAAACTACAGGCCAATATCACTGATGAACACAGATGCAAAAATCCTCAACAAACTACTAGCTAACAGATTCCAACAGCACATTAAAAGGATCATACACCATGATCAAGTGGGGTTTATTCCAGGAATGCAAGGATTCTTCAATATATGCAGATCAATAAATGTGATACACTATATTAACAAAATGAAGGATAAAATCCATATGATAATCTCAATAGATGCAGAAAAAGCTTTTCACAAAATTAAACACCCATTTATGATAAAAACTCTCCAGAAAGTAGGCATAGAGGGAATCTACATGAACACAATAAAGGCCATATATGACAAACCCACAGCCAACATTGTTCTCAATGGTGAAAAACAGAAACCATTTCTTCTAAGATCAGGAACAAGACAACGTTGCCCACTCCCACCACTATTACTCAACACAGTCTTGGAAGTTTTAGCCACAGCAATCAGAGAAGAAAAAGAAATAAAAGGAATCCAAATCGGAAAAGAAGAAGTAAAGCTGTCACTGTTGGCAGATGACATGATAATATACATAGAGTATCCTAAAGATGCTACCAGAAAACTACTAGAGGTAATCAATGAAGTGGTAAAGTTGCAGGATACAAAATCAATGCACAGAAATATCTTGCATTCCTATGCACTAATGATGAAAAATCTGAAAGAGAAATTAAGGAAACACTCCCATTTACCATTGCAACAAAAAGAATAAAATATCTAGTAATAAACCTACCTAAGGAGAAAGAAGACCTGTATGCAGAAAACTATAAGACACTGATGAAAGAAATCAAAGGTGATACAAACAGATGGAGAGATATACCATGTCTTGGATTAGAAGAATCAACATTGTGAAAATGACTATACTACCCAAAGCAATCTACAGACTCAGTGCAATCCCTATCAAATCACCAATGGCATTTTTCACAGAACTAGAGGAAAGAATTTCACAATTTTTATGGAAACACAAAAGACCCCGAATAGCCAAAGCAATCTTGAGAAAGAAAAACAGAGCTGGAGGAATCAGGCTCACTGACTTCAGACTACTACAAAGCTACAGTAATCAACACAGTATGGTACTGGAACAAAAGCAGAAATATAGATCAATGAAACAGGATAGAAAGCCTAGAGATAAACCCATGCACCTATGGTCACCTTATCTCTGATAAAGGAGGCAAGAATACACAATACAATATATATACTGAGAAAAGACAGCCTCTTCAATAAGTGGTGCTGGTCAGCTACATGGAAAGAATGAAATTAGAACACTCCTTAACACCATACACAAAAATAAACTCACAATGGATTAAAAACCTAAATTTAAGGCCAGAAACTATAAAACTCTTAGAGGAAAACATAGGCAGAACACTCTGTGACATAAATCACAACAAGATCCTTTTTGAGCCACCTCCTAGAGTAAGGGAAATAAAAACAAAAATAAACAAATGGGACCTAATGAAACTTAAAAGCTTTTGCACAGCAAAGGAAACCATAAATAAGATGAAAAGACAACCCTCAGAATGGGAGAAAATATTTGCAAACAAAGCAACTGACAAAGAATTAATCTCCAAAATATATAAGCAGCTCAGTATCAAAAAAACAAACAACCCAATCCAAAAATGGACAGAAGACCTAAATAGACATTTCTCCAAAGAAGATATACAGATTGCCAACAAACACATGAAAATATGATCAACATCACTAATCATTAGAGAAATGTAAATCAAAACCACAATGAGGTATCACCTCACACCGGTCAGAATGCCCTTCATATCTACGAACAATAAATGCTTAAGTGGGTGTGGAGAAAAAGGAACCCTCTTGCATTGTTGGTGGGAATGTAGATTGATACAGCCACTATGGAGAACAGTATGGAGGTTCCTTAAAAAACTACAAATAGAACTACCATACGACCCAGCAATCCCACTACTGGGCATATACCCTGAGAAAACCATAATTCAAAAAGAGTCATGTACCAAAATGTTCATTGCAGCTCTATTTACAATAGCCAGGACATGGAAGCAACCTAAGTGTCCATCGACAGATGAATGCATAAAGAAGATGTGGCACATATATACAATGGAATATTACTCAGCCATAAAAAGAAATGGAGTTATTTGTAGTGAGGTGGGTGGACCTAGAATCTGTCATACAGAGTGAAGTAAGTCAGAAAGAGAAAAACAAATACTGTATGCTAACACATATATATGGAATCTAAAAAAAAAGTGGTTCTGATGAACCTAGGGGCAGGACAGGAATAAAGACACAGACGTAGAGAATGGACTTGAGGACATGAGGAGGGGGAAGGGTAAACTCGGACGAAGTGAGAAAGTAGCATTGACATATATACACTACCAAATGTAAAATAGATAGCTAGTGGGAAGCAGCTGCATAGCACAGGGAGATCAGCTCGGTACTTTGCAACCAACTAGAGGGGTGGGATAGGGAGGGTGGGAGGGAAACGCAAGAGGGAGGGGATATGGAGCTATATGTATACATATAGCTGATTCACTTCGTTATACAGCAGAAACTAACACAACATTGTAAAGCAATTATACTCCAATAAAGATGTTAAAAAAAGAAAAAAGTTATTCTAGCAACTATGCAGAGAATGACTTGTGGGGTGCTGTGGTATAGGGAAGATGGAAGCAAAGAGAAATTTATGAGCTATTGAAGATATGAAGTATTGAAGCAATCAAGAGATGATGGTGGTTTGGACCAGGGAAACACCAGCAAAAATGCTGAGTGGTTTAGGATGTAGAGCTGAGGGAAATTTGCCAATGGATTTACTGTAGGTATGAAGGAAACTGTGGATGTCTCCATGGGTTTGGCCTGAGCAACTGTGTGATGAAGATCTATTAACTAAGATGATCAATATTTGATAAGGAAAATGGTTGGAGGGCAAGGACAAGGACATGTAAAGTTTGAGATGAGTATAATGCATCTGTGGTAAGATATTTTAAGCATGTTTTCATGTAAAATTTCTAACTTTTTATTTTGAAAAATCTAAATACACCCAGAAGAAGAGAAAATAATGTAATAGATTCTATGACCCACCATCTGGCTTCAACAACTATTATTTTTTGGCAAATCATATTTCATCTGTATCCCCACACACACAGTTGCCCCACCTCACACCTCACCCCACTCTACTGATGTCTTTTAGACTAACTTCCAGACATCATAGCATTTTATCCATAAATTCTTTGGTAATATCTAATATTTAAACATTTCTTTCATAACATATACATAAAGCCATTATCAAACTTTAAAAAATTACAATTAATTTCTTTATAGCCTCAGCAATCTAGTCATTGTTCAAAATTTTCCAGTTGCTGGAATAGAAAAGAGAGCCCAGAAATAAACCCTTGCATACGTAGTCAAATGATTTTCAAGAAGGGTTTCAAGAACTTTCAATAGAGAAAGGATAGTCTTTTCAACAAATGGTGCTTGGAAAACTGATATCCACATGCAAAAGTATGAGGTTGTACCCTTATTTAACACTATATTCAAAAATTAACTCAAAATGGATGAAAGACCTAAACATAAGAATTAAAACTGTAAAAATCTTAGAAGAAAACAAAGAAAAGCTTCATGACATTCGATTTGGCAATGATTTCTTAGGTATGACAGCAAGAGAAAAATAGATCTATTGCACTTTATCAAAACTTAAAGCTTTTGTATGTCAAAAGACTGTATCAACATAGTGAAAAGGCAACTCACAGAATGGGAGAAAATATTTGCAAATCATATATCTGATAAAGGGTTAATATCCAAAATAAATCAATCAAGAACTCATACAACTCAACTACTACAACAAAAAGAAACAATCTGATTAAAAAATGGACAAAGGAGTTGAATACATTTCTTCAAAGAAGATATACAGATGACCAATGAACACAAAGATGCTCAACATCAAAAATCAAAACCATAATGAAATAACACCTCATGCCTATTAGGATGGCAATTATCAAAAAACTAGAAAATAACAAGTGTTGGGGAGAATTTGGAGAAATTGGAACCTTAATGCATTGCTGATGGGAAGGTAAAATGGTTCAGCCATTGTAGAAAACAGTATGGCAATTCCTCCAAAAATTAAAACATAGAGCTACCATATGATCCAGAAATTTCCATTGTGGTTACATACCCAAAAGAACTGAAAGCAGGAACGCATATTTGTACACCTACGTTCACAGCAGCATTATTCACAATGATCAAGTGGTGGAAGCAGCTCAAGTGTTTACTGATGGATAAATGGGTAAATAAAATGTAGCTTATTTAGCCTTCAAAAGGAAGTAAGTTCTGACACATGTTACAATACAGATAAACCTTGAAGACATTATGCTAAGTAAAATAACCTGCTCACAAAAAGAAATATTACAATATTTGAAATATTACAATATTACAATATATGATTCCACTCATATGAGTAGTCAAATTCATAGAGACAGAAAGTAGAATAGTAGTTGCCAGGAAGGGGGAGATAAGCAGTCATTTTTTAACAGGTATAAGGTTTCAGTTTGGGAAGATGAAAAATAATTCTGGAGATGGATGGTGGTGATGGTTGCAAAACAACGTGAATGTACTTAATGCCCCTGAACCGCACACTTAAAAATGGTGAAAATGGTGATTTTTTAAAAATTGAGCTATAACTAACATATAAAATCAGTTTCAGGTATACAACTAATGATTTGATATTTGTATAAATTGCAAAACGATCACCATAATAGTAAACATCTGTCACTTTACATAGTTCCAAAAAAATTTTTTTCTTGTGGTGAGAACTTTTAAGATCTACTCTCTTAGTAACTTTTAAATATGAAATAAAGTATTATTAACTATAGTCACCATGTACATTACATCCCCATGACTTATTTATTTTATAATTGAAAGTCTGTACCTTTTGACCCTCTTCACCCATTTTTTCCCACCCTCCTCATTCCTCCCACCTTGCCTCTGGGAACCACCAATCAATTCTCTGTATCTAGGAGCTTGGTTATTTTGGTTTTTTATTTTTGTTTTTTAGATTCCACATATAAGTGAAATCGTATGGTATTTTTCTTTTTCTGTCTGACTCATTTCACTTAGCATAATGCCCTCGAGGTCCAACCATGCTGTCAGAAATGGCAAGAATTCTTTTCTTTCCTTTTTTATTTTTCAAATTCTATTCCCATTTAAGTTGTAACATAATATTGATCAGAGTTCCCTGTGATATACAGTAGGTCCTTGTTGGAGATCCATTTTAAATATAGCAGTGTGTACATGTTAGTCCCAAACTCCCTAACTATCCTTCCACTCCACACCCTTCCCCCCGGTAATAATAAGTTCCTTCTCTAAGTCTGTGAATCTGCTTCTGTTTCGTAAATCAGTTCATTTGTATGATTTTTTTAATTTTAGATTTTGCATATAAGCGTTACCTTGTGATATTTTTCTTTCTCTATCTGACTTACATCACTTACAGTATGACAATCTCTAGGTCCATCCATGTTGCTGCAAATGGCATTATTTCATCCTTTTTAATGACTGAGTAATATTCTATTGTATATATGTACCACATCTTCTTTACCCATTAGAAACGGCAAGATTTCATTCTTTTTATGGCTGAATAATATTCCATTGTATATATGCACATTTTCTTTATCCATTCATCCATTAATGGACATTTAGGTTGTTTCCATTAAAATGGTAAATTTTATGTTAAATTTTATGGTACACTACCACAATTTTTTAAATTTCCAACTGCTTCATAAATTGTTTGTTTGAATAAGAATCCAAAGTCCATGTGCTGCATTTGATTAACTGGTCTCCTAAGTCTCTATTAACTGACACCAATTCCCTCTCACCTACCCACTGTTTTAAAGTCACATGAAACAAAAAGGGTAACTAACAAGGACCTACTGTATAGCACAGGGAACTCTGCTCAATTTTAAGTGGTAACCTGGATGGGAGGGGAGTCTGCCAGAGAATGGATACATGTTTATGTATGGCTGAATCACTTTCCTGTGCACCTGAAACCATCACAACATTGTTATCGGCTATACTCCAATATAAAATAAGAAGTTTTTTAAAAAGTTACATGAAATAATCCCCTGTGTTATTAAGACACAGATCTACTTTGAAATACATTTGTTTTATTTTGCTTCATTTTGTTTCCAGTTTTTGTGGATTGCCTTATTTGTTGTTTCCATTTTTATCTAATTTTCTTTTAAGATTGGGTAAAAACATTTACATGACTCCAAGGTCAAACTATACAAACTGCATTTAGAGAAGTCTAGCATTAACTTTTCTCCCCACCACCCCAATACCTACCTCCTCACCAGATAAGCATTTACAGTAGTTCTTTGTTTATCTTTCCATTGTTTTATTAATATATGCAAATACAAATATATATTCATATCCCTTCCCCCTTCTTAGATAAAAGCTAGCATATTATAGACAGTGTTCTGCCCTTCATGTTTTTCACCTAATAATTTTTCACAGCAGGAAATTGAGATAATTTTCATTCTTTGTAACTACTTCATGGTCCTCCATTGCATGGATGTACCATGGTTTATTTCAACTAGTCTCTTATTGTTGGATGTTTGAGTTGTTTTCTATTTTGCTATTACAAATTAGTGTCACTAAGAATTGCCTTGTATATATGTCATTCCATGCTTTTCCTGGTGGATCTTTAGGAAAGATTCCTCGAAGTGGGGTTGCTGGGTCAAAGCATAAATACTATGTAATATTGCTAGATATGGACAAGTTTCTTTCACCAGGGCTGTACTCCCATCAGCAAAGTATGGGAGTGCCTGTTTTCCCACAGCCTTGCCAACAGAATGCAATTGTTACGCTCTTGGATTTTTGCCAATTTGATAGATGAGAGATAAAGTTTTAATGTAGTTTTAATTTTCATCCCTCTCATTAAGAGCAAGTTTGAGCATCTTTTTCTATCTTTAAAATACGATTTGTATTTCTTTTCCTGTGAATTGTATGTATATAGTTCTTGTCCAGTTGTATAATGTTGTTTGTTTTCTTCTCACTTTGTAGAGTCCTTTAGATATTAGGGATATTAACCCCTTTTCTGCAAGAGAAGTTATAAATATTTCCCCAGATGTCACTTGTATTTTTACTTTGCTTTTAGTGGCTATTTGCCATGTGGAATTTTTTTAAATATAGCCAAAGTTATCAGACTTTTCACTTAACTTGAGATATTTTCACTTAGTCACATGTTATAAAGGATTCACCCATGCTTTCTTCTAGTATTTGTATAGTTTTATTTTTTACATTCAGATCTTTTACCTATTTAGAATCTATACTGGTATATGGTATGCAGATGAATCCATTTTTATCTTTTTCATATGGCTATCCAGATATCCCAACATCGCTTTTTTAAAACTCTGTATTTCTTCACTGATTTCAGACACTGCCTTTATCATGGTCTAAATTTCCATGTGCAATTAGATTTATTTCTGGATTTTTTAATTTGGTTCTGTTAGTTTGTTTGTTTATTCAATTGCCAATATAATATCCTTCTAATTATAGAGATTTTTGTAATATGTTTTAACATCTGGTTTAAGATTTCACACCCCCATTGTTTTCTTTTTTAAAGTTTCCCAGGCTATTTATGTTTAATTGCTTTTCCAAATGAAATACATAATCTATTTGTTTAGCTTCAAGAAAAAAGCCTGATAATGTGTATTATCAGAAAAGATATTTTACAATATTTAGTCTTCCTATTCAAACTGATGGTATGGCTTACTATTTGTTCAGGTTTCATTTCTGTCATTCAGATATATTTTATAGTTCCTTCATATATGTTTTGGTCATTTCTTATTAAATTTATACTAGGTACTTTTGTTGTTATTTTTGTTGCAATTATGAAATTGGTCTTTATATCTTACAACCAGTTATTATTTTTACATATGAAAGCCGTTGCTTTTTATGTATTGATTTTATAACCTGCTATTTTACTAAATTCTCTTAAGTGTATTGGTAGATTTTTTTCAAAGATTTTTTGTTTTTCAGATATATAACAATATAATCTATAAATAAAGATTATTTTACCTTTTCTTTTCTAATTCATATGCCTCTCCCTGGGGGCACTGGATGACAATTTGAAAGTTAATAAGGATATTAGCCATCCTTGTTGTATTTCTGACTTTGGCAGACGTTTGTTTCCTCATTAAGTAAGGTGCTGGCTTTGGGGATGAGATAACATATAATTTTCTGATGCATTTTTAACTCCTAGTAAATGTCACTCTCTTTATTGTGGCTAAGATGATACTTCAGGATTAGAGAAGAAGTCACCAAGAAGAGTCATTTTTCAAATGTTAATGTACATGCAGATTGATCAGCAGGAGATCCTGTTTAAGTACAGATTCTGATTCAGCAGGTATGAGCTGGGAGCTGAGATTCTGTATTTTTAACAGGCGCCCAGGATAGTCTGGGCTGCTGCTGCCCAAATTGGACCACACTCAGAGTAGCGATGATCTAAAACAGAGATAAGATTTTCTACTTTGATTTTCAAAATAAACTTTAAAATAATTCAAAGTAGAAGAAATAATCATGAAAATTCTGGCTTTCAATTTTAAGAGCCAGACACTTAAAAGAGAATTGAGGGTTTGTTTGTTTTAGAAAATCTCCCAAAGCTGATCTTTTAACTCGCTATGGACCAAGCCTGAAGAACTAGTGTAGAAGTTTCCTCATTAGACACAGAGTAGCCAGATGCAAGATATGACAAAAGGGTGGCTTCCTGCCACATAGGAAGGGGAAGAAAGTACTTTCTGCAGCTGTGGGGAGGAGTCTGAGGAGATAGAGTTGAGATGTGTAGTTCCTGCAGCCTTTGTCAGAAAACCTCCCTAGGGCACCGGGAATAGAAAAGCACAGATAGCTCAAAGGGAAATTCCAGGAAAAGAGGGAATGCAGGATTAGGTCCCGCTCACTAGTACATTACAAGACCCTTACAGGCACAAAGGCCAATGTCCAAAGCCCTCACGGAATGAGACTCTTTAGCAGAGACTAGCCAGGCTCAAAGGACTAAGACCAGACACACCTTTCCCAGTGCCAGAATAAGAATTTACTGTTGGTATTGGGTCTGGATTTCAAACACGAAAAAATATTAAATGAATGTGAAACAGAGAGATTCAATCCATTCATCCATCCATTCATCCATCCTGCAAACTGAGTATTTATTATGTATCAGGTGCTAGGGACAAAATAAATAAGATGAACAGAGCTTTTGACCTCATGGAGCTTAAAGTCAATAACATCTAACATCTATTAGCAATGGTACTTTACACAGGGATATATATCTGAAAATCTGCATACCCAAACCTGCTCCTGGCAATCTAATTCGATGGGTCTGGGAAGGACCGGGGAAAGTATATTTTTAAAGTGCCCAGGTATTTCTGATGCTCAATTCTAGTTTCAGCACTTATATATCAGTAGAGTATTTAATTTCCCAACTAATCATTTAAAACTATAAATTTAAAGTTATGAGTATGTGGTAAATATTTTATATTCTTTTTGAGTTCTAAAAGACATTTCTGGATATATGAAAATTATTTTTTAGAAAACATCTTAAATTAGTCATACTTTATTTTGAGACAAAGCTTCACAATCTTTTAAATTCCTAACAGGCAGAAATCGAGATACAAATATAGGACATTTTTAAATTAACACTGTTTCTTTTAATAATTTAAGCCAATTAGTATTTGTATATTTAGTAATACTGTGAAAAGGAAGTTCTCGGGTTGAAATAGTAATTCTGTGAAAAACTGTTAAGTGTATATATTTTTATATTTGGGGTGCGAATGCATGTGTACGTGTGTATGATTGTCCTATATTTGCAAATTCTAAATCTTGGCATATATTGATGTTTAGAAAATAAAATTATTTATAAGATTCTCTTGTATATAAAAATACATATTTTTCCAGTAAAGACATCACTTTAATCCAGACTTCCTCCTGGAATCTTCTCCAAGATCCACTTTCCCATCCACAATCACACCCTAGATTTTGATTGTGCTGACAATGGCAACAATGGTTGTTGCTCTATTGCATTGCCTCAGCATAATTGCCCAAACAACTCTGAAAGGGAAATTTGATCACAGAGACCTAAATGAAGTCTGACATTTCTAAGACCTTGCTCAAATGTCATCCTTCTATTAGTTACCATACCCTATTATACTTCTTGCCACATTACATCGTGGCTTACCAGTTTACGAGTCTGTCTCAACTAGACTATAAGGAGAGGTTCTTGATCTTATTTAAGTCTGACACATCAGTAAATCAATAAATGCTTAAGAAATAAATGAATGATTAAACGTGCACTTCCCATCTTCCTTAAAGCTGTAATTTAACCACCAGCATTTAGACAGCCTTCATCTTTTGTGCTCCTGAAATTTGGCTTTATAATCAAGCTCACCTATATAGGGCTTAGGTCTCTTACTTCTTCTGTGAACTGTTTCTTTATCCTGGAGGCACAGAACCCACTGGGCTAAGCAGTGAAAAGGATAGCAGTGGGAAGAAGCCTCTCTACATTCCAGAATCTGCTCTCAGGAAACCAACAAAACCACAGATGTGAAAGCCAGTTCGTGTATCTGTGATATAAGAAAAACAAATAAAATGGAAAGTCTTACAGAGTAGTTGCATCAAGTGTCTTTACAATAGTTTTACACTTACCCATTAAGCCAACATTATACTCTTTTCCCTTCGTCAAGCCTAATGGTTTTGCTTTAAGTCGTCTTTTTATAATCCAGAGACTAACAACTTTCCTGAGACATCTTTAACTGTTTTTTATCTGAATTGCTTGAGGAAGGAACAATGGAGTTAGGTATACCAAATAAAGTGAAGACCCAAATACTGAAGATATAGAAGGAAAAGAGGCCAAATAGGTGTGCCCAGGTTTTTTCTAAAGCAAATCTTTTCCATAGCCATGAGTAGACTTCCAATTGGTCAGACTCCTTTAACTCAAAATCTTAGAAACAATTAGAGTACTTTTAGAGAGAGTTGCAAAGACAATGTACATGAGGAAATATTGCCCCCAAAATCTGAGCAATCCTAGAGGTGTAGGGGGACAAGAATTGAATCCAGAAAAATAAACTAAGGCACGGAAACACAGGAAAGTAAAATTCTCATAACTCTGCACCAAAGTCTGGAAATGTAGAGTCAGCAAGAACAACAACAGAAAATAAAGTTAAATTCTATGCCTTAGGTATGAGCTTGATTCAGCTGGGATTTGGCATCCTTATACCCTCAGGTGTGTACCGTAATGAAAAGAGGGTAGGAGGTAATTGTGGGTGAGCCATTATCCTATTTCAGTACTGGGATCACCAAATGTCACCCCCAAAACATAAGCAACTTAAGAGAGACATCAGGGCTTCTGGGGGTCATGGGTAGAGAAGGGATAGTTTAAGCTACAATAGTGAGTGAAAGATTAATATAATGTATACTGTACAAATACACTTCATTTTTTAGCATTTTTGGCATTTGGTAATTTTTTTTGTGACATATTTGATATGGAAATATCTCCAGAGCAAAGAAATATTCCCTAGAAACAAATCTGTTTCCATTTTGTGTTTTTATATTGACTGCTGTTCTAGAGGAAAACTGTCAGAAAATAACTTTATAGAATATTCCTCGAAGCCATTGCCTTGGGAAAAGTTTTACAGATGAATTTATTGAAAAAATATTTCTTAGATACAAAAATAGTACCATATTAACTGGTACAAAATCAATGTGGAAAGTGTCAGAAGAGGGAGGGAAAGAATTCAATAAGCCAGCTTGATTGGGCCACTGAATGAGAAAAGAATTTGAAGTCTTAAGACTTGGGAAAAAGTCCCAGTTCTGCCACTAGTACTTCTATTTACCCATCCGGGGGAAAATAATGATTATACTACATCACGAAATTTTATGAGAATCAAATAAGATACTCTGTGTGTAGAAGTGATGTCAACAAGATGGCAAAATAGGAGGTTCTGCCTTCATACCCTCACAGAAACACTAATCTGAAAACTATCAAGAGATAAGAGTACCTGCCAAGAGCTCCAGAATCCAGATGAGAGATTACAGCACCATGTAGAGTACAGAAATGAAAAGAGATGCATTGAAGAGGGTAGGAAGGACAGTTTCACTTTACCTGCAACCACTTCTTCAAATGCATCTACACCAACACAAGGTTACAAGGATCATGAAGAATCAGAGAAACATGACACCACCTAAGGAACAAAATAAAGCACCAGTAACTGGCCCTAAAGAAATGGAGGTCTATGAACCACCTGACAAATAACTCAGGACACTCAAAGAAGCTCAGTGATCTACAAGGGAATATAGATAGAGAAGTAAATGAAATCAGAAAAACAATACATGAACAAAATAAGAAGCTTAACAAAGAGATAGATATCATAAAAAAGAACCAAACAGAAATTCTGGAATTGAAGAACCAATAATTGAACTAAAAAATTCAATAGAGAGCTTCAACAACAGAAGAAAGAATCAATGAACTCAAGAACAAGTCATTTGATATTACCCAGTCAGAGGAACAACAAGAAAGAAAAGGAGTGAAGAAAGCCTATGGGACTTATGAGACATCATCAACTTAACCAACATATGCATATGGGAGTCCCAGAAGGAGAAGAGAAGAAGAGAAGGGCAGAAAGCTTATTTAAAGAAATAATAGGGGTTTCCCTGGTGGCACAGTGGTTAATAATCCACCTGCCAATGTAGGGGACACAGGTTCGAGCTCTGGTCTGAGAAGATCCCACATGCCACAGAGCAATTAAGCCCATGTGCCACAACTACTGAACCTGTGCGCCACAAGCACTAAGCCTGCATGCTACAACTACTGAAGCCCACGCACCTAGAGCCCATGCTCTGCAACAAGAGAAGCCACCGCAATAAGAAGCCCGCACACCACAATGAAGAGTAGCCCCCACTCGCCACAACTAGAGAAAGCCCATGCGCAGCAACAAAGACCCAATGCAGCCAAAAATAAATAAATAAATGTTTTTAAAAAGACATAATGGTAGGGACTTCCCTGGTGGTGCAGTTGTTAAGAATCCACCTGCCAGTGCAGGGGACATGGGTTTGAGCCCTCGTTTGGGAAGATCCCACATGCCATGGAGCAACTAAGCCTGTGCACCACAACTACTGAGCCCACGCACCACAGCTACTGAAGCCCATGCGCCTAGAGCCTGTGCTCCACAACAAGAGAAGCCACCACAATGAGAAGCCTGCACACCGCAACAAAGAGTAGCCCCTGCTCGCTGCAAATGGAGAAAACTCGCATGCAGCAATGAAGACCCAACACAGCCAAAAACTAAAATAAATATTTTTTTAAAAAAAAGAAATAATGGGAAAAATCTACCCAAACTGGGGAGGAAAGTGGTTATCTAAATTTGTGAAGCCCAAAAGACCCCAAATAGTTAAAACCTAAAGGCACCTACACTGACACTTAACATAATTAAATTGTGAAAAAATCAAAAAATGAGAATTTTGAAATAAGCAGAAGAAAAGGGACCTTGTCACATACAAGGGAATCCCCATAACACTTTAAGCATATTTCTTGGCAGAAATCTTGCAGGCTAGGAAAGAGTTAGATGATCTATTCAAAGTGATGAAAGAATAAAACGCTGCCAACCAAGAATACTACACCTGCTAAAACTGTTTTTCAAAAGTTAAGGAGAAATGATAACTTTCTGAGACAAAGAAGACCTGTCCTACAAGAAGTGGTAAAGTGAGCTATTTCAAGTTAAAATGAAAGGGCGCTAAAAAAGCAACATGAAAACATATGAAAGTATAAATCTTACAAGTAAAGGTAAATGTATAGACAAATACAGAATAATGTAACTCTGTAAGGGTGGTGCATTAATCACTTTTAACCCTAGTATAAAAGTTAAAAAACAAAAGTATTAAGGGTAACTATGGGGGCTTCCCTGGTGGCACAGTGATTGAGAGTCTGCCTGCCAGTGCAGGGGACACGGGTTCGGGCCCTGGTCTGGGAGGATCCCGCATGCCATGGAGTGGCGGAGCCCATGAGCCATTGCCGCTGAGCCTGCACGTCCGGAGCCTGTGCTCTGCAGCTGGGGGGGCCGCGGCGGTGAGGGGCCCGTGCACCATGGTGTGGAGTGGCCCCCACTCGCCACGACTGGAGGGAGCCCACGCACAAAGATGGGGACCCAGCACAGCCAAAACTAAATAAATAAATAAATAAATAAAATTTAAAAACATAAAAAAAAGAGTATGAGCACAAAAATTTGGTTAATGAATATGCAATATAAAAAAAGCAAATTCTGATATCAATAAGATAAATGTGTTGGTGGGGAATAGAAGTGTTGAACTTTTATATGCAATTGAAATTAAGTTGCTATCGGCTCAAAATAAACTATTATAACAATAAGAAATTTCATGCAAGTCTCGTGGTAGTCACAAAGAAAAACCTACAGCAGATACAAAAAAGATGAGAAGGATCAAAGTATATCACTACAAAAAAAAATCATCAAATCAGAGAGAAAGACAGAAAGAAAAGAACAAAAAAACTACAAAACAGACAGTAAGCAATCAAGAAAATGGCAATAGTAAGACCTTATCTATCAATAATTACTCTAAATATAAATGGATTAAACCTAGCAATCAAAAGATAGAGTGGTAGAATGGATTAAAAAATAAGATTCTACTACATACTGTCAACAAGAGATCCATTTTAGATTTAAGAATATATAATATAGGCCAAAAATGAAGGGATGGAAAATGATATTCCATGCAAATGATAACCAAATGAAAGCAGAGGTGGCTATACTTATATCAAACAAAATACAAGTCCAAAACTGTTGCAAGAGACAAAGAAGGTCATTACATAATGATAAAAGGGTCAATTCAACAGGAAGATATAACAAATATAAATATATATGTACCCAATATCAGAGTAACAAAATTTATAAAGCAATCAAAGACAGATCTGAAGGAACAAATAGACAGCATTACAATAATAATAGGAGACTTAAATAATCCACTTGCAATAATGGTCAAATCATCCAGACAGAAAATCAATAAGGAAACAGCAGACTTGAACTATGATATAGACCAAACTAATCTAAAAGACATATACAAAACATTCTTCCCAACAGCAGCAGAACATACATTCTTCTCAAGTGCACATGGAACAGTCTCCAAGATAGGTCATGAAACAAGTCTTAACAAATTTAAGAAGACTGAAATCGTTCCAGGTATCTTTTCTAACCACAATGGAACAAAACTAGAGTTCAAAAAAAGAAAATGGGAAAAAAATCACAAATACATGGAAATTAAACAACACACTCTTGAACCTCTGGGTCAAAGAAGAAGTCAAAAAAGGAAATTAGAAAATATCATGAGGCAAATGAAAACAAAAAAACAACATACCACAGGCAAATTTATAGCGATAAATGCCTGCATTAAAAAAGAAGAAAAAATTTTTATAAACAACGTAACATTACAAAGAACTAGAAAAAGAACACACTGACTCCAAAGTTAGCAGAAAGAAGGAAATAATATTAGAGCAGAAATAAATGAAATAGAGAATTTAAAAAACAATAAAATAAATTGATGAAACTAAGGCTTAGTTCTTTTAAAAAATAAACAAAACAACAAATCCTTAACTAAACTAAGAAAAAAAAAAGAATTAAATAAGTAAAATCAGAAATAGAAGAGGAGACAACCAATGCCATGGAAATTTTTTAAAAGATAATAAGAGACTATTATGAACAACTATATGCCAACAAATTGAAAGTCCTAGAAGAAATGGATAAATTTCTACAAACATACAACCAACCAAGACTGAATCAAGAAGAAATAGAAAGCCTGAACAGACCAATAAATAAGGAGATTGAATCAGTAATAAAAGAACTTCCCAACAAAGAAAAGCCCTGCACCAGATGACTTCATAAGCAAATTCTACCAAACATTTAAAGAAGAATTAATACCAATCTTTCTCAAACTTTTCCAAAAAATAGGAGGGAATATTTCCAAACTCTTTTTACCAAGCCAGCATTACCCTGATAGCAAAGCCAGACAAAGACACCATAAGAAAATAAAATATAGGCCAATATCCCTGATGAATATGGATGAAAAAATCCTCAACAAAATATTAGCAAACCAAATTCAACAACACATGAAGAGGGTCATACATCATGACCAAGAGTGATTCATCCCTGGGATGCATGGATGGTTCAACATATGCAAATCAATCAATGTGATACACCACATTAGCAGAATTAAGGAGAAAATCACATGGTCATCTCAATAGATACAGGAAAAGCAGTTGACAAAATTCACTACTCATTCAGGACAAAAACTCTCAACAAATTAGGTATAGAAGGAATTTAACCTCAACATAATAAAGGCAATATATGAAACACCCACAGCTAACATCATACTCAATATTGAAAAACTTAAAGATTTTCCTCTAAGGCAAAGATAATCACTTTTACCACTTCTATTCAACATAGTACTAGATGTCCTAGCCAGAGCAATTAGGCAAGAAACAGAAATAAAAGGCATCCAAATCAAAATGGAAGAAGTAAAATTATCTCTGCTTGCAGATGACACAATCTTATATTCAGAAAACCCTAAAGACTCTGCAAAAAGATCATTATAACTAATAAATGAACTCAGCATAATTGCAGGATATGAAAATCAATGTAAATAAGTTGCACTTTTATACACTAACAACAAATTATCCAAAAAGGAAATCAATAATCTCATTTACAAAAGCATCAAAAACAATAAAATACTTAGGAATAAACTTAACCAAGGAGGTGAAAAATCTGTACACTGAAAACTGTAAGACATGATGAAAGAAACTGAAGAAGACAAAAATAAGTGGAAAGATATTCTGTGCTCATGGATTGGAAGAGTATTGTTAAAATGTCTATATTATCGAAAGTGTCTACAGATTCAGTGCAATCCCTATCAAAATCCCAATATCATTTTTCACAGAAATAGAACAAGAAATCCTAAAATTTGTATGGAACCACAAAAGAACCTAAATAGTCAAAGAAATCTCAAGAAAGAACAAAGATAGAGGCATCACACTTCCTGATTTCAAAATATATTACAAAGCTACAGTAATCAGAACAGTAATGTACTGACATGAACATATATATACCCCAACAGAATAGACTAGAGAGCTGAGAAATAAGCCCATGCATATATGGTCAACTGGTTTTGACAAGGATGCCAAGAATAAACAATGGGAAAGTATATTCTCTTCAAAAAATAGTGTTGGGAAAACTGGATATCTTCATTCAAAAGAATGAAATAGGATGCTTATCTCACATCATACCCAAAGATCAACTCAAAATGGATTAAACATTTAAACATAAGACCATAAAATCCCTAGGAGAAAACAAAGGGAAAGAGCTTATTGACATTGGCCTTGGCAGTTTCTTGAATATGACAACAAAACACAGGCAACAAAAGAAAAAATAGACAAGTCACATTATATCAAATAAAAATCTTCTCTATAGCAAAGGAAACAATTAACAAATGAAAAGACAATCTACAGAATGAGAGAAAATATTTGCTACTCATTTGTCTGATACAGGGTTAATATCCCAAGTATATAAGGAATTCCTACAACTCAATAGCAAAATAAACCAAATAACCCGACTTAAAAATGGGCAAAGGAACTGAATAGGCATTTCTCCAAAGGAGACATATAAATGATCAATGGGTACATAAAAAGATGCTCAACGTCACTAATCACCAGGGAAATGCAAATCAAAACCACAGTGAGATAACACCTCACACCTATTAGAATGGCGTGTATATATATATATATATATATATATATATTTTTTTTTTTTTTTTTAAAGATAACAAATGTTGGTGAGGATGTGGAGAAAGGAACCCTGGTGCACTGCTGGTGGTACGTAAATTGGTTCAGCTGCTATAGAAAACAAGTTCCTCAAAAAATTAAAAATAGAACCACCATATCATCCAGCAAATCCCTTCTGGGTAAATTTCCAAAGGAACTGAAATCAGTGTCTTGAAGACATGTCTGCATGTTCATTGCAGCATTATTCACAACAGCAAAGATATGGAAACAACCTAAGTGTCCACTGATGGATGAATGTTTAAAGAAAATGTTGTATATAAATACAATGGAATTTTATTCAGCCTTTAAAAAGAAGAAAACCCTGACGTCTGTGACATGAATGAGACTGGAAGACATTATAGTAAGTGAAATAAGCCAGATACAGAAGAATAAATTCTACATTATACCACTTATATGATGAATCTAAAAGAGTCAAACTCATAGAAGCAGAGTGGAATGGTGATTGCCAAGGGTTGGGAAGACAGGAAAAGAGGGAGGTAGTAGTCAAAGGGTATAAAGTTTCAATTATGCAAGATGAATAAGTCCTAGAGATCTACTGTACAGCATAGAGCCTACAGTTAAAAATATTGTATTATATAAATAAAAATTTGCTAAGAAGGTAGATTTTATGTGGTGATCTTATCACAAAATAATAGTAATAACAATAATAAAAAAATAAGAGGGTGGGAGCGGGCCTCTCACTGTTGTGGCCTCTCCCGTTGCAGAGCAACAGGCTCCGGACGCACAGGCTCAGCGGCCATGGCTCACAGGCCTAACCGCTCCGCGGCATGTGGGATCTTCCCGGACGGGGGCACGAACCCGCGTCCCCTGCATCGGCGGGCGGACTCTCAACCACTGTGCCACCAGGGAAGCCCTTAAGTTAGTTTTGAACAACTTGGATATATAAATCGTTTTTTTCAACTGTACATTTTATGAACTATAAATATGGATCAACTATACCCAATGAAAATTTAGTGTTCTAATTGAAAGGTGTTGTAAATAGAAAATATACACTAGATTTTGAAAGTTTAGTATAAGAAAAAGAGTGTGAACTATCTTACTGATAATTTTTAATATTGATTACATGTTCAAATGTTGATAATAAAATATTTAAAAAATATATTTTTTAAAAGATACCGAGTATAAAAGCATCTGGGACTATATTTAGCATGATAGCCACTCAAAAATTTTCATTTCTTCCCTAGCATTGAAACTTTTAGTTAGTCAAGTAACCACTTTGAGTTTTAGTTTTCTCATCTCAAAAACTGAAGTACTTTGTTGTACTACAAATCAAATGAAAATATTCCAAGGCAGCCTGTAAACGGCAAAGCATTATTCAGTTCTTAGTTATTAATGTTGTAAGGGACATTTGGCATTTGGGGCTTTTCAGTGTGTAAATCCACATTCTATTTGGGGGAAATCCAAATATAGGAGGGGGAGCAGGGCCCATACTTCATGATGGAAGCCAAAGAAGAGTAAATATTCCTGACTCCTGGGAGGTAGAACAGACCCAAGCAGTGGCTCCTGTCTGGACGCTGAAACTTAATGGAGTTGTCGAAGGCACAGGGTCAGAGATTCACTGCAGCAACTGCGGTGTCTTGGAGTAGTCTCTAGATGGCACACACACAGAGCGGTGCTGCCAGCAGTGGCAGTGTCCAGCGGCAACTGTGCCAGGGGCAGTGTCCTCAACAGAGGGAGCCTATAGCAGGATCTTGGCTATGCTGCCTCATCCTGCTTGGAACCTGCTCAAGTCTGTCTCCCCAACCTTCCCCTGAATTCTCTTTGCACTTAAGATATGCAGAGGCCATTTCTATTTTCATAATTAAAAAATCCTGATTAGTACACATACCATCACCTAAAAGATTCAATCCCTAAGCCCAAGGAGTTGCTATAGTATCTGGACTTAATAATCAAATTGCTGATGGAAGAATGATTTATACATATTTGGTTATTTAATATGTTGGCTAAAACTCAAAATAATCAAATTTTTTTAGTATCAGATGCCAAAAAAAATGGCAATGCCCAAAGTAAATCTTCAGTTGAAAGCTTATATAGTTAGATACCCACATTTTCTGTAAATTCTATATCAAAAAGCAGTAAAAACTTCACAATTAGGGCAAGTGATTTTGTTCCATCCTCTTCCCTGAATGAACACTAGCAAATAAATAAATAAAAAGACAAGCCAGTCCATCTTAGACACCATAGGGAAGATATCCGAAATTAATATCTTCTACAAACTGCTTTCTTAATGTCTTAAGAATAGTGTTTCTCAGCCCTTTTTCTTTTTTCATTATTAACCTCTAAGGAGGGAGAATTTAAATTTAATTTAACAAGAAAAATTAAATATTAAGGAATAAGATTTTGTCAAATAGGGGCTGGGCCATGGAGGACCTCCATGGTTATAGCTAAGGTTTTCTGCCCGCGAGAACCAATTTTTGTCTCCCTTAAGAACGCATGCTTTAGAATTATGGTCCTAAACAATAAACTAAGCTTGGAACAATAACATGGTAAGTGTTATCTGTACTTCCTATTCAATGCCTAAGTAAATATTTATTTGGGGCCTCAGTCAACTGAGTTTATTACAGCTAAAAAATGTCAGGATCAGTTATGGCTTAAGGTCTACTGTTCAAACTTTTCCTATAATTTAACACTCTGATAATACATTCATTTGTTTGAAACAATAGGAGTTCCTTTGTTAACCTGAGATTGAGTTTAAGTTTAAATTACCTATGTTCTAACAGAGAGAACATAGTGCTTTGTAGGATGGAAAGGATAGGTAAACTGGACTGCACTCCATATCCATCCCAACTCATTCTGGCCCATGAGGGCAGAGGTACAACCACTTTCTTTCCCTATTCCACAAACTCTCCCCAATCCACTTAATCATGCCTTTAGCTTTAACTACGACTAAATTGCTAATCACCCCAAATTTCTATCACTAATTCACATCCCTTCGCTTACCTCCAGATCCATTTATACAATCTCCAATAAATATCTATAACTGGGATTTCCCCCAAGTATATTCAGCTCAGTGTGTCCCAAACTGAATCTACCCTTTTGCTTTCATTTTGTGTTACCTAGATCAGGGGACCCCAATCCCCGGGCAGCGCACCAGTACCGATCTGCGGCCTGTTAGGAATCGGGCCTCACGGTGGGAGGTCAGCAGCAGGTGAGTGAGCAAAGCTTCATCTGCCACTCCCCACCACTCCCCACCATTCACATGACAGCCTGAACCACACCCACACACACCCCGTCCTTGGAAGAATTGTCTTCCACGAAACCGGTCCCTGGTGCCACAAAGGTTGGGAACTGCTGATCTAGATTAATTAATGTTAACCAATTTCCCAAGCCATAATCTGAGAGTCATTCTAGATTTTTCTTCTTCTCTGCTTTCCCTCTACAATTAAACTCCAATTCTTACCAATTTTACCTTTCCTTTAAATTTTAGAATTTTATTTATTTTTTTATACAGCAGGTTCTTATTAGTTATCCATTTTATACATATTAGTGTATATATGTCAATCCCAATCTCCCAATTCATCCCACCAATTTCACCTCTGAAGCATCTCTGCAACCCCCGTTGCATTCCAGATCACCTCTCTCACAAGTACTACCATAGACGCCTCAGAAATTTCTGCCTCCAGTCTTGCTTCCTTTAACTACTTCTTCATACATCACACTGGCTGTTCTCATTATGGTGAGAAGGGAAACTATGCCCTGACTCAAAGCTTTGCAGTGCACATCATCTACATCTTTTTTCTTGGTCTCATGTTTAAGACACTTCTGCTACAGTAACACATATGTTCTGTTTCAAATGGCCTATCACTCTCAAATCATAACTCTCATGAAAGCCTGAGTGATTTTTCTGGTGAATTTCAGGGAATACACCAATGTATTGACATACCCCATTTGCTGCTCATCTGTAGAGTCATTTTTTAAAGGCAGGGTCTGTCCCTTTGAGGAAGGGGTGTGGCAGTTTAGGAGGTAAATGTAGTTCCGGAAGAAGTACTAAGAGTCCTCGTATGACTACACATCTAAGCTACATCATTCAATCCAGTTTTTATCTGTAATAAAGCTACTTTCCTTTTTTTTTTTCCAGAATACACCAAACTCTCACACTTCCTTCGTTTGCACATGCTATTTTCTCTGCTGCTTTTGCATTTGGAAAACTCTTCATACTTCAAGCTTAAGCTAAAATATTACCCCCAGATGTGCTGAAGAGCTCTTACTTTGTTCCTACTGAAGATTATCTGTGTATCCACAGAGAAATTATCATATTACATTGTAATTAGTTGTTTGCATATTTGACTGTAGCTTATAAATTCCTGCAGACCAGGAAATGTACCTTAATTCATCCTTGAGTTCCCAGAACTTAGCACTAAATGACATTGTAGGCCATCAGTAAATAATTATTCAATAAATAGATAAATAAGTAAGCTTACCATGTACTCTCATCCAAAAAAAATAGTTTGAATTAAAAAACATGTTGGCAGTATAATTACATGGATGCTAAAACTGGGTTAAGAAGTGCCACAGTCCTTTTTATAATATATGCCAACTTTAGTGAAAGGAGAATTATTACTCCTTAGATATGTCTCAACAGGCTATCCGTCTAAAAATAAAATCAGCTCTATTTATAATCCCTATTCTATAAACTCTCCCAAGTAAGAAATTATATATCAAATACCTAAAAAAGGAATGTAATTCTCCTAGATAAAATCAGCCTTACAGAAAATTGTACACAACTGCTTTTCAAACTTGCATTACTTGCAGCTTATGGGCTACAAAAACGCTGATCACACCATTTTATGAGATTTGGTCACAGAGAATTGTGTTTTGGACAAAGCATGGCACTGCTATAATTCCATAGGTTAGTAGTATAGAATGAGATTATAGATATATATTAACATCAAATGTTAACCCTCTCGGAACCACTCCCAAACAAGAACTGAGCTATTTTAGAATAAAGGAATACCAAAACATATTTATACATCATCTCCTTAAAAAGTTATTGAAAATAGGCTTCAAGTACAACAGAAATATAATTAAGTAAAGAAATCAGGGGAAGGAAAAATAAGTGTCAGAAAAACAAGATAAAATCCTCAGTGAGATTAGGACACAAAATGTATGCCATTAGGTTCTATAGCCTTTCAGAGGTTGCATATAAATTTTTCCTCAAACAGAGTTTGGCAAATTCCTATCAACTTGCATATTGTACATAAGCATAAACACACTTATGAAGCTCTCAGTTTAATAAGTGCATCTTAGGACATAGCTTATTCACAGCAATGGAATGGGAATATAAATAAAAGACCAATAATTTATAAATAATCATATGTCATCCTAATATTTCCTTCTCACAAAATGTTAGAAGATCTGTGGTGAGGTGGCCAAGTTTAAAGCCAACCCGCACTTTAAGCACAATTTTTGGTCTGAGAGACCCAAACTTAGCATTTAACAAGGAAGGTAGTTTGTATTTTGTAAGGAATGTGCAGAAGCCCATAGGTCAATAATTTTAGAGGAGAAGAGGGTTTCTCTCTTCTAAAAGCAGAAAGGTCATAGTCTAACACCAACTTATGAAACCATATTCATAACATTAATAGAAGCAAACACATTGTAAAGGATCAAAACTCTTGGGAGATGGTTATCAATCATTCAGAAAGTAGGAAATCCTCTTTGAATATTTTTGTTTAAACAATTATAATATCTAGATGTGTATTATCAATATTAACACTCCAGCTAAAACTTGGCATGGGATCTACAAAGTTTAGGGAACTTAATCTTGCTTTGTAAACCCAGAAAAGTGAGGCACTCAGAGGATGAATGAAATCTATACACAGTTAAGTCAAATTCAGGTTTTTCCATATTTATTACACCTGATAATATTTTTTTCAGGTAGTAAAAATAAGTTATATTATTTAAGTTCCACAACAACCTAGGTGACCTATTCTAATCAGGTGTGCTGATTCTAGTGACTCCCAGTGCTGGGATTCACTGCCTCAGAGCCTAGTGGCTATCTTCTGCTGGCCTTCCTCCTGGCTCACAAGCCATTCTAATTAAAAGAAATTACACCATTTTGCCCAGACTCACACCTGAAATGTTAAAAGCCTGGCCATTGTTGAGAGACAATTCCAGACATCAAAATAAAAAATGAGCACATAAGTTGTTGGGACAAATGGGTGACCACGTGGAAGAAATAAAGTTGGATCAAAATCTCACACTTAACACAAAGCCAAACATAGTATGGTCAAAAATTTAAATGTAAAAAAGTAAACTAAAAGAACTAGAACAAAACATAGAATATTGTTTAAAGCCTCAGGCTAGGGATGGTCTTTAACTATGACACAAAACCCAGAAGCTGGTTTTTAAAAAAGTAAATCTAAGCCCATGGAAATCAAAAACAACTGCATAGCAAAACACATCTGTCTTAGCCATTTGGGCTGCTATAACAAATGCCAGAAATTGGGTGGCTTATAAACAACATATATTTATTTCTCACAGTTCTGGAGGCTGAAATGTCCAAGATCAAGGCATCAGTTTCAATGTCTGGTGAGGTCAACCCACTTACCCAAAGTCAGCCCTCCCTGTCAGAAGAGAGGGCTTTTGGGTAATCAGATCTATACAACTGTAATCAGACCCATAAAAACCCAGGCTGCCTACCTATACTAATCAATGCGGTTCTTTATCCTTAAATATAAACAGACAACCAAATATTTGAGGAAAACTTGATGCATGAAAGAAAAAGATCAATAAGCAACGAACAACTGATCAAGAAGAAAGAGAAATGATGCAAAGAACAGAAAAGAACCTTCATAAATTAAAAATTGTATTCCCAAAGAGACTTAAGAAGGCATTGCAAGAATTGAACAAATTGGGACTTCCTGGTGGTGCAGTGGTTAAGAATCTGCCTGCCAATGCAGGGGACATGGATTTGATCCCTGGTCTGGGAAGATCCCACGTGCTGTGGTTCAACTTAGCCTGTGTACCACAACTACTGAGCCTGTGCTCTGGAGCCCAAGAGCTACAACTACTGAGCCCGCACACCGCAACTACTGAGTCCGCCTGCCGCAACTACTGAAGCTCACATGCCTAGAGCCTGTCCTCCACAGCAAGAGAAGCCACTGCAATGAGAAAGCTGCACATCTCAACAAAGAGTAGCCCCCACTCGCCACAACTAGAGAAAAGCCTGCACACAGCAATGAAGACCCAACACAACCAAAAATAAATTAAAAATTTTTTAAATTAAAAAAAAGAATAAACAAGAATTGGCTGCTATGAAAAAGATCAATAAGAAAGAGTTCTTAGGGACTTCCCTGGCGGTCCAGTGGTTATGACTTCACCTTCCACTGCAGGGGCTGCAAGTTCGATCCCTGGTTGGGGAGCTAAAATCCCACATGCCTCGCAGCCAAAAAACCAAAACATAAAACAGAAGCAGTATTGTAACAAATTCAATGAAGAATTTTTTTTAAAATGGTCCATATCAAAAAAAAAAATTCTTAAAAAAAAAGAAAGAGGTCTTAAAATGACTGTTAAAAGAAAAAACAGTAGAAAAGATAGGTAACAGAATTGAATGAACAAGGCTAAAGACCAAATTAGTGATCTTGAAAATAAAGTTGCAGAAATGGTAGCTATTACTAAAGAAGAGAGCAGAGATAATGCAAGGCAGAAAAAAAATAATATTAATAGAAAAAAATGTCACTGGGAGAAAATCTAGAATCTTCAGAACAGAACAGTTCACTAAGTACCAATGAGTATGAAAGAAAAACACTATACCCTAGACACAACCTGGTAAAATTTTTGAATTTCAAGTATTAAGAGAAAATGCATAAATATACCAGAATAAAAGACCTGAAAACAGGTCATCTACTTTATTTCTAAAGGAAAGGAAATTAAGCATTTCAATAGCAACACTCAAGTTTCTACAAAACTTTAAAAGAAAATGATTTTGAATCTAGAATGCTATACTCAGATTAACTATTAGTGAAGGGTGAGGAAAAATAATGACATTTTTAGGCTTACTGTAATGGCTGATAGTTCTTGAACTCTTCCTATGAACCAGATCAGTTTCAAGCTCTTTGCAATTAACTTATTTATTTAATCTTCAGAACAATAGCATTAATTTAGCAATATTATTATCCCTGGTTTTCTAAATGAGAAAACAGAGGCACAGAGAAGATGAGAAACTTGCTAAAGATAACGTCACTCAGAGGAGGCAGAGCTGGGCTTTGAATCCATGGAGTTTGGTTGCAGAGTACACACTCTAACTTACTACACAATAGTGTCACTCTGTTGTTTAGGCACTCAGAAAATGTATGTCCCACAAAGCTTTCTTGGAAAAAAAAATTACTTGAGGACATACTACAGTAAACTGAAAAAGAAGTTCAGGAAACAATGGCACTGACCTGGAGTCGAGAGGTTTCAGGATCTCAGCTCTACAGCATGCCTAGAAAATCAGAATAGAAAATCAGACAGGAAATTCTATTGTACAAATTGTATGATTAAAACCCAGAAGTTCTTAACTGCGAAATGATGGCATAAATTTTCCTTTCAAGAAAAAAGTAAGGCAATTGAAAACTCAATTTTGAGCCATTTTTTGGAGTGGAACAAAAGAGAATGCTTGGAACATTCTCATTCCAAAGGGACAGATTTAATCACACAAACACTACTGTCAACATGAACTCAATCACACTACTTGCTTCTCCAAAGTATAGTAACATACTCAATATTGTAAATATAGCTTTTTGGTTTTCAGTTTTTAGAAGTAATTATAGGAAAAGAATGGAAAACAAGTGTATTTTATATAGAATAGCAAGGAAATAATAGAAGCTTTGTTAATAGACAAGTAATGGATTAGTTAAAATAAGATAAAAGATGGCTTCCCTGGTGGCACGGTGGTTGAGAGTCCGCCTGCTGATGCAGGGGACACAGGTTCGTGCCCCGGTCTGGGAAGATCCCACATGCCGTGGAGTGGCTAGGCCCGTGAGCCATGGCCGCTGAGCCTGTGCGTCCGGAGCCTGTGCTCCGCAACAGGAGAGGCCACAACAGTGAGAGGCCCGCGTACAGCAAAAAAAAAAAAAAAAAAAAAGATAAAAGAAAAAAGGGACAGGGGATGTGTATGCAGGGGAAGTAGAGCTGTGCTTACTCTTTCATTTTATAGAGCAAGGAGTTATTAAATACAAATATAAATCATTACAAATTTATAAAGGTAAACACAAAAATAGGTAGAAAATATACCTAACTAAAACTTGGAGGTAGCGGGGGAGAGCAGAGCAGAGATGAATATAAGTGCACTGAATTCTTCACCTTTCAGAGCATAAAGCCAAAAGGTACCACTCAAATTTTTTAAAGCAAGAAACAGAGGTATAATTAGAATGTATAATGCTATCTACTGGAATAAAGTTTAAAACGGCTAAAAGGAAATACATCTGAAGAGTGAAGCCTGTTTTGTTACTATTTTTTTGTTTGTTTTTACCATGTGTATGTACTACCTTTAAAACAGAATTCGGTTGATGGGTGAATGGAAGTAAATAGAGAGCTGCACTATTTTCTGGAAGAAGGGAGAGTCAAGCAGAAACCTGGAGAAAGAGTAAGATTTATTGGCGTTCCCTGGTGACCTAATGGTTAGGATTCGGGGCTTTCACTGCCATGGCACGGGGTTCAATCCCAGGTCAGGAAACATCCCACAAGCCACATGGCCAATAAAAAGTAAGAGTTATCTAAATGAGGAGAAAGAGGAAAGAGTATTTCATGCAGAGGGTCCAGCCCAGAAAGAAGTTCACTAGCTGAGAAGTGGAGGAGAAAGGGGAAATTGAAATGAGTTTGGAGAGATAGACAGGAGACAGGTCTTGTGAGCCAAGTTATGGAGTTCAAGGGAAAAGCTACCCAAGCGTCCTAAAAAGGAGAGCATGGTAACCAGGGGAATGAGCTCTACACAAGGACACCATGGCATCAGAGTCACAATCTGTAACAATTATCCACACCTGCTGCTCTCCAGCCTCCTGCCTCAACTTGATAGGACACAAGCGTTAGAAAACTATACCCCCATGGGCTTCCCTGGTGGCACAGTGGTTGAGAGTTGGCCTGCTGATGTAGGGGATGCGGGTTCGTGCCCTCGTCCGGGAAGATCCCACATGCCGCAAAGCGGCTGGGCCCGTGAGCTATGGCCACTGAGCCTGCGCGTCTGGAGCCTGTGCTCCACAACGGGAGAGGCCACAGGAGTGAGCGGCCCACGTACCGCAAAAAAAAAAACAAAAAACAAAAAACAAAAAAACTATACCCCCAGAGGCCTATAACTGTTCTGATTCCAGGAAGCCATGAACAGAAGGTGGCCTTCAGAACATGATTAATCCACGTTGAGCATATCATAATGGTGTTTGGTCTATGAAATGGCCACACCACCTTCCTCTTAGACTAAGAAATAATATCCGGACTTAACATTTTATGAACTTCTTATTTGAGACCTGGTTGAATCCATCTCAGCCTCTGCTCCAGCCATCTAAGACAGCACACTGGACAAAGATGAGAACTGGGAATATTTCTGATAAGAGGACCCTAATACTCAGTATTCAGTCTGCTGGTTGATACACCCTGAAGGGTAAGCTTGGGAACTTGTATCTCCTGCAGAATGTCACTGAGCAGGTCAAACCTTTTTTAAGTAAGGGAGAGTGGAGTGCCCAAACCAGTTCAGAATGCTTACTAGCTGTCTCCTTGCCCCCAGAGCTCATCTATTGGAATCCGTCAGGAAATTTTTTAAGAATATTAATGATGTAGCAAAATGCCCTGGATATAAACCTAAATGAAAAAAAAAAACACCAAAAAACTAGGATACAAACCTCCATACAACACTAATCTTATGTCTAAAACACATACACACACACACACAATATACTCCCCCACGATAACATATAGTATATATACATATGTATTATCTTAACAGTGCCGTCTCAGGATGGCAGAATTATAGATATTTTTACTCTCTTCTTTGTAATTTTATATGTCTTGTAAATTTTATTAATGGACAAACTTATGTTCAGAGAGTTTAATTTTAAACACTAAGATATTAAATACAAAATAAATACAATTAGGGCTTCCCTGGTGGCACAGTGGTTGAGAGTCCACCTGCCAATGCAAGGGATGTGGGTTCGTGCCCCAGTCTGGGAAGATCCCATATGCCGCAGAGCAGCTAGGCCTGTGAGCCAGGGCCACTGAGCCTGCGTGTCCGGAGCCTGTGCTCCGCAATGGGAGAGGCCACAACAGCAAAAAAATAAATAAATAAATACACTTAAAATTAAATGAATTAAAAAACCATAAAAACTCTAAAAATCAAGAATTTTAAATAATAGAGTCAAAATAAGTAGAAGGTAAACTATGCCTAGGAACCACAGTTAAAAAGTTAAAACATTAAAGTGATACAAAGCAAAAAAACATTTTAGAAATAAAAATCAGAAAATAAGAGTATAAAATGGAATGAAAAATTCTTAAAGTCTAGAAATGAGGATGTATTGTGAAGTTAGGCAAGTGAAAAGAAGAAGACAAAAGATTAAATAGGTGGAAGGTAAATGTAGAAAAAAATCAAATATGCACAGTGTGGGGACTATAATCAATAATTATGTAATATCTTTGTATAATAACAGAGGACAACCAGACTTATGCTGATCAGTTTGAAATGTATAGAAATATGGACTCACTAGTTGTGTGTAAGGAACTAACATAGTGTTGCAGGTCAATTATATTTCAAAAACAAACAAACAGAAAAAAAATTAGACTTGTGGTTATCAGAGGCAGATAGTGGCGAGAGGGTGACTTGGATGAAGGAAGTCAAAATGTACAAATTTCTGGTTATAAGATAAACAAGTACCAGGGATGTAACATACAACATGATAAATATAATTAACAGTGCTGCGTGTTACATATCAGGGTTCCCCAACCCCCGGACTGGTACCGGTCCCTGGCCTGTTAGGAACCGGGCTGCACAGCAGGAGGTGAGCAGCAGGTGAGCAAGTGAAGCTTCATCTGTATTTACAGCCGCTCCCCATCGCTCGCATTACCGCCTGAGCTCCGCCTCCTGTCAGATCAGCGGCGGCATTAGACTCTCGTAGGAGTGTGAACCCTACTATGAACTGCGCATGCGAGGGATCTAGTTTGCACGCTCCTTATGAGAATCTAATGCCTGATGATCTGAGGTAGAGCTGAGGCAGTGATGCTAGCGCTGGGGAGCGGCTGCAAATACAGATTATCATTAGCAGAGAGGTTTGACTCACAGAGACCATAATAAATCAATTGCTTGCAGACTCATATCAAAACCCTATCAGCGAGTGGCAAGTGACAATTAGGCTGCATCTGATGGCAGGCTTTAAATCAGAATCCGACACTTATTTTAGTCCATGCGTGGCCCGCCCATTATTTTATTTACCACTTCCATTCGGGCCTCTTTCCCACACTGTACGCTTGTCTCAGTCTGTTTTGGTAAGCCCACAAGCTAACCGTAGTCAAAATGAGTAAAAAACGAACGTTTCTGGAGAGCTTCTTTTAAAAGGGGGAAAGATCCAATGATGAGACAGCAGAAGACTCTAAGACTGCCAACAAAAAGAAAGCTGCTGGGCTTCTCCTCTGGTCCTATAGTGTTTTTTATTGACTCAAACTTCAGGGAAGGGAGCCACAAGACACCCGCCTTCTCTCCTCTTTTGGCCACAGCTATATTTTTACCAAGTCCTTAGAAGAGGGCACAGCTCTGACAGAAAGAGGTATCCACCTTTCAGAAGCTTCATCACCTGTGACCATTCAGCCCTGGAACCTGCTGGCCTCTTGCATGACAGAGCAAAGGAATATGCTTCCTCCAGAATGCACATTTATAGCTTAATTTCATTCATTTACTGAAAACTTATAGCCTACTGTTTACTGACTCGCCACTTCTTCAGAGCAGTCTTCCCTAATCACCCAATCTAAAGAAGTTTCCCTATATCACTTTCTCTCTTGTAATATTCTGTTTTTAACTTTCATGAACTTTTCCTGGTTTGTAGTAATTTATTTATGTACTTACTCTCTTAATATCTATTTCTCTTAGTAGATGATAAGCTTCACAAGAACAGAGATCACACTGTTTTGTTTACCATTAGAGAACACAGTATTGGCACTTAGTAGGCCTGCAAAAGTAATTATTAGATGAATGGATGGATGGAACTAAGGAAGGATCATTGTGTAGGTATACAGGTGGATATGTGAATATAACAAATCCCTAGACTATTTATATTATCTTTGTAGCCCAGCACCTCCCATAGTGCTTGGTGTATAGTATGGACCTATAAATTTGCTGACTATATCCTAGGCACTAGGGATGAAAAAATGGGAACAGCACTGTTCCTGACTTTCAGAAATCAAATTTTAGATAACAAAACATATAAATGAATAATTGCAGCAATGTGAGATGTATGGTTTATTTGAAATACAAACATGGCATTGTGGAAGCACCAAGAGGAATGTACCTGACTGCCTGCAGAGTTCAAAGAAGCCTCCTGAGGGAGGCTGTACTCGAGCAAGTCTTAAAGTATGCCAAGAAATTTCCTGAATAAAGAACAGAGGGAGGACTTCCCTGGTGGTGCAGTGGTTAAGAATCCACCTGCCAATGCAGGGGACATGGGTTCGATCCCTGGTCCAGGAAGATCCCACATGCTGCGGAGCAACAAATCCCATGCGCCACAACTACTGAGCCTGCGCTCTGCAACTACTGAGCCCCCTGCACCGCAACTACTGAAGTCTGCGTGCCTAGAGCCCATACTCCACAACAAGAGAAGCTACTGCAGTGAGAAGCCCGCGCACCGTGACAAAGAGTAGCCCCCGTTCTCCACAACTAGAGAAAGCCTGCGTGCAGCAATGAAGACCCAATGCAACCAAAAAAAAAGCAGAGGGAAAGCATTCCAGAAGATGATACATAAAGATAGAGGATCATTTGAGGAATCATGAGTCATTCAACATGGCTGCAAAACACAAGATGCAACAGAGTCTCAACAGATGAGGCTGGAACAAGGACAAAGGCCAGATTGTACTAAAAAGTTTCAGCTTTGTCTTGTAAATGATGACAAGACTTGGGAAAACAAGTGTGAGAATGACATGATCAGACTTGCATCTTAGAAAGGTCACTCCAGCTATAGCATAGCTAATAAATTGGAAGGGCAAGGAGATGTGGGCACCAGTTATAATTCATGTGAGAAATGACAAGGGTGCGAATGTGACAGTGGCACTGAAAAGAGAAAAGAGAGAAACTCAGAGGATATTAAAAAGGTAGAAGAGACAGAAGGAGATAGTTACCAGAGGCATGTGCTGATAGAGAGGGGGGTCCTCTTGGATGATTGATAGGTTTTTGGCTTGAGCACCGGGATGAACTATGGGTCCATTAACCAAAAATTGGGAGGGGAGAGAAGAGGAGAACATTTGGGGATATGTTGCCTTTGAGGTTCCCCAATCTAGAATGAGACAGTAATTAATAAGTTAAGTCTGTAACACATGACAGCAGTCAGAGGTGAGGATGAGATCTAGCAGTGATCAGTTCCTGGATGAGAGTTACAGATATGGGTGGAGAATTGCCCAGGGGAACAAAGAAGAGAGAAGGGGACTGAGTGCAGAATCCTGTGAAATATGTGTAATTCATTTAATATCAAATTATGGCTTATTTGGTGTAAGCCAAACTTCTTCCACTAATTTTATTTATTTTTATTTATTTATTTATTTTTTGGCTGCATTGGATCTTCGTTGCTGCACGTGGGCTTTCTCTAGTTGAGGAGAGCAGGGACTACTCTTTGGTGCAGTGCGTGGGCTTCTCATTGTGGTGGCTTCTCTTTGTTGTGGAGCACGGGCTCTAGGTGTGCGGGATCAGTAGTTCTGGCTCGCGGGCTCTAGAGCACAGGCTCAGTAGTTGTGGCGCACGGGCTCAGTTGCTCCGTGGCATGTGGGATCTTCCTGGACCAGGGCTCGAACCCGTGTCCCTGGAAGGGACTGCATTGGCAGGCGGATTCTTAACCATTGTACCACCAGGGAAGTCCCTCCCCTAATTTTAATAACGTATTCACTCTGATTAAAGAATCCCACAACTTAATCTTAGTAACATGTATGTAGTGTTGACACTGTTGCTATTGACAATAACTCACGGCTAATAGTTTACTTTTTTAAATGTTTTAATTATTTGTTTGTATAACCAAAACTTCTGCTGCACAAATCATGGTCATTTTATATCTTTGGTTTAATTAAAAAATAAGCATGTAGATACAGACAAACCTAGAAACGGTTTCCTCCTTGCCTCTTCCTTCCTCTGCTTGTCTACTGTTGTTTGTATTATTCAAATATTATCACAACTGTGCCCTGCTCTTGAGAGAGAGAAAGTCACTTGGCAAATTGCCATTTCAAGGTTCTTAAAGAGTTGCTGAAACAAAAATCCACAAAACAGAGCAAGTTAATAGTTATTAGCATGTTCATAAACTGAGATATAAAGTCAAACTCAGTATTTTCATTCCAAAAAGTCATCTATGTCATTGATGATGCTCTTTGTTCTACAGCCAATAGATCAATACTTGTGTGATTTGAATAAATTCTCAGAGGCATTTATGCTTTAAAAAATAAGAACATCTAGAAGAAATATTTTTTAGTAGTTAAAGGTACTCAAAATACTGCATGGATTTAGGCAGCTCTGTAGACTTCGGGAGAACAATCTGTTGTCTTAACAGCCTCGTAATCTCATGATGAAAATTTCCTTCCATTCATTGATATGTGTAATAAAAATTGTGACATAGTATCATTGAAATATTCAAATTATCATTATCTTTTATACGGAGAGTTTTCAAAGAAGCACCGGGACAGGGGAGAATTTCTTTAGCAGGATATTCTTCAAAAGACGCAAAACACCTCAATGTTAGTTTGTAGAAAAATTATGAGAAAATTCATGCAGCGTTTAAAAGTTCTCTTGGACACTGAAAGTCAATATAACATGTACACAAAAATCAAAAGGCAGGGATATTTTGTTTATACCACATGGCACTTTCAGTTGCCTAAAATTTAGGCAAAGAGGTAGCCACTTAAAGATTTGAGAGTCAATTGTATCTGCCTGATTGGACAAAGGGCTTATGGGAATGAGACAGTGGTTTTTCTACTGTTTCACTTCTTGAGTCCCGGATTACCCTGAGATAAGTCACCAATAATGGCTGGAGGTCTTTTTCTCCCCCCCCATTCTGATAAAGCCTAGTCCCTAAAAAGATCCTTTGTGCCTTCATAAATATAAACCCTTCCTCCCCTGTTCTTTTATGCTACTGTCTTTAGTAAAACAGGATTTTTCCCCTTAGAAAAATATCAAGGCACAGTTATTTCTGAAAATGGCTTTGACTCCCAGACACATTCCCCAAACATCCCAGGTATATTTCTGTCTCTACACTTCGTATGGGTTTCCCTATGTGTCTCTATGTCTCTTACTAATTTCCAGCATCCAGTATCTCCCCATTCCCAACACGCACCTCCATCACTTAGGGCCAACTTGAATGTCATCACCTCTGTGCAGCTAGTTTCCTTTCCCAATCCCACCTCAAATCAATTACTTTCTCATAGGATAGGTGATCTCTTTCTTAGAACGGGGTTATTGTGAAGATTAAATGCATTAGTCTGTATAAAGTACTTCTAACACTGCCTGGCATGTAGTATGTATCAAATGAGTGTTGGCTGTATCACCATCATGTGTTTCTGAAGTACTTTCTATAGACCTTCACTGTAACATGACTTTCATCCTATCACTTAACATTTCTCCTTACTTCTTACTCAGATCACCTTCTCTATGATGCCTTCCCAGCCCACCAATCTAAAGTTTCAAAACCACCCCCCTTAAAATCCTTTTTCTGCTTTTTTAAATCTTTAGCACTTGCCACTATATACATTTTACCTCATTATCTTGTTATCTTTTTTATTGGATGTCTCTCTCATCAGAATGTGAGTTCCATGAGAGCAGTAAATAGTTGTTCAATAAATGAGAAAATTAGTTTGTATTTGGTTTCACCATATCCCCTGAGAACCTAATAGCATCTGGCACTCAGTACCTCAGGAGAGTAATGGAAAAGTCTGGAATCTTGAGACCATTTTAGAGGATGGCACATCTGAATGGAACACCCCAGTGAGAAACAGCCAGTTACATCATGAAGGCACTGAATGTTGGGAGGAGAGGAAAAATTCTCAACATGGACACTACAGCTTTACATCCTTTTCTCAACATTGGTTACTAGGGAAGGCTCTGGGTCCCAGGCACATTGTTTATATTTGATAACAGATTATTTATAAAGGTTACTGATGCATATTTGGCAAAGACAGATAAAACTGACATATATAGAGTTTGCTTCAAAACAAGTTTAAGGTTAGATGAAACTTCTCGTATTACAACACTGCATGATGGGTACAGTTTTTTAAAAGCACAGTCCAAGGCCATTTTTCTCATTATACCGTATGGTGTTTCTGTATTGAAATTATCTCCAAGATCATACTGTAAAATATTGTGAAAATGTCATATGTGGGTAGTGCAAGGTCATTTTTAAATAGGGAATGATTTTGAATGCCCATGTAACTTAACATTTTCTTAATAATTGTAATCGAAGTATATCAGGGAATTTGGGAAAGTGTCACAAAATAGCTGCTGAGCAGGAATAGTATGGAAAAAAGCAGGGTTTGTTAACAGGAATAAAATAAACCTACTTGCAACTTGGAACTCAAAATCCTAGCTCACTTGCATGGTGTCTGCCATGCGCTGCTCATGTAGGGTACATTCCTAGCCAGGAATGTCAAGTTCTAAATAGTTCTATCCAGAATGACATAGAAACTGATCAAAATAAGCTAACAGCTATGGCAGACCAAATGTCCTATCACATAGATCAGAAAGTTTTGTATCTCATCCCACTTAGTGGCTGTGTGACCTCAAATAAGAAACTTAACCACTCTGAGGTTTTATGGCCTCATCTCAAAATGATGATAACACATTAGTGCTGACTTAGTTGTTGTAAGTAAGGATCTAATAAAATTCCGTGAGCAAAAACATTTGGCAAACTCTGAAGTGCTGTGCAAATGTAAAATTTGTGTGTTTTAGAGGTCTTTTGCACCCAATCCTTGCCTCAGTAAATGACCTCTCTGTCCTCAAGCTTGCTTTTGTTGGATCTTACACTACCCCAAGATTTAATTTCTTACCCATTGAAGTTATTTCTTTAGACCTTCTTTAGACCTTGTCTCTGCACAGCTCTTTCTTGGACTACTAGAACTTTACTTTTCTGGCTTCCACTTGACTCAGCATTTAATTTTAAGCCTACACTGAACCTATCACCATGAGAACTGAGTGTAAACTAAGGGCACACTCTCCTGTTTACTGTAATCCATCTAAGTAATATGCAGTATTTGAGGGTAGAAGACAAGGTAGCAAGGAGTTTCACTTCTCTTTCAAAGAATTAAACCAACTCCTTTTCTTTAAGGAGACTTACTTGAAAAGACTGCCAATTCCTCCTCATGAAATAATGTAGAAACCATTATTCTTTGTCTCTCCCTTCAGCATTGAGCCAAAGGCACTTATAAACTAAAACTAGAAGGCATTCTTGCTTGCAAAAGACTTTAATAGGAAACCAGAGCTGATGGCTAACGCTAGCAGTAAAGGTCTATGCCCTAGTTTCTTCTTCATAAAAGTAATATCCGGCCTTCCCTGGTGGCGCAGTGGTTGAGAGTCCGCCTGCCGATGCAGGGGACACGGGTTCGTGCCCCGGTCTGGGAGAATCCCACATGCCGCGGAGCGGCTGGGCCCGTGAGCCATGGCCGCTGAGCCTGCGCGTCCGGAGCCTGTGCTCCGCAATGGGAGGGGCCACAACAGTGAGAGGCCCGCGTACCGCAAAACAAAAATAAAAAAGTAATATCCAACAGATATAGCACCTACTATGTGCCGGGGTCTTTATGTTTATTATCTCATTTACTATTCCTAACATCATCCCCGTCTTACAAGTGGGGAAACCAAGGCACACAGAGATTAAGTAGTTTACACAAAGTCAAACAGCTAGTAAGTGACAGAGCTGGGATTCAAACTCCAGAGTCAGGTTCCAAAGTCTGTAATCTTAAGTCTATGTCATACTGTTTATAATATTAATAGAAATTATAATATTATCTATTGTTATAGAACAAATTACCCCAAAACTTACAGGCTTAAAATATCACAGTGTCTGTGGGTCAGCAATCTGGGTACAACTTAGCTAGATCCCATTTCAAGATCTTTTGTAAGTTGAAGTCAAGGTGTCATCTGGGGCTGTAGTCATTTCAAGGTTCAACTGGGGAAGGATCCACTTCCAAGATCACTCACAAAGTTGTTGATAGCATTCAGATTCTTGCAAGCTGTTGGATGGAAGCTATCTTAATTCTGTGTCAACATGGCAGTTTGCAAAGTGTACAAGCTGGGAGGGCAACAGAGACTCCAGCAAAAAGGAAGTCACAGTCTAGTGTAATGTAACCACAGAAGAGACATCCTATCACTTTTGCCATATTCTACTCGTTAGAAGCAAGTCCCTGAGTCCAGCCACAGTCAAGTGAAGGGGATTACACAAGTGCATGAATACCAGGAGGTGAGGATCAATGGAAGTCATGTCAGAATCTGCCTACCCCCGTAATAAGTAATAGTAGCTAAGGTTTACTGAAGGCTTACTGTGGGCCAGGTAATAATCCAAATATTTTACATTCATTAATGCTCCAAACAAACCCCATTCAACAGATGAATTAGTAACAGAGTAGGAAAAAATGAAGAGTACCATTTTCTGGTACTCCAACAGAAAGAAGTTTTTAGAATGCTTCAAACTATTATCACAAACTGACTTTACTACAACCATATAATGGGCCTTCTATAACTAATGGCAACCAGTACTTTCTCAAAGTACTTCCCCTCTAGCTCTACCAGTCCTGGGGTTGGGGAAGAAGAATTATCCTTAAAAAAAAAAAAAATCACTATTTCTCATTCACATCGTTTTAAAAATGAATATATCTTTATACTAATTCAGTTTTCAAAACTGAACTAATCTTCATCATCTTAAGCTTTCTATATGAAAATCTACCAAGGATTCAAGATACCCAAATGAATTACAGTTTTAATTCTAAATTTGTTCAGGTCCTGTTTCTCTTCAAAAAGTTGAGGTGGCTGGCTCCCAGATGGCCAACCTTAAAGACAGATAAGAAAGAACAAGTATTTCCTCTGGAAGAGTCCAGGCTCTATGGAATTCGGTGGAGGGGGTCACCGAAGCACTCAGACTCTCTCTCTGCAGCCCTGCCCTCAAAATTAGAGGCCTGGGGAAGAGGCAGAATCACTAAGGACAGGAGGGGCTGGCAGTCGTCTTCCCTGTTTTTAATAGGGACTAAAGCAATTGCTTATTATGAGAGTTGCGTGGAAGATATCTCAGATTCCTAGGCCACTGGGTGTGTGTCTATTTTCAAACCTGATATTTGCAATGACACATCCTTTAAACATCTAGAACCAGTTCCTGGTCAAGTTAAAAATATCAGCAAGTGAATATAGATTCCAAATCCTAAATGTGAGCAAATGAAAGTTAACTGTTTCTCATTAGAAGAATGACATTTACCAAGAAGGGTTATGTCAGCAATGTAGGAAGGATTATTAATATGTTAATGATTTGGGACTTCCCTGGCGGTCCAGTGGTTAAGACTCCTCGCTTCCACTGCAGAGGGCACAGGTTTGATCCCTGCTGGGGGAGCTAAGATCCCGCATGCTGTGCGGCATGGCCAAAAAAAAATTATATATATATATGTATGTATGTTAATGATTCATCACATTTATAAGTCAAAGGAGTAATACAATCTCAATAAAAGCCAAAAAGGTATTTGCTAGAATGTGACAGTTATTCATAATTAAAGAAAAAACATCTCGTTAAACAGGGATAGAGGAAGCCTATTTTACCATGACAAAGAATATTTATCTAAACTAATATCATATTTAACAATGAAACACTAAGAGAATTCCCCAAAAGTCAGAGTTAAGGCAAAGACGCTCTTCATTACGTTATTTTTTTAAAGCACAAAAATCAAAATCTAAATGTTCAGGAGTTGAGTATAAAATAATTTCTGATACACCTATAATATAGAATTATGCAGCTGATATAATCATGCTGTACATTATGTATACACGCGCATGAGATCTATAGACACACAATACAGTTGACCCTTGAACAGCAATGGGGTTAGGGGCCTGACCCTCACAGAGTTGAAAATCTGCATATAACTTTACCATCTTATCCAAGGTTCCACATCTGCAGATTCAACCAACTGCAAATCACGTAGTACTGTAGTATTTATTGAAAAAAATCCACATATAAGTGGACCCACACAGTTAAACTCTGTTGTTCAAGGGTCAACTATATATATAGGTCTATACATATGTAGATACTATATGTTTGTAAATACAAAATATATTTATTTTCATAAAGCTTTTGGTATACAATTAATTTCACACAAACTGTTAGTAGTGGTTCCTTTAGAAGAGTGGGATTGCTAGACTTGAAGGAGGATTAGAATGGAAAGATCCTATGTAAAGAGAATCCTGTGTAAAGAGTAATTCTGGGGCTTCCCTGGTGGCACAATGGTTAAGAATCCGCCTGCCAATGCAGGGGACACAAGTTCGAGCCCTGGTCTGGGAAGATCCCATATGCCGCAGAACAACTAAGCCTGTGTGCCACAACTGCTGAGCCTGTGCTCTGAAGCCCACGAGCCACAACTACTGAGCCCGTGCTCCACAACTACTGAAGCCTGCGTGCCTAGAGCCCGTGCTCGGCAACAAGAGAAGCCACCACAATGAGAAGCCCGCACGCTGCAACTAAGAGTAGCCCGCGCTCGCCGCAACCAGAGAAAGCCCACGTGCAGCAACGAAGACACAACGCAGCCAAAAATAAATTAAAAAAAAGTAATTCTGTACCGTTTGAAATTTCCAATTAAAAAACAAGAGTAAGGCTTCCGTGGTGGCGCAGTGAGAGTCTGCCTGACGATGCCGGGGGCGCGGGTTTGTGCCCCGATCCGGGAGGATCCCACATGCTGCGGAGCGGCTGGGCCCGTGAGCCATGGCCGCTGGGCCTGCGCGTCCGGAGCCTCTGCTCCGCAGCGGGAGAGGCTGCAGCTGTGGGAGGCCCGCGTACCGCAAAAAAAAAAACAAAAAACAAAAAAAACAAGAGTATGTATAAGACATACTAATACATCAAAAAATAATCCAAATAATATACCCCAAATTTTGACTTTGGTTGTTATTGTTGTATGACAGAATTATGAATAATTTTTTCCTTTGCTTCTTGTGTTTTCCAAGTTTTATTAACCATGTATTCATTTTGTAATTAGAGAAAAGATTAAAGAAAACTATGGCAATGTTTAATTTATAGATTACACTAAATTATTACAGAGTTTATAGGAAAATCTGTTTATCATAATCTGGTTTCTAGAAGGGTCATGATGCCTCCGAACTCTATCATAATCTTATAAAATGATTGGGAAGGCTAAATGCTTCCATTTTATTAGGAAGCCAGCTCCCTTTTCTGGGCTTACTTATTTTGGTCATTTCTCTGAGGTTCAAACCTTAGAATCAGTCTTCATTCCTTTCCCTCTTTTCAATCTGCAGTTATTCATTAATTTATCTTGATGATCTTTCCTTCATTTCACACAGCTTTTTTCCATTCTGATCTCATACCACGTCCTGGTCTAAGCCTTTATTACCTCACACCTGGACCATTGAGACATCACTTTGAGTCTCCTTGCCTGCCAAAATTGTCCCGTCTATTTACACACCTCCCTGTCTTCCCTCACATCCTTCATTGCCTATGTGCACCTTTTATACTATCCAAGTACTCAAGTCCCTGTTTCTCTAACCTGCTACATTCCTACCTCCACATCTGTGCTCTTAACGTGGCTCCTTGCAACAAAGAGTGCCTAAGCTTCACGCTTTCTTCCCAATTACCCCCACCCCCATCATGGTCTCTCCTCCTCCCCCATCCCTTTATATTTCCAATCCTTTATTTGTACACATTTCTTAACCATATACTATATACCAGACATTGAACTAGGCACCAGGAATGCTGACTAGTTTTCTACGTTAGTGACTGGACCGCAAAGGGTTATGGAACTCAAGTTCACAACATTTTCTGCTTCAACAATATTTTATCATGTTCTCCAATAGAGACAGAGTTCTCTAAGAAGCCCATACCTCTCTGCTTCCTTCTGACTCTAATCTCAAGAAATCTTTCTTGCATTCAACAGTTAATACATGCCTCACATATACTAGGCTTTATGCTAGATTCTAGGAATTTACAGGTGAATAAGACCTGTTTCTAGTGGGAAGCTGCTGCATAGCACAAGGAGATCAACCCGATGCTTTGTGATGACCTAGAGGGGTGGGATAGGGAGGGTGGGAGGGAGGCACAAGAGGGAGGGGATATGGGGATATATGTATACATATAGCTGATTCACTTTGTTGTACAGCAGAAACTAACACAACATTGTAAAGCATTTATACTCCAATAAAGATGTGAAAGAAAAAAAAATGACTTCTGAGTTTCTGGCTTAAGTTATATAGATCTCAGGCAGAAAATGTAGTAGGAATTGATGCTTTGTAGGAGAAGTATATATAAGTTTGAGCTGCCTGTTATGCATTGAGGTAGAAGGTCTTGGGGGCTGTTGGATATATATGTCTTGAGTTCAGGATTTTGTTAGAACTAGAGATTTGGAAGTCAGAGTACAGATAGTGTACAAAACCGTGATAATTTTCTCACAAAAATTCTGGGTAATACTACCCAGAGAAATGTATGTGATGACAACAGGTGCTAAAGACAGAGTTCTGGGGAACACAAACCATTAGGGGATCAGAGTACAGGGAACCAGGAAAGGACCCTGGGAAGAAATGGTCAGAGAAGTAGGAAGAAAGCCAGGATAAGCTATTGTAGGAGCTTCCTAAAGTTGCTGTAACAAATAATTACAACTCTTGTAGCTTAACACAACACAAATTTATTATCTTACAGTTCTGTAGGTTCAGAAGTCCAACACACATCTCCCTGGTCTAAAGTCAAGGTGTCTGCAGAACAGCATTCCCATCTGAAGACTCTAGGGTAGAATCAGCTTCCTTACCTTTTCCAGCTTCTGGAGGCCACCTGCATTCCTGGGCCTTTTCCTTCGTCTTCAAAGCCAACAACAGTGGGTCCAGTGGGTTTCATATCACATCACTCCGACCTTGCTTCTATCGTCACACACCTTCTTTGACTCTCTCCTCTGCCTCCTTCTTCCACTTTTAAGAACGCTTGTGATTATAGTGGGTTCACCTGGATAATCCAAGTTATTCTCCGTATCAGCTGATTAGCCATCTTAATTGTATCTGCAACCTTAATTCCCCTTTGCCATGTAACCTTACATACTCACAGATTCCAGGGATTAGGAAATGGCGGCGGCAGGGCAGGGGAGGAGTATTCTGACTATCCCAGCTGGTCATTTCAGAAACCAATCAACCAAACAAAAACATTAAAGGAATATAGTAGTAGACGGTGGTGATCCAGGACAAATTAGTCAATCTCTCTTTCTCCCTGTGTTTATCTACAAAATGGAGATAGTAATGATACCTACCTCATAGGATTTTTCTAGGCTTAACTGAGCTAATATTTATAAAGTACGTAAAACTGTGTCTGGCTCATAATTTTTAAGAAAGCAATTAGAGATATTAAATAAGTCAAGGACTTAAAACTGGCCATTGGATTTGTTATTAGGCAATTAGTGGTCTTTATTATTGCAGTTGCAGGGATATAGCGGCTGTAGTCTAATTATGGTAAGGTAAAGGTGAGAAATTGGAGAACATGAGTAAATACAATCATTTTGAAGCACTGTTTAGGAATAGGAGAAAGGGGGCTAGAATAATCTTAGCTAGAGGCACGTGGGAAGTTACAGGAAATCTGAACACACTTCCATACTATGGGGAAGAGGCTAGTAGATAGAAAGACTGAGTATATGAGAGCAAGAATACAGGAATAGTTGATGCAGTAAAATCCCAGAGGAGATGAAATAGATGTGATCAACAGCTCAGAAGTTGAAGTTAACTGTGAACAGAAGAAACAATTAATTCTCTGAGTCTAGAGGGAAAGCTAGGAGGGTGAATCCCAGGATTTAAATACAGTTCGTTTCCTTCGTTGCTGTCTATTAGTAGGAATAGACTCCACCTGAGTCCATGATGCCAGAGTTAGAGTTTTCATTCATCATTCAATATCAGTGGGGTTTACCTCCTTCCACAGAAAGTTTCTATTGAGGGTTCCAGTTTAGAATTAGCCAGTGAAAATCTCCTCATTTTTTTCAAGGTGGTTAATTTTATAAACAATACCTGTCCCTTTCAAAAGACGTGTCTGACCAAGGTGTGTGTGCTAACCTGCCCCTCAATCATTTTTTCTATTTTTCTAATAAAAAATGAAGACAGAGAAAACCAGTCCAATTAGGTATAAGTTCCTGTTAACAAACAAGCCTTCTTTATTTATTTTTAACTTTTCATCACAGAAATCTTCAAACATACACTAAAGAAAATAATATAATTAACTTCAATTACCCATCACTTCAATAATTACAACCTATAGACAATTTTGTTTCATCTATAATCCTCCCTCACTCCCACCTCTACCCCCAGTATTTTAGAGCAAATAGGCTTCCTCAAAAAGTAGGACTTTTAAACTTAGTGATTGTACACTTCACATATCTGTTTCTCTTTCGTCACCTCACCAAGATACTAGATACAGTGTGGAACCACTTTATGCAAATTGGAAGTAGCACAACAAAAATATTAACATAGTCTCATTTTAGATGTTGATTTAAAAAGTTTTTTTAAATATCAAGAATTGTGTAATTATTTTAAATTGCGTGATTTCAGAGTTGATACACAAGTAAATATTTTTCATGTTTTTGTCACCACAACTGCTCAACAGAAATGCCTGCCTATCCTTCATGAACACCACATTTGTATGGTTTGGAATGGAATAATTTTGGCAACTATTTTTCAGATTAATGCTTGTCATTATTTTAACGTAAAATTGTTTTTGTTTGGTTCTTTTTTTGCGGTACGCGGGCCTCTCACTGTTGTGGCCTCTCCCGTTGCGGAGCAACAGGCTCCGGACGCGCAGGCTCAGCGGCCATGGCTCACGGGCACAGCCGCTCCGCGGCATGTGGGATCCTCCCAGACCGGGGCACGAACCCGTGTCCCCTGCATCGGCAGGCGGACTCTCAACCACTGCGCCACCAGGGAAACCCCGTAAAATTGTTTTTAATAGCCCAAACAATGCCATCAAGTGCTGATATTGGTGCTTGAAAACTCGCTCGCATATTAGTAACTTTGGAATAGAAGTTAAATGTGATAAAACGCTCTTAGGAAGGCAAAGCTCCTCCATAGCCAGTATTGTTTGTTTAGAATAGGGCTTACTGCAAAATATTGGAAATGATGCTGAGACACTTAAATGCAGCAGATACATCTTTAACCTTTAAAAACCCTCTAGTATCTGGGCAAAAATAATGGGAAAAAAATACTGGTGACTCAGCTGCAAAATCAATATCACTGTAATAGATTCATAGGCTCTGAAAAAGGATTCCAGCCCTCACCACCTCCACCACCACCACTTATTTTACATTCATTCCTATTGGGATATTATACCAGATCTTCAAGAATATATCACTCGCATAAAATGCAGCAGTCAGGCTCTCAAAATTAATGCAGATACCTGAACGTACATCATTGGACAACACTATTTTTATGGCGTCTTCAAGATAATCAAAAGGAGAAGACAAAAATTGTTTTTAATTTTATTTTTAATTAAAATAGCTTTTACCCACTTCATTTGCCAGCCTTCCTTGCAGTTAAATGTAACCCTCTGACTAAGTTCCGGCCAGTGGGATGTACATGAAAGTCTTATGTGGGAGTTTACAAGACCCTTTCTACAAAAGGTAGTTGGTGTCTTTTAAACAAATGGTGCTGGGAAAACTAGATATCCATATGCAAAAGAATGAAATTGGACCCTTATCTAACACATTTACAAAAATTAATCCAATATGGGTCAAAGACCTAAACATAAAAGCAAAAGTTATAAAGCTCTTAAAAGAAAACATGGGAGGAAAGCTTCACGACATTGGATTTGGTAATGATTTCTTGCACCAAAGCACAAGCAACAGAAGAAAAAACAAATAAATTGGATTACATCAAAATGTAATACTTTTATGCATCAAATGATACTATCAACAGAGTGAAAAGGCAATCCATGGAATGGGAGAAAATATTTGTAAGTCATATATCTGATGAGGGGTTAATGCCCAGAATATATCAAGAACTCTTACAACTAGTAAACAACAAGAAAACAATCCAGTTGAAAAATGGACAAAGGAGTTAAATAGACATCTTTCCAAGGAAGATATACAAATGGCCGATAAGTACATGAAAAGATGCTCGACTTTACTTATCTTTAGGGAAATGAGAAATAAAAACCACATGAGATACCGCCTCATGAGCATTAGGATGGCTATTATCAAAACACCAGAAAATACCAAATGTTGGTGAGGATGTGGAGAAATTAGAACCCTTGTGCGCTGCTGGTGGGAATGTAAAGTGGTGAGATTGCTATGGAAAACAGAATGACCATTCCTCAAAAAGTTAAAAATAGACTTACCATATGGTCTACCAATTGCATTTGTGGGTACATACCCAAAAGAATTAAAAGCAAGGACCCAAACAGATATTTGGACCCCCATGTTTCTTAGCAGCATTATTGACGATAGCCAAAAGGTGGAAGCAACTCAAGTTGGATAAATGAATAAACAAAATATAGTTTACTCAGCCTTAAAAGGAAGGAAAGGAAGGAAATTCTGACATAAGCTACAACATGGATGAACCTAGAAAACACTACGTTAAGTGAAAAATGCCAGTCACAAAAAGACAAATACTGTGTGATTCCACTCATATGTGGTACATAGCACAGTCAAATTCACAGAGACAGAAAGTAGAATGGTGGTTGCCAGGAGCTGGGGAGAGGGGAGACTGAGGAGTTTTATTTTGTTTTGTTTTCTATTTTTGGCTGCGTTGGGCCTTCATTGCTGCGTGCGGGCTCTCTCTAGTTGCGGCGAGCAGGGGCTACTCTTCCTTGAGGTGCGCAGGCTTCTCATTGCAGTGGCGTCTCTTGTTGGGAGCACGGGCTCTAGGCATGCGGGCTTCGGTAGTTGTAGTTGCTGGCTCTGAAGAGGAGGCTCAACAGCTGTGGTGCACGGGCTCAGTCACTCTGCGGCATGTGGGATGCTCCAGGACCAGGGATTGAACCCATGTCCCCTGCATTGGCAGGAGGATTCCCAACCACTGTGCCACCAGGGAAGTCCCGAGTCTGAGGAGTTATTGTTTAATGGGTACAGAGTTTCTGTTTAGGAAGATTGAAAAGTAATCTGGATATGGATGGTGAAGATTGCACAACCATGTGAATGTACTTAATGTCACTAAACTGACCATACACTTAAAAATGATTAAAATGGTAAATTTTATGTTCTGTGAATTTTACTACACACATTAATAAATGTAGTTGGTGTCTCCTTGGCCCTCTCTTCTTTGTTCATTTCTCTTCCTGCTGTTGGAATGCAGATGTAATGGCTGAAGGTGGAACAGTCTTCTTGGACCTCACAAGTTGTGCTTTGCACAACTCTAAGGGTACCATTTACACAGAATATATACACTTTTACATAAAAAAGAATATTTTATCTTGTTTAACTACTGTTCTTTTGATTTCTATTACTTGTAAACAAACCTAATCCTAATTAATACAATAGATTCTATCTATATATATCTTATAAGACAAGTATTCATAAGCAATAACCTTCAGAGTCCAGAGGTGTATGGACTGTTATAATAAAGTGAACAAATTCCAAATGTATGCCTAATCCGGAACATCAGACAATCTGACAGGATGAAAAAGCAATACAATAGTACAAAAATCCAATTTTTCAATTTATTTAGGTAATTACAGACATTGTAAAACTATGAAATGGTTCATAATGGATAACTAATGCAACTGTTTTGCAAGTACTATGCAATTGTTAAAAAGAACAAAACAGGGCTTCCCTGGTGGCGCAGTGGTTGAGTCCGCCTGCCAATGCAGGGGACGCGGGTTCGTGCCCCGGTCCGGGAAGATCCCACATGCCGCGGAGCAGCTGGGCCCGTGAGCCATGGCCGCTGAGCCTGCGCGTCCGGAGCCTGTGCTCCACAACGGGAAAGGCCACAACAGTGAGAGGCCCGCGTACCAGAAAAAGAAAAAAAAAAGAACAAAGCAGATGTATATAGAAGCCAATGTCAGAATTGCTTATATTGCTTTGCATTTGTGTAGAAAAAAAAAGCTGACATACGTGGTTACATATGTGGGAAAGAGACATAAAAATAGCTAACATTTGCAAAACACACACTATGTGCTAGCCTCTGTCCTAAAAGCTTTGCCTAGATTATACCCATAAATTCTCTAAACATGTCTGTGAGGTATGGAAATTTATTGTCCCTGTTTTACAGCTGAGGAAACTGAGGCACAGACAGGTAACATACCTTGTCCAAGGTCACACAAATAGTAAATGTTGGAGCCAGAATATTAAGCCTATCTGCCTCTGATGGTTGACAGTAATGGCGAATTGTAGTGAAGGTAATGATTATACTCTTCAAACCAGTGTGATTTTTTTTATTATGACCATGTATTACATTTATAGTAAGTACTTGGGGATGGGAGGAAAAATGTTAAAGAAATATAAGGTAATAAAACCATGGCTATACCCTAGAGAATCAAATAGGGTTAAATTCAGAAAACATATTTAAGATGTCTACAGAGAAAAAAAAAGAAATCAATAGAAACTTTTAAAGTGCATTATATGTCAAAAGTCAGGATGATAGCTCTTAATACATTTAGTCCAAGCAGATAGCATTGTAAAGTGCAATATTTGTCAAATAATACTTAGACACTGAACACCTCCAGCCACCATAAAAAATAAATACAATATTTAATAACTTGCCTAGAAGACACAAAAGAAAAAAAAGGTAAAAATTAGATTAATGACATGGAATTAAAATATCAGACTAGATAAAGTTAAATCTATGCACAAAGCACCACATGCTGTTGTAAGGGCTATATCTACCCAACTCTAGGGGATTGTAGCAGACTCCATAGTGCTTAGGCCTTTTGTTGTGTTCTGGCCAACTTCCACTCTCAGTGTCTGAAACCGCCCTTGGGGACTCCTTTCCTCCATTCCCCACCCCATCCCAGAACGACAGAAAGCACCAGCCCTTGCTTCCAGCAGGCCAAGGTACCAAGGAATCAATACTCCCACACGCACCCGAACAGCTGTCATCCAATAACTCGTCTCAGCAGTTGGTATATAAATACTACAGCTTCCTCACCCCAAAGTTGGGACAATTCTGAGGCATGCATGTTGAACCATTTCCCAGAGTTTTCCCATGGAATTAAACTTCAGCCACCCACTGGAATAGCTGACTTCATAGTGCACCCTTTATTAGCTATCTTCCTTTTTCCTGGTGTCACTTCCCCACCTTCCTGCCTTATTGTTTTCTCCACTTTCTAAATAAACTCTCACTCTTAAATCCTTGTCTGAGGGTCTACTTTCAGGGGAACCCAAATTATGACAGAGGGCTTCATTGATATTGTGGTCTATATGAATAACAGCCCCTGGAGTTGTGCATTGGTCAACCTGTGAAACCGTCCAAGGCAGCTCTGTAAATATGTTAACATCTTCATTTCCACAGCAACCAGAGCAAGAAAGAAGATGAAAAGATGCCATGCTTTAGTCATGAATGTGATAAATGCAATTCGCTGTTTTAAATTGAAGGCTTTAAAAGAATAAGGAATTATAGTAAATAAGGAAAAAGCATCCACCAGAAACTCAGGAGGAAGACAGTGTGTTAGGTCACATTCAATAGAGTAAATCTTACACCACCCGTTTTAACATTTTTATCAAGTGCAATATTTATTGAGCACCTATGTACAACTATGCACCTGACACTGTAATTTGAATACTTAGTTGCCCACATTTATGAGTTCACCTATGGAATTAGGACAAAAAGAAACAAATAAACGAAAAGCACTTAAACAGTTAAATCCTATCTGAGTCTTAACTTTGCTAAACCATTTTGTTCATCTGAGGGAAAGGTGAATGATGGAGCGTTACAGTGGCCTGCTCTATATATGCGACTATACAAAATACAGAAATCTTTGAGGTTTGGATGTCTTGTAGAATGATAATAAGGATTCTGATGTTTTAAGTTGAATGTTTTGAAAGAATTGTTCCAAATATAGTAAATAAAGTCAATCAATAAGCAAGTAAAAAGAAACATACTGGAGGTATGTAAAGCAAGTGAAAAGAAACAGGCCTCTATCACAGACCTGCAGATTTAGGTATTTAACAAATAGTAAGCACCTACTCCACATGCAGTATTGTGCTGGGGGGGTCTGTGGAGAACATAAAGAACAATACCATATATTCCCTATCTTAAAAATACTTAGAATTCATGTTATTTTTGTTAGGAATAATACCATTGTAGAGCCTCTTTCTTAGAAATTATGCAAGCCAGATCAACATGCCAAATTCTTACTTTTAAGAGAAATCAGTTGCTAACAGACACTCTTTATATGCCCATAAAATTTAATGTGCAAGTCAAATCAAATACTGTATTTTTGTGTATTTTTAGGTCTCAGTAGATTTAAAAAAAGGAAATGTATTTTCATCAGACACCCTTTGTATATTAATGTGCGACTCCCCTTCAAATCTCATAGATCTAATGTGATGACCTGTTTCATACTTGACATCATCAGGGATGAGGATGAAAGTAGAAGGAGCAGATTTCGTGTTATTAGTTTGTGATATTGTTAGAACTCAACTCTTTTTGAGTATCTTTTTGGGGCACTTTATTTTGTTGCATTTTATACAAAATGCTACTTTTAAACTATTCAAGGAGGCAAGACATATAATACAAGCTCTAAAAATTAATATTTATTGAGCATTTCCTTAGTTTCATATGTAAAGCTCTATGTATCAAAATTTTGTTTAAACTAAAATGAGACACTGTATTATGGGTTTATAATGTATGTAGACCTAAATAATATATGTATAAGTTTAGTATGCATATAAGAAAACATATTCAGCAATTGCATAAAGGCCTGGAGGGGAGAAATGGAAAGTATACTATTGTGAGCTTTTCAATTTATTATTTCCAAAAGGAATAATAAGAAATAATCCCATTGATATTATGCTGACCCTAGAAAATCCTAATTTTGGAAGACCTCTACTTGGCATTGGCCCTTTAAAGTCAAGAAGAAAGCCATTTATGATAATCTTGCAATATACCTGAAATGTATCCTATTAAGATGAAAAATAAGGATTAAAATGGTATTGTAGAACACGTCAGCCTCAAATACTGGCTCACATTTTATTGAGAGCTACACATAGTAAGGAATTAATCTTATACATTGAGCACACACACAAAAAAGGATTTAGGAAAGTAAGATATAAACCTGCTTGCCCCCCAAAGTTCTTACTAGTCAATTGAAAGTATGACACTGCCTTTGTTAACATAGAAGAGGAGGAAGATAGCTCCTTGCCGCAGTCATGTCCTTAAATAAAAGGACCTGAACTGATCAACAGTGTTGGCTCTGGGTCCAGGCTGCTGGGGTGGAAATCCCAGTTTCAAGTGATGGGAGTAAAATACTTAACCATTTCTCAGTCCAAATTCCTCATCTGTATAGTGGGGATAATTACCATATCTGCTTCATAAGTTTGTCATGAGGGTTACATGACAAGATTAATGTAAAGTATTCAACACAGTGCCTGCCACATGGTTAAGTGTGCAATAGATATTAGCTTTGGTTACTATGTTTATTGTATAGATGGGCAGATTTGATGGAGCAACAAAAAACTCTGATGTAGAAAAAGAGTTTGGTATAGAAGTGCCAATGTTCTTACAGGGTCAATGGTGACAGAGCTTTCAGTCACAATTTTCATTATTTTATGTCTTGCTAATCCCTTCAACCAAAACTTGAAGAGGAAGAGAGAAAAGTAAGGCATAGCAAAGTTAATATCAATAATAAAACCAGTACTGTGCACTCTTCACCCTCTCCTTACAACTACACTACGTAGGGAAACGCAAAGAACTTTATTCCTTTTTTTAGGCAACCCCTCTGTCATTGAATTGTTACATTTGCCCCATTTAACAAATCTTTATTGAGAACTTACTTTGTGCAAAGCAAAATTCTAGGTTCTGGGGAAAATCTGGGCAAAAATCTAGGAAAATTTGCCTTTACTAGAATAGGAACATATTCTATAAAGTTAAAACACTTAGAACTTACATTAGTTATACTACACAAGGTTTGGTGGGCTTAGGATCTAATCTGCAGCCAATGTAATTCAAAGTCTCAAAAATGCAAATTTAGTATACTTTACTGATCAGTATAATACATGTATCAGTCCAATAATGTATCAGCACATTATCTGGTTCTAAAATAGAATTTAAAAATTTAAGCTAGCAACCAAATAAAAATTTGTCAGGTACAGCCAGTTAAACTGGGAGAAAAGGCTTAAGATGCATGTTTTAGAGATAAGATATAAACCTAAAATATATATACCAAATATTTAAAGTGTTACTAAAAGATACCAAAGGAGTGTTGATAACAGTTAGGATATTGGGAGTTGAAAGGAAGCGTTTTTGACCTGAATAGTATTCTGATACTCTATCTTAGTAATCCATAAACTTTGAGGTAGAGGAAGTGGGGGCAGACCCTCATGTGAATCAAATCAAAACTATGGATTCGGGCTTCCCTGGTGGCGCAGTGGTTGAGAGTCCGCCCGCCGATGCAGGAGACACGGGTTCATGCCCCAGTCCGGGAAAATCCCACATGCCGCGGAGCGGCTGTGCCCGTGAGCCATGGCCGCTGAGCCTGCGCGTCCGGAGCCTGTGCTCCGCAACGGGAGAGGCCACAACAGTGAGAGGCCCGCGTACCGCAAAAAACAAACAAAAAACTATGGATTCTCTTTCCAGAAAAATGTACATGAAGCATGCACCAAAATGTTCACATGCAATTAATTTTATTACATTGAACATTGATTTCCCTTACACAACAAACATTTAAAAAATCTTTACTAAGATTTATGTCTTCTTTGTTTCTCACACAAAAATTAACAGCTTCGTTCTGAAAAAAAAAAAAAAAGTAAGTGAACTGTTTGGGGAAAACAAAAAGTTAGCTTTGATTCTGCTCAAAAGAAAATTTCATTGAGTAGATTGTGTTTGTTTTGACCACAAAGTTGACAGTGAGGGGTGGTCTTCGCCGGAGCAACATACATGTTATCTGGAACATCTGGAAAAAAATTTAAGATTATCAGGGGAAGTGATCATCAAAGAGTTTTATAGTGTTTCTTGTTTTTTGTGGATTATTGCCTACAGAAAAATTGATAAAGCTTTATTATTTTTATTTTATTTTTATTACCTTAATTAATTTTATCAGAAAAATTGAGAGAAACATGATCATATCAATAAATGCAGAAAACTATTCTGATAAAAATTCAATACTCATTTACTAAAAATTAAGTAAAATAATAAAAGTAATTTCTAAATATGATCAAGATTTTCTAAAGTAACAAAATCAAACTAAAGCCTAAAATTTGAAAATTGCTTTGATATTATCTGAAAATTTTAAATATATATATATATTTTAACATCTTTATTGGAGTATAATTGCCTTACAATGGTGTGTTAGTTTCTGCTTTATAACAAAGTGAATCAGCTATATATATACATATATCCCTATATCTCTTCCCTCTTGTGTCTCCCTCCCTCCCACCCTCCCTATCCCACCCCTCTAGGTGGTCACAAAGCAGGAGCTGATCTCCCTGTGCTATGCGGCTGCTTCCCACTAGCTACCTATTTTACGTTTGGTAGTGTATATATGTCCATGCCTCTCTTTCGTTTTGTCCCAGCTTACCCTTCTCCCTCCCGTATCCGCAAGTCCATTCTCTATGTCCTGCCCCTAGGTTCTTTGGAACCATTTTTTTTTTAGATTCCATATATATGTGTTAGCATACGGTATTTGTTTTTCTCTTTCTGACTTACTTTGCTCTGTATGACAGACTCTAGGTCCATCCACCTCACTACAAATAACTAAATTTCGTTTCTTTTTATGGCTGAGTAGATAAAGCTTTATTAAATCTGTCTACCTATCCACCCCCACTTCATTTGTAAAAGCACTTCCTCCATCACTGGACAGTTCACATGGTTATTTCTCTCAGATATCCTCTCTCACAATCTTAAGCTACATTAAAAAATTTACTTCAGTAATTTACCAAAGGGTACATGAATGGACTTTTTCCTCTCGATACTGTTCTGAGAATGGGCTTTCCCCCCACCCCCCTAATAACCAAAGCAAAATATTTGTCTGTCTGAAATTCAATGAAGCTCTTCAAGACTGCTCTTGGGGAAAGTCCACCAATTTCTGTGTAGTTGAGAAGAGTGTCAAATACTAACATTTCTTGACAAAGTTCTTTTAAAGGGCTCACTGGCCTTCCTGGCAATAGGCAAAACTACTGATCGCTGAGGCTTTGATGACAAGGCACCAAGAATAAGATTCATTGATGCATGGAGCTTCTTTCTTCACCAAATATCACACATATTCTGGAGTAAAGCATCCTTGCCTTTGTGCCTGAATGGGTTACTGGTGTCCCAACACGTTTCCCTTCTATCCTTGGAGCAACTGGACAGGGACAGTCTCCTCTGTGAGCAACCATTTGTCCCATTTTACCATACAAAAAGATACTATTTTCTGTCTGTGCCAAGGACATAATGGAAAAAGTTGGGAAGCACAGTTGAAGTTTTGCTTGACAAAAAGGTTTTCACCGTTTCAAAGATATTGATTGCTTTTAAAGTTTCCAAAAGGGGTTCTTCTTTTGTTTTGTTTTGGGTTTTTTTTAATAAATTTATTTATTTAATTTATTTATTTTTGGCTGCGTTGGGTCTTCATTGCTGACCGCAGGCTTTCTCTAGTTGAGATGAGCGGGGGTTACTGTTCGTTGCAGTGCGCGGGCTCCTCGTTGTTGTGGCTTCTCTTGTTGCGGAGCACAAGTTCTAGGCGCGCGGGATTCAGTAGTTGTGGCTCACGGGCTCTAGAGCGCAGCCTCAGTGGTTGTGGCGCACGGACTTAGTGTCTCCGCGGCAGGTGGGATCTTCCCTGACCGGGGATCAAACCTGTGCCCCCTGCATTGGCAGGAGGTTTCTTAACCACTGCGCCACTAAGGAAGTCCAAAAGGGGGTCTTAAAAGAGATGTGTTTTTGTTTTTTGGATGACATGGTATGCACATAATAGATGGAAACCGGGAGTCGGCTGCCCTCAGACCTGTCAGTACTAGTTTCATTCAGTGGTATGCTAAAGGAAACTGCAGTAGCTGAAAATTCCTCCATGACCTGCTTCACAATAGCAGAAAAAATGCCAGCAACTTTGGAATGGATAACATCATTCAGCAGAGATATTACTTCTATTTTCTTCCTCTGCCTCAAATCACGAACTACGTTTATCATTTCCAGGGCACATGACTTCAAATTTTCTGCAGTTGTGTGGCTTCTTTTACTTCAAACCCTGTTGATCCTTCAGGAAAAGTCTCTTTTGTTCAGAGTAGAAGCCAAATTTGATAAAGTATAAGTCTTTTCTCACTCCCTTTACTTTCTCTCTTTAAAAAACAGGCATAATTCTTTGTTCTGTTTTGTGCGGGCTTGATAAGAGCACTTTCAAACACTAATATGTTAACTTGGTGCTTAGCTAATTAGGAAATTGTAGACATCATCATTTTGATTTAAGAGGGGAAAGCAGAGGCATAAAATGGTAATGGCTGTCCAAAGTAATGGTTAATGACAAATATTTATCAAGCAACTCTGTTCTTAGTATTGTGTTTGATACTATACTATATGTATAAGAAAACATACTGATGTTTTCTGCCTTCTTAGCCAGGCCTTTATTTAGAGACTAGCTTGTCTATTTTTCAAATTAAGAATATCTTCATGAAATGAGATGTTATGTTAGTTTCTATTTACTGTCAATTTGGTTTTTAAAAAATTTCCAACTATATTGAGATATAAGTGACAAATGATTATATATGTTTAAGACGTACAACTCGATGCTTTGATATACATTGTGAAGTAATCATCACAATTAAGCTAATTAACATATTAATCAAGTATATTAACTTCACATTGTTACCATTTTCTTTTTTCAAAAAAAATTTTGTGGTAAAGGGCTTCCCTGGTGGCGCAGTGGTTGAGTCCGCCTGCCGATGCAGGGGACGCGGGTTCGTGACCCGGTCCGGGAAGATCTCACATGCTGCGGAGCGGCTGGGCCCGTGAGCCATGGCTGCTGAGCCTGCGCGTCCGGAGCCTGTTGCTCCGCAACGGGAGAGGCCACCACAGTCAGAGGCCCACGTACCGCAAAAAAAAAAAAAAAAAAAAAAAAAAAAAAATTGTGGTAGGAACACTTAAGAGCTATTTATTTAGCAAATTTCAAGTATACAATATAGTTAACTATAGTCACATTGCTGTTCATTATATCTCCAGAATTTATTCATCTTGCATAACTAGCATTTTGAAACCCTTGATCAACATCTCCCCATTTTCCCCTCCCAGGTAATGGTCCCAGGTAACGGTCATTCTACTCTCTGCTTCTACGAGTTTGACTGTTTTAGATTCCACGTATAAGGGAGATCATGCAGTATTTGTATTTCTGTGTCTGGGTTACTTCAGTTAGCCTAAGGTCCTCTAGATTCATCCATGTTGTAACAAGTGGCAGGATTTCCTTTCTTTTTTAAAATCTTTTTTTTTTTTTTGCGGTACGTGGGCCTCTCACTGTTGTGGCCTCTCCCGTTGCGGAGCACAGGCTCCGGATGCGCAGGCTCAGTGGCCATGGCTCACGGGCCCAGCCGCTCCGCGGCATGAGGGATCTTCCCGGACTGGGGCACGAACCCGTGTCTCCTGCATCGGCAGGTGGACTCTCAACCACTGCGCCACCAGGGAAGCCCTCCTTTCTTTTTAAGCTGAATAATATTCCATTGTGTGGTATGTGTGTGTGTGTGTGTATATATGTATATATACACACACACACACATATATATGTCATATTTTCCCTTTTTCTACAGTTTTATTGAGATATAATTGACATACAGCACTGTACAAGTTTAAGGTATAGCGCATAATGACTTGACATATATAGTGTGAAAGGATTACCACAATGAGTTTAGTCAACATCCATCACCTCATTTAGTTACAACCCCCCCGCAAAAAGTATTTTTTTCCTTGCGATGAGAACTTTTAGGATCTACTCTCTTAACAATTTTCAAGTATCCTATACATTACAGTGTTAACTACAGTTATCATATTATACATTATCCTATACACCAGTGTTAATTAACTACAGTTATCTTATAACTGGAAGCTTGTACCTTTTGACCACCTTCATCCAATTCCCCCATCCCCTACCCCCCTCAATACTGTTCATTGTAAACACAATATATGATATCCCAGATCTTAAATTCAGAAGGATCAAAGGAGTTGACTTTTGCTAGTACCTTGTCAAGGAGCCCAAATAATAGCGGCAGCATGGGTCAGGTCTGGAATTTGAAAGAGTATCCACTTCATTTTTTGAACATTGCTGCTCTATACCCATGTTTTATTTTTTCTATCTACTTTGTTAAATTCCTGAGCCTCTTACTGTTGCTACTAGAGCATTGAAAGCTTAACCTAGAATCTTCATTGATAACGCTAGGACAAAACTCTGTCCCATGATATAATATCAGATGCAGTGTGTATGCACCCTGTCACCGTAAAACATCTCCAGGCATCACATCCAAGTGAAAGAGTAATTGTATATGAGATACAAATTTATCTTTGTGTATATCCCCCCTCTCACTAAGATATGCACATAACTTCAATGATAAAAACCGGAAGCACATTTTTGGATTCTTCCTTACATTTTACAATCTTTTGAGAAAAGGTATCCAGCAGAAAACTCTAGAAAGTGCCCAATTTAAATCCCAGCTGAGTGAGCAAGATAGTTTTTGCTACTACAAAGAATTATCTAAACACATTAATAGATGAACAAACAGCTAAATGTTTTACTAATACCAAAATTATTGAATATCTCAAATGGAATATCTATCACCGTTTTAAGATGAAATCTTGAACACAACTATTCTGTAAATCTACTAGGACAAATTTGGAATAATTTTTCTGAGTTATTGTGGTGTGTATTACTCCTGATTGCTTATGGATCTGGACTATAAATTTTACTTAGTGTTCTACAAAATTAACATTCTACATTTTTATTGATCTAATATACATGCAGAGATGTTTAAAAGAAAGTATGATAGGCTCCAAAAAGAGACATGTGACAGAAAAAATTATTGTAGGGAACCTTTATCCTGCACAGCAAAGTTTCCTCTTCTTTTCCATTTTACCATGGATTTTAGAAGCTAGAATAGTTCCTAACTTCTAGCTGGTATCATTACAACATAAGTATTACTTCTTTAAAACAAGGATTCTCAATGTTAAACCTTCAGCTATTTAAAAAGGACAGTTTAATTTTTAATATTTTAACTATTTTCTTGGCCATATATAAAAGGACACATGGAGGGATATACCTGCTTTTATTTTTTGTATATTTTATGCTCAGAACTTTTAAATTATAGTGTCAAACTTACAAGACCTATAGAAAGAAACAGCAAAGTAATTTGTGTCCTCTATGCTTGGTTGGTTCATTTTGCTATTTTTACATTCAATGTTTAAATTTGTGTACATACATACCAATTTCTCTAGATATCATTTCTACTTGCATCTCAGACTTTTCTTCCAGAAATGCGTCCTTTCAGAATTCTTAGTAGGGTTTGTTGATTATAAGCTCTGTTTTTCTTTATCTGAAAATACATTTATTCCACTTTCATTTTTGAAAGTTTTGCTGGTACACAGTTCTATGCTGAAAGGTATCTTCTGTTAGTACTTTGAATATATTATTTTACTGTCCTCTGGTTTCTATTGTTGCTGTCTAGAAGCCTGCTGTTAATCTATTTGTTGCCCTTTTGAAGGTGTGCTTCTTTTCTCTGGCTTGCTACCAATGTATCTATTTGTTTGGGGGGTAATGCAATTTCATTACAATGTCTAAGTGTGGATTTCTTATTAAATTTATCCCATTTGGAACTCACTGGGCTTCCCGAATCTGAGAGAGAATGTTTTCCTTAATTCTTGAAAATTTAATATTTCCTCTCTCCATTTTCTCTATTCTCTTTCTCATTCTATCCTCATATTTCTTTACTTTTCTTTCATATTTTCCATCTGCTTAAAATTCTGATTCAGTCTGGGTAATATGTTTAGGCTTATCTTCCAATTCATTAACTTTCTCTTTTACTATGCCTAACCCACTATTTATCCTCTCTATTGCTTTTTTTTTTTTTTAAGCTTTTTATTTTACATTGGAGTATAGCTGATTAACAGTGTTGTGTTAGTTTTGGGTGTACAGCAAAGTGATTCAGTTATACATATACATGTATATATCTATTCTTTTTCAAGTTCTTTTCCCATTTAAGTTGTTAGATAATATTGAGTAGAGTTCCCTATGCTATACAGTAGGTCCTTGTTGCTTATCCATTTTAAATATAGCAGTGTGTACCAAATGTAAAATAGATAGCTAGTGGGAAGCAGCCACATAGCACAGGGAGATCAGCTTGGTGCTTTGTGTCCATCTAGAGCGGTGGGTTAGGGAGGGTGGGAGGGAGACACAAGAGAAAGGAGATATGAGGATATATGTATATGTATAGCTGATTCACTTAGTTATACAGCAGAAACTAACACACCATTGTAAAGCAATTATACTCCAATAAAGATGTTAAAAATATATATATAGCAGTGCATACATGTCAATCCCAAACTCCCCTCTCTATTGCTTTTTAAATTGCAATGATTATATTTTTATTCCTAGAAGTTTTATTTGGTTCCTTTTAAAATCTGCCTGTTTGTATATTGATAGCTCCTTTTTTTCTTACTCATGTTTTCAGTTCCACCTTTTACTTAAACATTTCTTATTTACTTTATATTCTGCACCTCATAATGCTAATATCTAAAGTCCTTACAAGCCTACATCTGTTGTTTGCTGTTTCTTATCCTTGTGCATGTTTAATTTTTTCATGGGTGAGCTCATATTTGGCTGAATTTATTTTTAAGAAATCCTGAGAGGTTTAGATTAAAAGATACTTTCCTGCAGAAAAGATTTCTGTTTATTTTTCCTGGGTGTCAGGAGATGCTACTAATCTGTAGGCATTTTAATTTCCTGGCCCCAGCCATGAGGAATGTATAAATTTCAACTCCATACCCATGTGATAGTAAGTTATACATTCCACTATTTTTACTGTTTTACTCTTAAAGCTATGGCAATGATAAACAGGCTTTCTTATTTGCTTGTGTTACTGCAGGGGATTTTCTCCAGTTCACCCATTCACTGAGGCTGTAGCGTTGTTCAGTGTTGGGAGGTGTGGCAGGTGTCTCACATTTAGCTCCCCCCCAAATTTGTATGGACCTTGGGACCTACTTTCTTGGACCCCTGGATGCTGAATAATACCCCAGACTCTAGGCTCCTGATCTTGGCATAAGCCCCCAAAGTAGCCACAATTTCTTGTTTAATTACCTCTCTGTTTTCAGGTTGCTGTTTTATTTTATTTATTTTTGTTGGGGGGTGGGTAGAAATCTTGAGGATTTTCCTTACTTTCTTGCAAGCTCCACAATGCATTTAAAAGTATATTTGTGTATTGTACTTTATCCAGTGTCTAGGTGTTCAGCTAGACACTGGATAAAGTATCTACCTTACTATGCTGCCAGCAGGTAAGTCATAGTTTAACTTTCAACCCTTTTTTTTTTTTTTTTTTTTTTTGTAGCACCATGAGACATGCACATCTTAGTTCCTTGACCAGGAATTGAACATGGGCCCCCTGCCCTGGGAGTACAGCGTCTTAACCACTGGAGTGCCAGAGAAGTCCTTCAAATGCTTTTTTGTTAAAAAAGAAAAAAAGTCAAGAGTTCTTACCCAGTGCAAAAACCTTAGTGTTAGTGATTTGTAAAGGTAACAAAAATAATGGTAGGTGAAATTTACTGTGTATCTAACTATTTGCCAGGCACTGTATATATGTTGCCTCATTTACTCTAGGAATTAGGTTATAGTATCTCTAAGCTACAGAGACCTAGGATTTAGAGAAGGTGAATAACAGGATTTGTCTGATGATAAATTTTTGTGTGTTATTTTTTTTCACTAAGCTGGATTGCCTCTCTATTCACGCTCTGCAATCATAGAAGATGAAACTATTTGGAAAATGTTATCAGCTATATTTTGTTTTAAGGTGGCAGCCTGATCAGAGATCATCTCTTAATAGTGTATCAAATTTGATCAAAACCTGGCAGTCTCTTCAAAATATCATGCATCTTAGAAGTAGACAAAAAATGGGAAACATTAAATACTCAAGGTAAAAAAAAAAAGAGCTGTTTTACAGTCATTCAAGAATATCAGATAAGTTCTAGAAGCAATATGTTTGTTTCGTCCTTCCTTGTTCACATCGATGTCTCAAAAAGAATTCAAGATAAGTGACAAACATGCATAAAATTCAAGGTATAAATTAGAAATAGGTGAGAAAAAAGGAACAAGAAGAAACAAAAATGAAAAACAAAGGAATGAGATTAAAGTAAAAATATATATTATTGAGCTTGTTATGAGGCAGATGGCAAATTTGACCCTAAGCTTTCTAAGGTCAACTGTAAAAGGGTTACTTGAGTAGTGATGAGTCACCATGTGTAAATAATAAAAACAGCCCACTTGCTCAGAAGAAGCACAGATATGACTGATCACCATGAACAGGATCAAAAGTTTCTCACAAAACCTCATAAAAAGGGCACTGTATAGTGAAAAGAACAACATCGAGATCACGTAACTGTGGCAACTTTTGAGAGTGAAAGCGGAACTAGTAAACATTATAGTAGCACAACATGTGTAAACTGGAACTGTCTCCTCAAAATCAAAATGTACACTCATCCCACTTACAGCAATCACAACTATGTGTTTTATGAAGATATTTTATTGTTGTATCCCTCAATACAAGCCGATGTTGGCACACTAAATAGCAATTCAGTAAAAGCAGCTCTATCTGAGGTTAATGTAATACAATGGTTAAAACTTTCAGCTGATCTAGTTAACACATAGATTTTGGAGCATGGTCCAGCAGGAGTAACAAACTCAAATGGGTTCAGCAGTAAGGGAATTAACACCTGGTCAAGTGGCCAGGTGTAGGATAATAGGGAATGGTTAGAGAATAAAACATTCTAAAACAATATTTTGGAAAACAAAATCCATCTATGGTTTAATCTAGTTTCCAGCTAAGTGACTGACAGTTTGGAATAATGGCCTATGCATATAGAATGCTTATTTGATGTCTATGCCCTCTGCATTCAACATTACATAGATATTTTTAAGCATTCACCAGTCCAACTAATTTTTCAACTAATTTTTTCTTGTGTCTGTCACTATGTTGAAAATATTTAGAAGGGTTTTCATTTAAACTTGAACAATTTCAGAATTAATTCTTGACTTTTATAAGTAGCTCATTCTTTGGAACAGTAATCATTACTGACTCTGGCTTCTGGAGGAATGCTTTTTCTTGGTCTTTCAGTATGAAAGGGTTGTTAAAAATAGCTCATCCAATCAGAGGCTACATTAGTAAAAGTATAAGATTCCAAACAAGGGAACTGACAGTTGAAGGGAGAGAGTAGTCTCACCTTACACTGGGCTGGGCAGACCCCATCTAGTGCAGAGCGCTGTGGTTGTCTCCACTACCACAGGGAGACACGGACAAAGCATAGGGACCCAAATGGCAATGCTGCCATTTGCCACACTTTCTAGGTTTCTCCTCTTTTCAAGGAACATTTTCAAGTTCCTGCACCTCGGTCCTGCTGCCACTCCCCTTATCAACTTTCAAAAGATGACTTGGCCTCAGAGATACCATCAAACAACTCAGGTCTACTCTCTGTTTCAGATGTACCTGCGTCCACGGGTACATCTTGTGGGTGGAAGAGGTGTCCTTTCTCCTGTTTAAGACACTTTTCTCCACAGCATGTCACCTATTCTGTCTTCTCAGAAATCCTTTTTTTATTATTTATTGACACTCTATTCTATATCTTCAACTCTCCCTTTCTCCAGGCTCTTTCCTGTGGACATAAAAAGGAGGTCAGGTATTTGTGATCTTTAAGTAAACCAGACCCTGACCTTCATCCTCCATCTTCTACATTATCTCTCTTCCACTCTTTACAGCTTCTGAAAAGGGAGCCTCCAACCATGATCTTCCTCACTCACTTCCTATCCACTCTACAATCTCCAGCAATCTAGATTCTGGTCCCTTCATTACTTTGAAACAAATCTTGCCCAATGACTTCTTAGTTGCTTAATTAAAAGAACAATTTTCTCTTATCCTCTCAGCATTTGTGACTGTTGACTTTTTAAAAAATTCTCTCCTCTCTTAGTTTCTGAGATAGTGCTATTTCTCAGTTTTCCCCTAATATGCCTGGAAATTCATTCTCAATCAACATTAAGAGCTGTTTGATCACCCCTTAATGTTAGCCATCCTCTATACAATCTATACATGGTGGCTTCAACTAACACCTGTCAACAAATCCCAAATCTGCAGACCTAAACCAATCCTAGACTCCTGATTTGAAGAGTCAAGTGCCTAGCCTTCCTGAAACTCAACATGTCTACAGTTGAACTTACCTGCCCCCAACCATTCTCTCTATAAACCAATGTCGTCACCTTCCATACAGTTACTCAAGGCAATCATTTAAGAATTACCTTTGACACCTTTTCTTCTTCTTCTCCTATAGCTGCATTTCGTTGGTCATTAATTCTCTCTCTTGAATTAGTCTTCTAGCCAGTCTAAACAACTGAAGTAACCTGAATACATCACGCTCTCTCCTCTTTCCCTATGCCCTTCCCATCCCCACTATTTAGTCCTGCAATATGGAGTTCAGATGTCTCCTCCTGCAGGATGTTTCCCTATCATCTCTAGCCAAGGTTAGGTGTTCCTCTGGTGTATTCCCGTAGCACCCTATGTTTACTTCTGTTTGGGCATTCATATCAACCCTGCAACTGCTAATTTACTTATTGGGATCCCCCTTTAAACATAGGAAAAACAGTAGCTCACATTTGTTGAAAGCTATGTACCAGGCCCTGTATTAAGTGCATTACATGCATTATTCATTTAATCCTCACAATGATCCTAAGAAGTAGGTATTAATACTACCCTCAATTCCCAGAGGAGGAAACTGAACTTAGGTTAAGCAACTTCCTCAATGTTGCAGAATTATGTCCTAAACTTGAGGGCAAGGATCATATCCTATTTGTCTATGAAGAGAACTTGGCACATTGTGGAACATTGCCAAGTTCCCCAAGAAATGTTTATGGGTCAAATAAATACATGAAGAGCTCAGCGGACAAAACTGGGATCAACTAATAGCTATTCAAAAGAGGCAGATTTTAGTTTAGTCTAAAAAGGACTTTATCTTAGCTAGGATTCTCCAATGGAATTGATCACTCAAAAAAACAGTTAATATGTGGCACTTATCACACTGAAGAGTATTTCTACATTTGTATTTTCCCCCTTGTGAATATGGGCTATATCTTACTTTGTTTTCATTCCTCAGAATCCAGCCAAGGGCTAGAGATACTCGGTAGGTGTTAGTTGAGAATGAATTGAATTGAATTGAAAGGCCCTGTAAACTAAAACGTGGATATTTGTCTTAATACCACTCATTGGAAGTTAGACTCCATTGTTTTTTATTTCTTCCCATTATTCTGCCTCTTCTTTCCAAAGAGCTTTGAGATTAAAGAAAGACTAGGGAAAGAGTTTAGAGAGGCCACTTATTTGTAAAGTTCTACCAGACTATAAGCCCTGTGAGGGTATGGAATGTATCTTTTATCACATTATATCTATAGCCTAGCACATAATTGTTTATTTCTTGGATGAAATACAGACACAGAGACAGACAGACACACACACACACACACACACACACACACACACACACAGAGGCACACAAACCAACAGTATGCTCTTGTTAGAAGGGTCCAATGGAACAATGTGTCATGTAAGGAACTCCTGCGTTAGGTGGGAGATTGGACCAGATCAGTGTTGTTACACTGAAAAACTAGTGAAATTATATACTTTGGACCCCAAATGTGAGAGAAATGGAGAAAGGAAGAGAGGAGAAAAGCACTAAATCACAATTGTCCTTCCTAACATTGAGGTAAGACTCAGAGTAGTTAAAAATTTTCCTCAAAGATCCATAGACATAATAAACAGTGGGCTGCATGACCTCTGAGGTCCCTGCTAAATTTAATATGATTTGATTTTCATTTATTGATCCTAAATATCCAATTGAGAGGCTATATTTCAAGACACTGATGTTTAGATCTAGAATTCGTTTATTAAACACTATTCTGGGCACTGAGGATAGAGCTGTGAAAAAAGAGACAGAAATTCTTAACCTCACAGCGTTTACATTCTAATGGAGAGTGAGTGTGGGAGACAAATAATATTTCAGATAGTGTCCAGAAAAGGTAGCAAGAGGCCAGGAAGTGGCAAAATTAACGGGACCGCATTACAATGCTTGTATCTTCAAGTGCTGGGCTGGGTCATAGGTACTACTCAAAGGGCCTGAGGGGAATTCTTGACAGTAATCCCTTAACAATTTCCTTTCTCACTGTGCTATTATCTAAATTCCCCATCAAAGTTGTTAGCAACTGCTACCACTTTCTCGTGGGCTTCCAGCTTTCCTCTCCTCTGTGCAGATAAGAAGCTACTAACTAAAAATTTCTCTTAGGTGTTATATAGATCTTTTATTCTTTTTAAAAACCCTCGACAAATCTATGAAGAAGCCTATGTCAATTTTATCACCTATCTAATTTTCTTTCCTGCCTTTAGCTCTCTCGAGTCTATTGCAAACTCTTCTAATACTTCGTTGGTCTTTCTCTCTCGTTCCTTTAATAAACCAAAATAATCTCTTTCCATGTTTTCCAAGCAGTCTTTATCTCCTGGTTTGAAACACCCTTATATCCTTTTTCCTCCATAAAACTTTTCCTAACGTAGTATAAATAACATTAAACACCACGTATTAGCAATTTTACTATTACATCAGGATTAAATAATAAAACAGCAAAATACGAAGAAAAGGATTATACTTGAAGTTTACATGTTTTATATTCAAATTGGGTTACCAATGTTTACTTTTCTCTTTAAGTGTAAGACCTCAAGAAATCAGACTGTTTTTTTTTTTGTTTTTTTTTTTGCGGTACTCGGGCCCCTCACTGCTGTGGCCTCTCCCGTCGCGGAGCACAGGCTCCGGACGCGCAGGCTCAGCCGCTCCGCGGCATGTGGGATCCTCCCGGACAGGGGCACGAACCCGCGTCCCCTGCATCGGCAGGCGGACTCCCAACCACTGCGCCACCAGGGAAGTCCCTCTAATTAACATTTGATGTCCTGACAGGCTTCAGATTCACATGACAGAGATGACTTGTCTGCCATCGAGGAGTCAATACACGAGAATCACACACAAACACCCACGTTTTTATTTCTCTCAAAGAACTAGAAAGACCAACATTTGCTTTTAAAAGTACAGTTCTGAAATAAAGGATTATCACTCCCAGCAAAGGAGTATTTTTTTAAAGTCCTATGAGGTTGAATGTCTTTATGACCGCCTTTTGTATATCTTGCAAACTAAAACATTTCCCTCTAGGATATACTTTTGACAGTTATCACTTCAAACTCATATAGTACCTTATACCTAGGGTTCTCAAACAGGTTAATCTATCATAGTTGGAGGAGGTCATCAGGAAGACATGACCATAGGTTGGCCCACCAGCTGGACCCAGGCAATGGGAGGCTCTTCACCTCCTCCCGGTCCCTGGAATGTGCATTCTGCTCGCGGTCCTGATCCCAGAAACTGCCCCAAGGATCCAGTCTTGAGATAGTAATGTGATGATCAGACTATCTAGACTGAGCACATGACTAAACCCAGTTCAGGCCTCTATATAAACTTTTAAGATACTGGTGGGCAGGTGCAGAGATCTACTTGTCTTGCAGCTGCCCAAGACAAGCTTTATAAATAAGTTCCCTTGCTTATTAAGCCTGCCAGCTACCAATCTGGGGTGGGCTGCCTCTTTCTTTGGTCTCTCCCTGCCCTCTGTGTACAGGGGTGGGGGGATGGGGATGGCAGTTTCAGATTTCACCTGGGAAGCTCCTGAGGTTTTGAAGCAACAGTTGTATTCAGTAAGAAATCTTTTCCTTATTTAAAAGAGAAACGAGGTTAGACTTATGAAATTGTTCACTCAATGTTTCAGAGTAAACTAGTGCTACAGCTAGTAAGATCCAGAGCTCCTATTTTAGTTTTGGACTATTCTTGTATATTTAAATATTTACTATTGCTAGAGTTATTATAAATTATAATAATTACAAAAGAAAGCATTCAAGCTCTAGAGTTTGATCATATTGAAAGAAATATACATTTATTCACTTTGCCCAAGGAGTGTATGAGGAATATCCAAATGTTTTATAACATTTTCTTTTAAATATAATAAATGACCTTGCCGGAAAAATAATTATTTTATAGTGCTGGGTCTCAAGGAATAATAATCTCAATCATCTGTGAGTGACTGAATGAAATCTCCCACATGGACATGCCTGGCTCAGGACAGGCACTCTGTGCACACGGTTGGATCTGAATCTAGATTCTATTATTTAGGAAAAGTCACATGATCCAGGATTTCCCCTGCTAGATGCCACGACTGAATCAGGACCTAGTAGTTAGAGCGAGATAGCAAATCAATAAACGTCCAAAAGTGTTTAATGTTTCTCACCGCTGCATGTGTCTGACCCAACCCTCAAACAAATATATGCTTTCAGTTACTATTCTTAAATTGTGGGTGATAGTTGGTTGCAGTTAGTTACTGCAATACCTACATTTTACCTGGCTTTGAAGTTCATTAAAAAAAATATAGGGCTTCCCTGGTGGCGCAGTGGTTGAGAGTCCGCCTGCCGATGCAGGGGACACGGGTTCGTGCCCCAGTCTGGGAAGATCCCACATGCCGCGGAGCGGCTGGGCCTGTGAGCCATGGCCGCTGGGCCTGTGAGCCATGGCCGCTGAGCCTGTGCGTCCGGAGCCTGTGCTCTGCAACGGGAGGGGCCGCAACGGTGAGGGGCCCTCGTACCGCAAAAAAAAACCAAAAACAAACAAACAAAAAATATAGCTGTTGAGACTGACGTTTTAATTTCAAGGTAAGCCGTAAGCTTACCTGAACTCATAAATGGTTGGGATCTCAGTTATAATGCTTTAATACTTCAGTTATGGTCAACTGAAGTGGAGCCTTGTCAAAATACTTTTAAGCTAAACAAACACTGAATTTAGCAAATGACATCGAAGAGTTTCTATAATGTATTTAAAATTATTTTCTTATGCTATTCAGGTCTTCCAGGTAATGAGACAGAAAACAGAATGACTCCCTATACATCTTCAATGGCACTTGGTATCTGATATTGGTTATCTTTGTACATTTTTTACTTTCATAAGTGTAATGTAAACTTCTTGAAGGTAGTATGTAATGGGCAATTAATATTCCTTGAATGAATAAATGGACAGGAATCCAACGAGGCTATAGGAGAGGACAGATAAGTGACAGATTTGCTTCTATGTGCACGGTGTAAGGTACACATTTGTAAAATGTAATCCAGCTACGCTTACACAATGACTGGATACACTGAAAAATTCAGTAGTGACAAAAAAAAATACCACTTAGGTAACACATATGCACGAGTGTGTGTGTGTCTGTGTGTGTGTACAGATTACAAACAAATGCAGAGAAAAGTGCTAATAGAACATATATCAAAGTGATAACAGTGATTACTGCCAAGGAGAGGACCGTGATTCCAGGTGCAGGGAGGGCCTTGCACTCTGATGTTTTAACTTTTTAAAAGAGGAATATATCTTTATTATATTACCAGGAACAAATATTGAACTGCTTTCGATCTCCTTTTTCACATTTATAAAATGTGCAGGCAGGATTAGCTGATCTCTAAGCTCTGTATTTCATGATGTACTGTGAACTATTATAAATCATTGCTTGAAACCATTAGACCAATGGGGTATTAAAATCTAAATACCAGCCGAATTGTTTAGCCTTCAGAATAAGAAACTAGAAAGCTTTATTCTACTCTTGTACCAAAACATGGTATATCTGCACAAAGAAAACAACAGGCAATTTCAGGTGTTGCATCCTTGAAAGACAACACAGAGCTGGAATAAGTCTATAAAGGGGATATTAGGAGAATCCAGATGAAAAATGGGCCTCTGAATAAGGAAGAAAAAAAAATCAGTACTAATGTGTTTGGAAAAGAGAAGGTAACTGAAGTACATGACATTCTAAAGTATTCATTTTGATTCAAAAGACATTGTGAAGATGCCTAAAATGTTGTGCTTTTTGATTTAACCAAGTATTCCAAGTATGTGTGCAACAAATACTCGTCATCACTTCTCTAAGGTGTACTTTATCTTTTAAATTCAGAGGTGGAGAGAAGGATGAGATGATCAAGGATAAGGAATATGAGGGCCAGGATATTTGTTGAATACTTGTTCACTAAAAAAATGTGTTTTTAAGCAGCCGTTTCAAAGAGGCATGACCCCATTTAAAACAGCTATAGGAAAATGTCCTGTTTTAAGGGAGAACAGGGGTGAAGTAATGGTCATAGCAGTGTGGAGGCAAGTGTGGCGTAGTAGGTAAGTTGTGTGTGTGTGTGTGTGTGTGTCTTGGATGAGTCTTGGAAATTAATCTAGTCCTCACAATTTACTTTTGCACTATTTCTTGAATCCATCCTCTCTCCTCTCTATTAATGAAGCCCTCACTTCCAGTCTCCTATTATGTTGTGATAGTTTATCTACATTCCTCCTGTTCTCAACCTATGTCAAGACAACTGTTTTTACCAGTTGTGCACAGTAATAAAGTCAAACATACGTTTAAAAAGTCAAATCTGTATCTGTCTGTAATTATAATAATGTCCTTTCTTGTATTCTCATATGCTTGAATGGGATGGAAATGACTGTAGAAAAAGCTAGGGCCTAGGAATTGTACATATCCTTGTATACATGTACATCTATCATTTATGTGACAAAAGAAAAATGGCTGAGAATAACAGCTTTCAGGAAAAAGTCCAAAGTCTTTAACATCATTGATGCCTCTCTCAGACTGGCCTCAATATAGCTTTCTGGCCTCTATTCCTTTTCACCGTCACCCCTGCAAAATGGACTCATTCACAGTGGGCTAGTCACCATCCCCCAAACGTGCCACACGCTTTCATGCCTCTAAGCCTTCCCCACCAACAACTATGAACATTCTTATTTTAAGACGCACTCAAATATTCCCTATTCCATAAAGCTCCCAGACGTCTCCAGGCACAGCCAACACCTCCATCAAACTCCTTGATCACATTGTAGTAGAATTCTTTGTCCACTCTTCCCTCCCATCACTCATGAACTCCAAAACTTTAAGGGAGGCCCTGTACCTTCTTCAAACAGCTTCCTAACTTAGCACTTCTCCTTGCCTGGATGATAGTTTTCCATCAGTGGTAGTTTGAATGGAGATAAAAGAAAAAAAGAGCAACAAAACATCTGGTCTAAAGGGACTCTCCTGTTATTTACAAGATAAGACATTCATTTATGCTACTCTATGAATATTTCCTATTTCAAAAGGACTTCAAGGAGGGAAATCTAATTTTTATCAGGAATACTTCTGTATCAGTCTCTCACACAGGAAATTTTTACAAAATTCTGCAAAAAGATACCTAAACTGTCAAAATACAAATTTCACACTATTAAGGGTCCTCTAAAAAGCATAATCAAATTGAGAAAACGTATGTTTTGCATGTGTCTATCTTAAAACTGAGTTAATGATTAGATAAGAGTATTCTTTCCTTTTTTTTTAATTCAAAGAATTTGTTCATATATTTTTCCTTTACCTATTTGCTCCTGATATCATATTATGGCTATGGTCTTTAATAGCAATTAAATATCTAACTGAAATCTACAAAAGTCTTTGAGGGCCTTAAAAGCCCCTAAATCTCCAAGGAACCCCCAAATTTCCCTTTCTCCTAATACGAAAGGTGGCAAAGTTCACTGGATTCCTATAAATATGCATCATTCTTTGTAACTGAGAGTCTCCAAAACATCCTTCCTTCAGTGGTCTGAGGATCTATTACTACCTGCACAGTGATGAAGTCCCTTCATTTTGCTATATGTGTACTTAACACTTTTTAGTACATCCAGAAAATCCTCAAGAACCCCAAGGAGCCTCTGGTAGATGAGGCAGGAAACCTGTGGGAAAACACTGGTAGAAGATATATAATATGAAGCAACAGTAAATGGATCGGGGATTCCATGAATTCTGGGAAATTATACGGACTCCAAAAAGAAATGGGAACATCGACAAATTGTCTTCTTGGGAGGTACGAGTGAAGAGTGAAGAGTGAAGAAGGAGGATATGAAAAAAGTTTTAGATTCCCAGAGGAATGTTAGGGTGAAATGAAATGAAGGTACCAGCGAATTCTCTGATTTCTGTACCTAGCAATTTTGAAGTGCTTCATGGTTTATTAACAGATCTAGGATGTGGTTAGGTCTACATCTCTTCAACAGAGATAAAAATAGCTGGTCACCATCCTAAATATAAAACTACAAAATAAACCATTTTAAAATATTCTAATTCTTCTAAGTATGGAGAGGAAAAAAATAACACACAATAAAATACACAAGTTATTTTATAATAATTAACTTTAGCAAATTAGAAGCTTAATTAGGCTTGCCTTTAAAAACAAACTTGCAAGTTACTAGATGTATATTAACTTATTCAATAATATATACTAAGCATTATATTGGTTACATGCAATATGGGATTACAAAGAATAGGTAGGGGTCCTTGCCCTGAAAGAGCTCACACTCTAGTGAAGGATTCGGCACCTTTTGTTTTAGACATATGTATTCAGTTTTTAGCAATGTTTAGACCAGCACTTTCCCCTATTTCCCATGGAACTATCCTATCAGAAGGCCAAGTACATTTAGAAAATGGGATATACATAGAGGATAACATAGGAGGATACAGAAGGCCCTAAGAAGTCTTACAGAAAAAAATTTAACTTAACTTGGCATTTCACAAAATTATGTAACTGCATCCTTTATCACCTAGCACCTATAAACAGATCATGGCACTTTAGAAAATGTTGATTTGGGCACACAGTTTAAAAAATGTATTCCTATATATTTCCTAAGGCACTGAAAACACAAACTTTTAACACTTTTCACATTTTCAGAAAATACATGAAAGAGTAAGTTTACAAATTCTTGGGAATTATAAAAATAATTTGAGGGATGGGGTTAAGAGGTAGGAGGGAGAATAACAAACAGAATAGCTTTCCCAGACCATGGAAAACTATCTGTAACTGTAAACTATGGTCTATAAAGACTAAAAATATCCATACAATTTAAAGAACGGGTGATTTAAATACATAATCATTTTACCAAAATCTGTGTTCAGTGAATACACTGTTTAGACTCTTTCAAACAAACATAACAAACTGCAATAAGCTTTACTTATATTCTTAATTACATGTACAGGCAAGACATTACAAGCTCCATGTAAAGTCCAATATGGACATTAATTCTCCATATTGTTAACATTCATTATCTTTCTGCCCTCTTCTGAATTTTAAGTTTGTAACTGATCTTCTCTCTTGATCTAGCTAATGGAATTCCGGTATTTAGGCACTTCTAACTGCTGGTTTAATAAAAGAATCTTAGCAAGATTCAAATGGGAAAATGTACCCTCTTCCTTATAGCTGCAGAAAAGCAGGTAGAATTCTATTCTATATCATAAAATTGCCTTTACAAATACTATTTTTTAAAAAATAGTACTGTCAGAACCCGGATTCAGTGTTGCTATATACTTTGAAAATAACATAACTTTTAATTAAAGTCTGTAATTCTGATTGTCTGATTTAATAATTTGTGGCCTTGTTAATAATATTTAAAATAGCATTCTGATTTCTGAAAGTAATAATAATTTGTGGCCTTGTTAATAATATTTAAAAGAGCATTCTGATTTCTGAAAGTTTCTTTGCAAATTTATTTAAGCCGAGGAAGAAAATCATTGGCACATTCCTTTTCTTGCAAATATATGGTCACATACACATACACACATCTGGTTATGTATGATTTCTTCTTTAAAGGAAGAGTTTTCGCTCTCTCATCTTGTTTAAATTAGTAACAGGTGCTGTGACTAAAACAACACTTGCATATAATATTGAAGAGGGAACTGGCAGCTCAGAAAAAAAATAAATTCGTCTCTGGATATGCAGTCTCTTTTTAACACCAGGTAGTAAAATTTTGCTTTCTCCATATTTTCCCTAGGTGGCAGAAAGTGTTATCCTCACCTGAGATTGTACTTTTACTTCTCAAAAGTCATTAACTTACTGATTCTGCTCAAGCTTTCGGGTAGTTCTTGTAGACAACTGCAAAAACAATAAAGGTTTCCTCACTTCTGGAGGGGCTAAGCTATCTAGCAGCCTTAGAGTCTCTTCAGCTGTGGCTATTACAAAATGTTATTCTCACTAAAGTAAAGCTGTGGTGATTTCTCCTTCAAGGCATCGTTGTTCTTATCTTTATTAACCAACTGGTTTCCTCTGCTAACTCATTCAGATGTTTCTCTTTTTCAAGATCAGGCAGCAAACTAAATTTAAAAATCGAATGAATGAATGAATGATTAAATACATAAATAAAATTCATCCCCCTTGCGAGCCCTCTGCAAATATTCAGGTTAATTATATATATGTGTTGTTCATAAGAATGTGTTTTAGTGATTATTTCCTGTCAATAGGGAGGTCTTGCCTCTGACTTCATCTGATGGTTCTTAACTGGATTATAATTTGTCTCCTTTAAGTACAGCCCAGCTTTTGCTTTTATGCTTTGAGGTTTGGTCCTGGCCACTTCTGAACTGGGTCCAAAGACTACAAAACTTCTAAGGCAGGTTTTCTGCTCTGAAAATCTTTCTGCAAGGAACCTATTTAATCACTTTTCTTGGAAAATAAATCTTTACTTGAGACCTGTCCGTCAACACAAGAGAAACCAGGACGGCTCATTTCTCTTTCACCAAAGAAGACTGGCAAATGACCACCACTAGAATGACAGATGCATGACTGAGCAAGCATGGTGAGGGTTGCTACTTGCTACACTACCCTTCCTGAACTTTCTGGCTTGATTATTGCCTCAATTATAAATTGAGGGGCATCTATTACCAGACTAAGTGAAACTAACTTTACTAAAAACAATGCACCTGTACCTAGGTATTGCTCTTATATTCTTGGCTTTGGAAACTCAAAAATTACAATAATAATACATGCCTTAAATGCTGTTTGTTCTCAATTACCACAAAACACTAAGGGAGAAACTCCTCTGATACCAGTGTCTTTTACCTGAATAATATGTGCCATGTTTGGACAACTAGAGGTAAAAACCTCCTTTAATGTTCAGAGTATAGCACTGGTTTATCACAATAAAATTTGTGGGAAAATATGCAGGTCCCTTCCTTGTATTTAGCAACTGATGTCCCTTAGTTTTTGTACTATGCTGATGGGAAATGAGCTGCTTCTCCTAGGCTGATAAAGAAAATGCTATCTGGCTCTCTGATTTTGTGTAAACCTCCAGCTTTCATCTGTGAGTTTAAGAAAAGGAGTATGATAACTTGCAAAGATACTGATTTCATTGTCAAGCTTACTCACACTCACGGTCAATACACATTTGCCCTGGCTTTGTATCTTCCAGTATTTCCCAGGGGAAAATAGCCACAACATCTGTGAAGCACAGTGGTTTAGAGAAATATTATTCCCAAGTGAGGTTATATATAATCTCAGAAAGATAAAAAATTATTAAAACAAGGTAACAATAAGACTACTTCTCTAACTCTGCTCACTGAGTGATGGCCATTGCACTAAGGTCATATACAATAGAATCCAATAGCTCAGATTTCACCTTAGCCAGCAAAGAAAGGATGTGTACTCTCACTGGCAAGGAACGATGCCCCTATGTTCCTGGCAATTCAAGCTATGTCAAAAAGATGCCAAGCTGCACCAGACTGAGAGCTAGGCTCTATCTACACGGTGTACATGAAAAATGTCCTGTCAGTAAACAAAGGATGTTGCGGCCATCAAGCAATTAGGCACTGCAGCCACCCCCGACTGTGCTCCTTGAAGGGACTGGAGAAAAACAGAATACTAGCCCTAGATAGTTAAGGTATATATCAAAGGAATGATTTCAGTGAGCCCAGACTCTCGCATCTTCCCATACATAGAAAAGTACTAAATTCATTAACTTGAGATGTCTGGTTTTTCTTTAATTAACAGTAATTTTTGACGTTCAGACTACCTGCTTTTTGTTGCAAAAACTCCTATATATTCTGGCTTCTCCGTTTCCTCTTTGGAACAGTCCCTCAGAAGCTGAGAGGCTGTCTCCTGGGCTTAAGTCCTCAGCAAGTCCACCAAATAAAACATAATTTTCAACTTTTATGTTGTGCGTTTTTTTTTTTTTTCAGTTGACAATGGGCTGATAGCCTTTTATAGGGCATTTAGCAGTTATAAAATTGTACAAGGTATTGTAGTGAGGCTAAAAATGTTAGTGTATGTATAGCAGCAATATTTATAAATATGTTATATAAGTTGTAGCTTTTTTTTTAAGTTTTTTTTTTTTTTTTTTTTTTAAGTTGTAGCTTTAAAAGACTCATTACAAATGTTCTTACCTGGTTACTAAACAAGTAGTGCTCATTGGCAAAGAAAGTCTAAGTGATAAGGGGAGTTCCTGTAGATTCTAATTTAAGATAAAGTATTGCCTAAGAAGTCCCAGACCTTATGTTTGAGCTCACTTTTCCCAATAATTCCCTAAAGAAAGGCCTTTTAGCTTATTCTACCGTAATTCCAGTTTGATTTTGCTTATTTTCTGTCACTTTCACTGATCAATGAATTCTGTTTAAACTTTTATACACTACTCTTTAAATAGTAAGTGATTCGGATAAATTTATGGTTTTATGCATATTTGCTTAGCAATTATGATTCTGTAAATTGGATTTTATTAGCAAGACAGAAAGGATGTTTAGTAGAAAAAGCACTGATTTGTGAGCCAGGAGACTTACTGTAAGACGTTTACCTTTTAACAATGAGCTCAATGTATGACATAAATCAACTGCATCGGCCTAATTACTGGAGTCTGAGTAAAGCACATGTTTTCTTTCAAATATGCTCTTTCTCTCTGGTTCAGTAGGGAGTGGGCCAAAGTCTTAACGTATATGTATATGTAAAATATGGGGTGGGGCAATAACCCTTCCCCTCTCTCAAAGACAATGCATGGAATTGTGGACTTTGAATAAGTATGCATACATGATCTACATACCAAAAACAGGCAAAGAAATAATTAACATATTATAATATCCACTGAGCAATTTGGAGTATGCATAACTTAGGGCTGAAGTAGTTTAGCCTTTTTTAAAAAGGTTACACTGAACTGCAATCTGCGGTTAGTAGCCTTAAATTCCAATTAACATACATTGGGCCCTCAGACAAGCTAAAAGAACCTGCTGTGGGATAAAGTAGCCCCGATGAAAGATCTCTACAAAAGCAAGGTCTGGGCCAACTCCTAGGTTCATTCCTCAGAAACTGCAGCAAAGAGCAACACAGAAAGTAAGCACAAAGGAAAACAGGAAGATGGCAGTGTGACCTGGCTATATCATTGGGAAGATTCTGACCAATGTCACCCATGACCACTAAGCACATACTACCATGCTCACAATGGTAATAAATTCATATATGTCCACAGGTATTCTCAATTAGTGAGTTGAAGAATTATAGTAGGGGCCTATTTTGAATAAATTTAATCCCTTAACCATACATTTTCAATAGAGGACAAACTGAAAAATGATTAAAAGCATTTAAACTTTCTTTAAAAATCTACTGTAGTTCTTTAGAAATAGAGTTTTGCTTGTTTGCTGTAATTCTTACAATTTGATGAACCAAAACATTCCTTAACTAAACTTTCAAAATGCCTTTCTCTGGATGCCAACACACACAAAATAAAAACTAGCCCCTGCTGAGGTGATCCTCTAAACTTACTACCTGTCTTTAGAAAATAGAGCTTTCATTTTTTGAATATCACAGGGTCCTTTAAGATGCCCATACCCGCTGAGACCTTCTCCCTAAAAAAATGCAATAAACACATCTTGTTTCACAGGGATTGCGGACTCCTTGAACACTATCGATAGCCCACAAGTTAACTCTCTTATCTAACTGGGAATATACTATTATTTCAAGACTCTTTAGAAATTGACACTGAGAACAAAGATAGGGTAGGAAGGAGAGTTATCAGCTGTGAGCACAAACCCACCCAGGGCGGTGTATTCCTGATAGTACTACTCCTATTTTTGGTGGCCCCCTGCTTTAATGCATCAGAAAAAATAACTGAGGTAAGCAAACGACAGTGTAAAGGATGGATTTAGTTCAGTGGGAAGAGCGCAGATTCCTGCATACCCTAAAGAGGGAAGCTTCTTTTCTATTTCCAGAGGAACAGGAAGACCACCATTTAGCTGCTGATTAACCCTGAGGAAATCTGTCTTTAAACGCGGTTAAAATGAATAGATATTAGATCAGGATCTAATTTCCTATTTATTTAGACTATCAGTAATCACTAATGGCTGTTATTAACATTAGTATTGTTAATAAGAGGGAAATTTGGTTTTAAAAATGTAGCATAATACTCTTAAAATTTTCATCTTTGTTTTAAACATCTGGAAGCATTGCAGCTAACTGCAAAATATTGTCAGTTATTCTGTACCCCTGAAGAACGGTTTATAAGTATTTCTCATGTACATTAAAACACAATGATAATGAGAGTTCTTTTGAGTTCTACATACTACATATTATGTCAAAGAACCATGGCACTTTAAAAAAATTGTTGCCACTCAACTATTGGTTAGAATTTCCCTTGATGTTTAGCAATAAGCCTCAACAATTTACCCTGGCCCTGGTGGTTTTCAGTTTTGATGCTGTACATGAATAGTTTGTGATATGTTTTCAGAGAAAAACCAAAGCTAAATAAATTAAACGATTAAGTTAATACTACTCTGACTCCTATAGTTATGAAGGAAAAACTGTATATAGTTTAATGGAACCTAATTATTACATAGTTTTGCATTTCAGCTTAATTCCTATTTTATTGTTTCACCAACAAGACTGCCAACTCCTTAAGCTTTACAGCTAGTCAAGAATTAAATCTGCATTAAATACAGAATTAATGTGTTTTTGGGGTTTAATTTTTTTTAATTAATAGCAAAGTCCAATGTCAGAAGAGTCAATGTACCAAAAAATTGAAACAGAAAATCAAAACTCATTAAAACAATTCCTGTTTGCTCAGCCGTGTATTTTTTACATTCACTGAACATCCCCTCGTCTTTCCCATAATTAAATTTGACTATTGGAATCATGTTTTTTGTGGATCTGAATTTTCAAAGAATGTGATTTAAACGCTGTTAACAGTTTTACCACTTTGAGTACTACTAATCCTAACATCGATCCTAACAAATGTGATGCTGTTTTGTACACAATTATATTCAACTGTTTATATTCTAAACAGAATTTTGAACGTAAGTCAGTGCTAAACATCCTGCTTAAGTATTATAAATAAAGAACTCTATGGTCTGAATATTTCAACAGAATCTTTTAAAGGTACAGTTAAGGAAAACCTACTACTGGAGGTTTCCTTGAGGGCCAAGTCAATTTCTCTTCCCTCACCTTTTGCCCAAGGTAGGCATTCAACAAATATTTACTCGATGATTTAGTAATCTGCATTGATAAAAATAAACAAATATTTCTTTGTTTTAGTATTTATGCTCTTCTAGTTTTCAGTAGTTACTAAATACCATAAACAAAGTGCTAAACTACTATAAATGGTGATGATACTATAATAAGCACAGTTAGTTTGGGGTCTACTTTTCCTTTCAGTGATCACAATAGATGAAATAAATAAGAACACACAAACGAACACCTTAACAATTTTAAAAATTCAAGATTAGATAATTGACCTAAACAACCAATAGAGACCAACTCCCTCAAAAAGCACATTTGGGACTGCCTCTCCAGAGAATATTATAATTGGCTAAAATTTCATTTTCCAGCTATTATGTCTTATTAAAAAGTCTTTTTTAGTTGAAAATTATCACTTTCGTTTTTTTAAGTAAATTGCACTGAATTTACGTACAAAGCATAACCTCTAATATATATAGAAAAGAAACAACTACAAAAAATCCGCAAGAGGGAAGAGATATGGGAACATATGTATATGTATAACTGATTCACTTTGTTATAAAGCAGAAACTAACACACCATTGTAAAGCAATTATACCCCAATAAAGATGTTAAAAAAAAAAAATCCTCTAAGCACCAGACCCTACAAGGATACATCATTCAGTAACCTGTCAATAGCAGATTCATATCTACATTCAATATCTACATTACAATTACCCTAATCTGCAGCAGAATAAACTATTACCTCATCTTTTAAAAGCTTATTACCAGTACTCCTTTAGTCATTTGAAGGAAAGTCCACATCTACTATTTGGTATTGTAATCAAATGTTCAAATAAGACAAGTTAGTCCACATAAAAAAGTACAGCAGTAGACACAGCCTTAGAGCAGCAAGTGGTGAAAGCGTTCTCACATCTTACCAACAGTTCCTTTCCTAAGATCATCTTTAATGAAATATAAACTTAAGTTAAATAGGCTTCTTCAACCAATTCTTTTAAACCTGGGAGTAACCTAAAATCCAAAATTAATCCAATGAATCAACATACCAATTTCTCAATTAAGTTATTTCAGCTGTTGTAATCATATCTGACATGCTTGATTTGAAATTTGGCATAGTTTTTTAAAGCTACTTAAATGAGGGAATTTTAAATCTCAAAATTTCTAAATAATACTAAAACTGATAATACTAAAACTGATAAGGATCACAGATTTCGTATAAAATAACAGAAACCTCTAATTATGGTGCTCAGGGTTTGCAGTTACTATTAAAAACAACTTTGCATTTTTTCACATCAAAAGGGCTTTGTCTGTCAACATTTCTCATCAGAACAGTAAACTACACTGAGCTTCGACATTTCCACTATTACCCGTAATTTTTATAGGACTATTTTCCATTAATGCTTGAAAACTATGAACTACATTTTATTTGTATCTTATCCGTTTAGAGAATATCTATTGTAAAACTGCCACAGACCTCTAGCAATTTCTTTTTCAGTATCCAACCTGCTCTATGCTGCCCACTATAGGAAATGCAATACGGTACAGAGAAATGTAATACTACGCACTAGGGTTACTATTAGTGCAATCCCATTAAAAATTTTTCCTCTGGGTACTTGGGTATTAAGATAGGGTATTCTTGCAAGAGATACAGACTGAGTAGTGGTATCCAAATTTATTAAATTTAAAGAACATCAGTAGGAATAGACAGCACCAGAAACTATATCTTGGTAATGCATGCGCCAGGAGTAGCAAGCTGGTGCAGCAGGGGATGTGGCATGGAACTTACTGAGGCACAGCCTGCAGAAAGATGCGGTTCTGCACTACAGAGGGAATATGAGGGTCAAAATCAACATAAACAAAACACCTCAAAAAAATGTCATGCAAAATACAAATGACTGCAGTAACTGGAAAAAAAAATTGGAATAAACTATTCGTGTAATGCATACTTAAGTTTCATAAAACGAATCTCTTTTCTTAAAATTTTACATTCCTCTTACAAGCAAATGCCGTTAATAGCTTACTTTGGCCTTACATTTTTCTAGCCTTGGGGAAATCGAACCATGTTGTAACCTGATAAACACCAAGTTTTATGTTTTTGTTTTCTCTGACTAGAGCATATCCAAAGTGTTCTGATTTTAAATTCTATCCATCAAATATGCTTTAGGACTCCATTTTGAAGACGACAGCTTCTCCTTTTTTCTCGGAGTCGATTGTCCCGTTACACATCACATTTTAAATGTTAATAAAAAAGGCATTAAAACGTTAGAATCACACTCCAGGTCTTTAGCCTTTTCTATCTGTACTGCAAAGCAAAACACATTATTGTATACACATGTGTGTATACACATGAACATACATTGACAGCAAACAGTCAGTGGCTCAAAAGTGGCAACCTCCCCTTGAAAAACAAAAATATAAAATGTCATCCCTCCATTCTGCCCTTCGAATGAGAAATAAGGCAACCAGGTTTGCCCACTGCAGAGCTGGATACTAGAAAAGGCATTCTAACGTTTAACCTGAGACGTGGTTAAAATATACAACCCTAGGTCCCGACTCGGACGACTTAAATTTCAGTGTACGTGCCTTCGTTCCCACTCCTGCCCCAGTAGCACCATCCAGGGCCCGGGTCCCGACGGCGACCACCCGGCGCGCCCGGGCTGCGGGCAACCGCGAGGACCGCCCGCTCCGGACAACCGGGCACCCGGCTCAGGCCGACCGCGAGGCCCCGGAGCAGGGGCGTCCGGGGCGCCCGATGCCCACGACTCAGGCGAGGGGTCCCGGCGGGGCTGTGGGCTCTGGCATTTAAAAACTACCGAAAAGTCTCGCTGCATAAGTGACGCGGCGGAAGCCACCGCCGCCGCTTCACGTCGCCCGGTCCCCTTTCCCTCGGAGCGGGCCGGGCGGCCCAGGCGACCCTCGGGGAGATCGCTGTCAGCTGCCGGGAACGTGGAAGAGCAACCAAAGCCACCAAGGCGCCGCGGCAAGTCCCCGGAGCAGTCAGCCGCAGTTTTCCCTTCTCTCCTTAGTTACAAGTCTCCCGGCAGTTTCGGGCGCATCCTTCGGGAAAATGGAAAAAGGGAAAAAGCGTGGAGGTGCTACAAGTCGCTGACATTTTCCGTCGAAGGAGATCCCCTCGGCTCCATCCCTTAAGCAGGATTTCCAAACTCGGATGCATCCTCGATGGAGGCATTCCATGTTGACAGATCTCTCGCCTCCCACAAAATGGGGCGGAGGAGGTGGCCGCTGTCTCCTGTATGGGCGCCGCCATTTTGTGAGGCGGTGGCGGCGGCGGCTGCGGCGCGGAGGCAGGAGCTCGGGGTGTGTGTAATGGTTGAATAGAATGACCCCCTCTAGGGAATCCCCGGCGCTGACAGTTACGTAAGGGGCTGTGCGCAAGTGCGGCGTTTAGGGAATCCGCACAGCTCGGGCCTCGCGGCTCTGCGGCCCACATCTCCACCACCCCTAGGAGGACCGGTGGGGGAAGGGACAGATGAACTGGTCTCCCTCCTGCTCCGCCCCCCCTCGCCTCCGGCCCCGGCCTCGCTCCTCCAGTCCCCCGGCTGGGTCTCCGCCCCTCACAGGCTTCCGAGACACTTAGTGGCCCTTGGGTGTCAGGAACTTCCTAGCCACAGCCTTATTCCAACCGCATTTAAGAGACAAACTTTACTTGGGAAAGAAATCCGTTTCCTAGAGTGAGCACCGGAAGCATGCCGGACTGTATTACATAATTCTTTTCACCACCAAATAAATGGAATCACTACCTGAAATAACCCAGCCAGACCTTTACTAGCCTGTGACCTTGGGTGTTGGTGACTTTGCCCGTAGTGGCCATCGCGGAAATGGGAATAATGATACGTTTCACATCCCGTGAAGCTTAATTAACATTTGTAGCAAAGGGCTGACTGCAGCACCTCTTGTAGATGCAAACTTGTGGTTGTATTTGTTGAGATGTTGCGTCTCCCATTTAAACAGCCTTTTTTAAGCTTCAAATATATCGCATTTAAGACACTTGAGAGAAAGCAAAAACATAAGGTTTTATTCAATATTTGTTTTAAGCGCACTATCTTTAAGATACCTTAATATAAAAATATAAACGTTAATTATTATCGTCAAAGTTCAAAAGATTGCTTCCCAACCAGTTTAATTACTGTTTGCATAACTCAACATAATAATCTTGTCTGAGAAGTGAAACCAACCAAAGTCAAGATGAATTAAGAGCATGACTCTATTTCCACAGAACTAGGACAGGCAGTTCACATTGTATTTAATTTATAGTTTGCTAAAGTTAGTTCGTGGATAATTCATGGAAAATGTGCTAACCAGGCCCCCAAATACTAGCACAAGGCTCAGAAAAGCCGATTCTTTTAGACCTTAAAAGAAAAAAAAAAAGGTGACAGATTGACTTTATTCCGATCAGTGAATGATGCGTAGCGTGAGGAGCTGCCCCTCTGGGATTCCTTTCCCTCCCGAGCGCCACACCGGTTCTGTCGGGCGGGCGGGGATTCCGAGGCGGCCCTTCCAACAGCCGGGCCGGGGACGCGAACATCGCCTCCACCCCTAACCCTGGAACAACCGGTAGTGGCCGTTTCCCCGCGCCTCCCCCCTTTCCGCCGGCTTTGTGTGCGTGTGAAATGTGCGGCACATTGCAGATGAACCCTAAGCCCGGCGAGCCGAGTCTATTGTTCCCCGCGAGGAGCTGCCGGGGCGGTGTGGAGCCCGGCGCAGTGCCGCGGCCGGCCCTCGGGGGTCGCTGTGCGGCGCTGGCTGCCCGGCCGTGGCGGCGGCGCCGGAGGCGGCAGAGAGGGAGGCTGGCGGGGAGGGAAGCGGGCAGCCGGCGCGCAGCGGCTCTGCTGCCGCCGGTGCCTTCTGCCCGGGGACGCCCCGGCCGCGAGGCCGCGCGTGAATGTGTGCGAGGGCCCCGCGGAGCTGCGGCCGGAATACACGCTGTCACCCCGCTTTCCACAAACCACCACACAGACCTCCCCCTCCCCACCCCCAGCCCCGCCTGCCCCAGCCCCGCCGCCGCCGCCGCCGCCGCCGCCGCCGCCGCCGAAACTCTCGGGCCTCCGGCCGCCCCGGCCCCTCACCGTCGGCTCGCCTTTCCCCTCGCCCGTTCGCGCGCCCCCGGCAGCAGCACCATGTTGAATCGCGTCCCCGGGCCGAGCCGCCTGGGCCGGCGGCGCTGAGAGGCGGGCGAGAGCCGGGCCGCGGGAGGGAGGGAAGGAAGGGGTGGGGGCCGCGCTCGCCCCGCGGCTTCGCGCGGATCCGGCAGTCGCCTGCCCCTCTAGTTTCGCTCCGATTTCTTTAAACTTTTTTAGAAATTCCCCTCCCTCCTTCCCTCCTCTCCCCTTGGCCTCCTGCTCCCTCCTTCCCCTCCTCCTCCTCCTCCTCCCCCTCCCTCCCTCCCTCCCTGCGCCGCCGCCGCCGCCGCCGCCGCCGCCGCCGCCACCGCCGGCCCATGACTGAGCCCCGCCGCCGCCGGCCGAGGAATGGGCTCCGGGCTCTGGTAGGAAGCGCAGGGAGCGGAGGGCGCTTTTAAAACACCGATCTGGGTTTTTTTAAAACCTCCTTCGAAAAAATAATGGCAAACTCGACGGGGAAGGCGCCTCCGGACGAGCGGAGAAAGGGACTCGCTTTCCTGGACGAGCTGCGGCAGTTCCACCACAGCAGAGGGTGAGAGCAGAACCGGGGGGGCAGCGCCGGGGCGAGCCGGGGCGAACGGGGCTCTCCCGCCCGGGCCGCCGCGGGGTCCCAGCTGACAAGTGCGGGGCTTTCTCTCTCCCGCAGGTCGCCTTTTAAAAAAATCCCTGCGGTGGGTGGGAAGGAGCTGGATCTTCACGGTCTCTACACCAGAGTCACTACTTTAGGCGGATTTGCGAAGGTGAGTGGAAGTTTTAATTTGTATTTCCCTCTCACTGGTCTCCTCCAAAAAGTCTCCTTTGACCCCGGAGTGGGCGCTCGGGGCCGGGGGGGTGGCCCGCGGGGTTCAGAGGCGTTCTTTTCGCTCCCAGCCGGTGGCACGGAGGCGGACGGCGGCGGGGCTGTTTTTGGCCTGGTGGCTCGCGTGCGCGCGGCGGGCGCGGGGCTCGGCGGGCGGGCGGCCCGGCGCCGGCTCGCGCCCTGCCCGGTGCCCGGCCGGCCCGGCGGGGTCTGAGCGCCGCGGCGGGGAGTGCGGGCGTGCGGGGCGCCCGCCCGAGCCCCGCGCCCGCCCCGCGCCCGCGCCCGCCCGCTCGCTCGCTCGCGAGTCAGCTCTGCCGCCGCTGCCGCTCTAGCACAGGCGGAGACACAGAGACACACAGACTCTGAGAGCAGTTTTCGTGCAACTCAAAATTAGCGCGGGCAGGTTTAACATCGATAATCGGCTGCGAAATGATCCCGGCAGCCGGGGGCACAGCCTCGGCCCCTTCGCTCTCGGTTTATACAGCTAACAAAAGAAACCAGGACCTGTCTCCAAATAGCCATCTTAGGCTTCAAGGCTAGGCAGAAGCTGTAGGCCTCAAAGAAGGGCCTATGGAGATGGATAGATCTGGGAGAGGGATCGGAATCGGCCCCGGCCCCGACCCCCCCAGAACCTGCGGACGTCGCTCTCCGGAACAGTATTGATCCTTTTGAACTTTTTTTTTTTTTTTTAGTGTAAACGGACCGCGTTGAGATTTAAAAGGGGGCGACAGAGGGACTTGCGATTGGTTATTGTCCGGGCTTCAAAAACAAAACAAACCCACCAACCCCCCCCCGCCCCCCCAAACAAAACAAGTGCTCTTAAATACTGGGCTCTCTGGTGAAAACACGGTGATTCAAGCAGCCCTTGCTTAGTTACTCTTACGGATCGAGCCGAATCACCCACTGATGCCCGAGGTATCTGCAGATCTCTGTAGAATGGGTATTTATTTCAGAGTTAGGTTAGAGTTTTCTTGAATTGTGCACGTTCAGACAAGTGTGGCTGTGTTTTTAACAGGTTTCTGAGAAGAATCAGTGGGGAGAAATTGTTGAAGAGTTCAACTTTCCCAGAAGTTGTTCTAACGCTGCCTTTGCTTTAAAACAGTATTACTTGCGGTGAGTAGTAGTGACTCTTCCAACAGTGTTTGGGAATAAGGGACTTATGGGGAGATTTGTTTTAGCAAAAAGAAAAAAAAAATCCCCAAACAAGAAACAAACCTTGCACACCAAACAGTCTAAACTTCTGTTAATTTCAGTCTGAGAAACATTATCCGTAAAGTGAGATTATAATAAGGTGAAAGTTTTCCTCACCTGTTTTAGGATTGTTTACATTTTTCATACAGAATCATTACAGGTGACACCCCACCCCCATCTTGGTAAACATTCTTTGGTGACATTGTTATTGATTGTCTGATATCCACAGAGGGGCAGAAGGGTGATGCTTAGTAAGAGTTAAGATAGTTAATGAAACTTTGTATCCCTTGGGAAATTTTTTTCTTTGTTTTGGAAACTCCTTTGCCTTTTAAAATTCTGACTTTAAGATTTTTTTAAAAAATGAAACCTCTGTGTGGAACCGTGTCACTGAGTAGTTTTTCAGTAGAATATTTCTGCATAGCATAGCATGTTGGTGCCTTAAGTGACCAGGATTGTTTTTAAAATATATATATACATATAAATATATATATAAATATTTTTTTTTTGAATTTTTGAATGACTTAAAAAGCTTTAATAGGACTGTTATCTATTTAGGAAAATTAGGGATACTACAAAATAGAATACTTTGATTTGGATTTTCTTTCATTCTTCCCCTTCTATTTTGACTATTTATTTGACAAAGTAAATTTCTTATTTAGTTGGCATGTGATACAGTTTAGATATATATTTTGTGATTCAGCCTTAATTTTTTCTCAGTTTTTCTCCTAGAAATATTTTTATATTGTAAATTATTATGAGGTCATCTTTTATTTTTAATATTTATTTTACTTACCCATAAAGCCTCTTTGGTTGGTGTTTGTTATTTAAAACTAAAACAATGCTCTTCATATTTATTGCTTTTTAATAATGATGTTATAGGATGGCCTTTTAGGTAATGTGGCTTCTACATAATTTGAGTTTGGCATTTATCATTGCTCCAAATGCAATATCCAGATGTACATATTCTGTGTTATGTTCAGCATTCTGGAATAGGAAATGCAGTAATTGCACAGGTGTACTTTCTGTTGGCTATCTTAGATTGACTTCAGGCTTGAAGCTGAAGAGTTTGCAGAACTTTGTGAGTAGTTACTGAGTTACACAGAAGTCTAGAAAATATTAAATATGGTTAGTTGTTATCTCTTGTGAGGGTGTGATGGCATGTGTCAGAGTGCATTTTAAAATAAAACACTGAAACAAAAAACAAAGTAAAACAAAATTAACCTTCAAAATTGTTGATTTAGTAATGTGGTGAGAAGTAGAAAATTTTTTATTTATGGTGATACTTATTTGCTCATTTTCATTTATAATATTGAGGGGAGTACTGTTAATACATGTCCTGGTTTTCTGGTAATCAGTTTGAACCCTTTGGATTTTAGACCGTTTAAAATACATGTTAAGTTATGCCTGATATTTATTGGATGATTGATTGATTGATTTTAATATCCAGAAGGTACTGTATGATATATATGTTTCATGGGATGTGTGTTTTTCTGAAGAGTGTACATTCATACTAACAGAGCTTTAGCATAATCAAATGGCTAGACTCCCAGTTTATTGTAAGTTACATAAATATTGTTTTTCCAGTTGTGATTTCTATCTTGGGATCTATCATCCATTGATGATACTGTTTTTAACTATGTAGTTTCAGGATTGTTCACAACTCTATATTGTTCTCGGGTCAGTTTGAGTTTTATGCTCTTATTAGAAGCTACATTTTGAACTATGTCCTTAGCTAAACTTGTTTTTCCTCCATATGTCACTCTCCAGGTTTGTTTTTGTAGGGTTGTAGCTAGGCTACTAGGAAAAAAGTTGAAGTATTTGTTTTGGAAAATAAAACCATGTGAAGATTTGCATGGCTTGTAAAGAAATACAAAAGAAATATGCTGGTCAAAAATTGGGTACTACCAACCTTGGAAGATTTTTTTCCATAGTGGTGTAATATTGCACAGTAAGAGGACATGTATTATGATGGGTTTTACACCTTCCTCTGAAAAATCTTAACTGGCAGACAGGATGCCAAACTTTCACAGTAATTCTGTTACTTAACCATGAGTGCCTCTTCATAGTAACCAACAGTAATCAAGTGACTTTGTAAGTTCCTTCTTTGATATGTCAAATTGAGTATCATGGTTTCTGCTGAGTAGATAATGCAGTGTGTTTTATAAATCACAGGTGGACTAATTTTTTTTTTAAATGAACTGCTGTTTCATTTGACTTACTGTAAGACTGTCATTACATGTGTTCTTGTTTAGAAGTTTAAAATTTGCTGACATTCCTCTGTAGTTAGATGGGTAGCTGTTAGCCTGGTATTTTATGATATATTTTCATGATATTGCAGACATTTAAATAAAGAAGAGCAAACTAATATGCTGGCCATTGTAACAGACATAGACATCAAATATAGAGACTTGAGTTTAGTGGTCTGCCAAAAGTTAGTTTGATTGTGTCAGACATACACTTATTCAGTTGTAGATTGTCTACAAAAATTTCTCAAAGTCTAAAATTGAAAATGCAATTGATTATTTGTTTTAACATTGACAGTTAAGTTTTTAAAATAAAAGTGCCTACTGATAATGTGTAAAAGTACTATATTTAAAGCTTGGATATTACTCATCTATTATGTCTATGTATTTTGTTTTCACTTAGTTCCATTCTTGGCATGTACATCACAATATATTCCACAGATGTTCATTATTAGAATATCTTTATAAGTATGAAAGGATAAGTTAATAATTTCCCACATTTTGTAGATGAAGAAGTTAAAGTGCAAAAGTATCTAAATGGCTTTAGGGGCATTTGTTAATTGGAAAAAAAGTTGTATTCTTGATATGTGTTCAGTAATATTTAATCAGTCTATTATGAATTCACTTTGTTAGTCAAAGTGATTTTAAGAAATTAAAATATAATTGGAAATTACTTATGGTTAAATTTACGCCTGAGTGTATTTATACCCAGTGTGTTCCATATTTACTCAGTTAATTTTATATTTTCATTTTGTTTTGGTACTAAGATTGGGGACAATTTACTCCTCTTACTTTTTGTTAAGAATTTGAAGCCTTGGTATGAAGATTTAGGTAAATATTTCAAATACTTAGTTGAAGAATTTTGTTTTAGCTTACTGATGCCCATAGTACAGCTATAGTCAAGGTTAAGTTGATGTTTCCATTATAAAACTTGTTTTTTGAAAAAGAGGTGAAATACCTTGGACATAAAAAATTTGTTGTACAACACTGTATGTTACTGATTTTCTTATAAAATGATTTTTTTACATGTACCTACCTTTGGAATAGTCAGAAACTTAATTGTAGAATTGTACCCGCTATAGTGAATTTTCAGTTTCATTGTGAATTTATTAATTTTTTTCCCCCCTTGGTGGATGAAGCCCTGCCTTAAGTTATACCAATTAAAGTTTATATTTATCAGGTAAATAGAATGAATACACTTGTGTGCTGGGTGGTTAGTGTCTACCATGTAGATCACTTTTTTTAAGAGAAAGCCTTTTATGAATCACTTGAGGTTAAATGAAAGAATGCTTTAAAATTGTAATAAATAAGTAAATAAAGTAATACATTGAGTTTATGTATCAACAGAATTGATAAATGGAGATTGCTCTCCTTATTTAAGGAAGGAAAATAAAAGTAATATGAAGACTGGAAAAAAATTGTATCTAAATAAATTATTCGTATATGCATTTTAAAATTAATTATGTAAACTGTAACCTTTCATTTTGAACAAACCTGATTTTGATATCTTCTCATATTCTGTTACAGTTTAGAGGGTGTGCAAACTTGTTGAAAGGAGGAGTGGAAAGTAGAAAAAGTTGAAAGACTTATGAGACCTCAGCTAGGTTAGTGTTGTGTCTTAGAAACCATGTTTTAAATAGCTTAAATTTGCCCTCAAGTAGAAATAAATCTAACTCTTTCCAGGGTGGATAGTTTTCACTGAGGACACAAACTAAGAACTTAACTGTAACTCCCAGAAATGTTTATATGCTTTTTTGCATTTAAATTTTCTGCCTTAGCTGTCACCTAAAATTGTCTGCGTCTAAAGAGGAGCACTCTTATAATCCTACATCTTCTCTGTTGTTGATTTAGTATTTTCAGTTGGTTGTGTGTAAAATCCACTATGACTGATAGAGAAGTATATCACGTCTGTGAATATTTTATAATCTGAGATGAAATGATATTGGAAGTTGGAAAAGGAAGGAAAAACAAACATTTTAATTCACTGGAATTTAGGTGCATTAGTCAGTGAGTAAGTACTTAATACTGCATGTTTTTAGGTAAAGTATTTAGAGTTTTTTTCATTATTATTTGGGGGAAGGCTGCTTATTGGGCATTTTCCAGAGTTGTACAGTCGCTCCTCAAGTTTGCTAGTAAACGTAGGGTTTGTTTGAAATAGGAAGTAGAGGACATATGGGGGGTGGATCTCTTTCTACTGCTTTCATCTGGCACCACCATCGTCACCACACTCCTGGGTATTCAGGATCAGTTAGAGTGGAGATTCCCAATTTGTGCTGTATGAAGCATTTGCTTTCCTGAAATGTCAATATGTTTCCCTGAAAAAAGGCTAAATGAATTTGAGTAATAACAATAAATTCGTGTTACTTCATTGAAGGACTTCGTAGAGACTGTATTTTGTTAATGTGAGTTGTGGATCTCAAGACAATTTGGAGAAACACTATTTATTACCTCCCTCCCTCCACCTATGGTAAACGATGGTTCCCAAACACTACCGTACATCGCAGGGGAATGTTTGCGGAACATCTACTAAGTTCTGTGGAGCACAGTTTGGGAAACCCTGAGCTAGAAGAAATGAGGGTAAAGGAAGAAAAATTTTAAATATGGAAAATGAGAAATGAGAGGTAACTGTGTATATTTATATAGATATATATACAGATTTAAATGATTTTTATGGTGCTATTATTTGCTTATCTTTATCAATTGCTGTGCAGAATTATATTGGTAATACTTAAATAGTTGTTCGCATAGGGGACATTAAAATTATCTTGTGTTCATTGCCAGGAAGAGAAAGGTAGCCAAATCATTGGTCACATTGTTTTGCAGAATAGTAATTACTGTTGTTGAAATATGATAGTCATGCTAAAATCTATATTTGCTTCAGTTCTACCATTTTAAAAACATAGGTCATAATCATGAATTTTGATTTTAGGGAAAGCTGTTTAGAAGTAGATCTTGGTTTAAGGACCAAACTTACTGGAGATAAAAATGGAGATGTTAGAATTAAAGATTGTCATCAAATATTTTATGGTTTGAAATTGTAAGCATAATTGTTATGAAAAGCAAAAGTATTGGCTTTTGAATTTAAAATAAATGTAAATAATATGGTTAGTTCAGTTATCCATAGTAGAGCTCAGGCAATAGGCAGGTTGATTCTTCTTATTCAGAAGTACACAAAAATGTATATATGGTGATTGATACTAGTATTGGTTACCTATCATAAAGGATATTAATGGATTCACTTAGGATATAAAACTTTTGGGGGATCTGGAATAAAGAGATGGTTTACAGCAAATTGTCACTCTCAGTAGCATTCAGATTTTCTATGAATTTTATTGCACTTTCCAAGAATTGTGTTATTAAAAGAGTCTAACATACAATTTTTTGTTTCAAACATTAAAAAATATCACTTGTGCTTGGATACTTTTTGAGTATTCATTATGCTGTGAATTCAAAGTTAATTCGTTTCTGTAAGATGTATACCCTGTGACTAAGTATATTGCAGTGATCTGTGGCTGGAAATGGAATCTCTTGGTGATATGTAGGAATAGATACTGCATTATGAATTATTGTCCCCAAATGATAGATTCATATTTCCATTAATAACCAAATTAGTGTTTGCAGGTCCACCCCATCTTACTGCAAGAGAATTTTATGGTGAGGCTGAATCTCTTGTTTTGGCTCTTTTATCCCATTAGTCTCTTAACAGCTCCCTTTTCCTATCATGCCACTGATTTATTGAAGTGGTGGGGTCAGTTGTCCTTTAGAATGCCCTAAATTCTCGATTTGGTTGAGTGCTTCCTTCTAGTGTCAGTTAACTTGTTCCTCTATCCCCTGTATCTATTTCCTAAAAACTATTAGATTTAAAGATTGAAAAAATTCAAGTTTAGTATTTTAGGTGTACTTTAATAGGTAGTGCTGTGCTTTTCATCAGATTATGAGGCATATAATGTTTAGTTGTCCTGTTTTAGTGGTGCTAAGATTGATCAGTGGTTTTATGACTTAATGGTCTAAGACACTGTATTTTTTTAAAGTGTGCCCCAGGTGATTCTTAAGTACACTGGAGTTTGAGAACAGCTGATCTAAGTGTTGGAATTAAACCAGTTGAGTTGCTGAGATAACTGGTTTAACTTGGCACCAACGTGTTGGCCAGGGCTGCATCCAGAGCAAAACCTCTAGGTGACATCTGGTCTAGGGGCACCTGCTCAAGCTGCACCTGTCATCTCTAAGCAGAGCCTGGACACACCCTACTTTGTTTCTGGGCTCTAGAGAAGATAACAAGGGCTCCACGTAAGGGGAAAAAAAAGGGGTAAATGAACTACCAATTTGAGCTTATCCTAACTATTTGCATAGTAATTTGGATTTTAAAAAATCAATTAAAAAAAATTTCTTAATATCTAGGTTTTGTTTTTAAATAAAACTTTATAATATTTTCCAAATGGAATGCCATTTATTTTATTGAATTTACTGACCACTTTTTCTCTTTGTGAGGATTTTGTTGGTCTATCTCAGTACTGCTTAGGGGAGTTCATTTATATTGTATAAATTCCTTTAAAAATAACAATACTAACAATAGCTTGTTTTGTTTAATGCGCTTTATCTTCATGTTTCAAAGTTTTCATATGTAAGATTTTATTTTTATCATTTCAGATTTCAGAAGTAATTGATGTTATTTAATCTCAGAAAAAATAACACTTAGAAAAGAATTTCTTTACACCACTCAGACTCTTTCTTCTGGAGCATACGGGCTACTAAAAAAAACAAAAAAGGCTGTAGGTTATTATCCAACTTTCAATCTTAAGTGTCAGCCATAATTGCCACTTGGTAAGGTTTATTTTATATATTTTCAAACCACACTTTCTCCCCTTTACCTTTCCATTCTTTTCCCTGGTGATAGACCTGCTTTACATTTCACAAAGCTTTGTTTTATACATAACCCTCCATTATCCACAGTTGTTAAATATCTTAAGGTATATTCCATGCCCTAGTATGTTTATCTTTTGCTTCTTTCAGTAAATGAGTTTTTTCATTACTGTGTAATGGGACCAAGCCAAAGCATTGCTTTTTATGAAGTAGGATTTGAATAAAGTTGTACAATAATGTATTATTTGAATATACATCTTAATGGGATACGTGGCAAGTATCTTTAATTCTTTCTTTCTGAGTTCTTAACTATTGTACTTGGTAAATTCTTACTTATAGTGTTCAGTGGTCAGCTGCTCTGTGCACAGAGATGATGTTTATTATATAATTATACACATCTTTCATGGTGATGTGTTTTCAAATGAAATTTGTTTTTGCTTCTCTCCTAGCCTACGGGTTATTTTAAATAAATAAAATGTTAATATAAACATATATGAGGTCAGTAGGAACATTCTTCCATTAAAATAAGACAAAGAAGAGACCATAGTTAGGGTCCTAACCTGTTGTAGTTTAGAGGTGGGGTTGAATTTAAATGTGTCAGTAATAATCCCCAAGTTGATCACACTTTCCATAATGGTTCATAGGTTAAGTGAATTTTCAATGTACTTGAGCACAGATCAGACCATTTAGTACTTCATAAACAGTATTTAGTACCTAAGCAGGCTGTACCTCCAAGTGTACTCACAAGTAATAGGTCAAGAGTGCTTAAGTGGTTTGGTATAATCTTTTTAGTTTACACCATTAAAAAGTCAAACTTCTGAATTTTTGAGTAGTTTTTGCCAGGTAGCCCCACATTGCGATGTATTAATTTAGTAGTAAAAAATCTGGTTGAGAGAGAAATGATAAACCTATCATTTTTTTTCCTTCCTATGTTTTCTTTCTTCAGAATTGTTAAATCTTTTTAAAAATTTTTAATTTATTGATTGATTGATTTTTGGCTGCGTTTGGGTCTTCATTGCTTTGTGTGGGTTTTCTCTAGTTGCAGTGAGCGGAGGCTATTCCCCATTGCGGTGCGCGGGCTTCTCATTGTTGTGGCTTCTCTTGTTGCGGAGCACAGGCTCTAGGCACGCGGTCTTCAGTAGTTGCGGCACGTGGGCTCAGTAGTTGTGGCTCGCAGGCTCTAGAGCACAGGCTCAGTAGTTGTGGCGCACGGGCTTAGTTGCTCCGAGGCATGTGGGATCTTCCCGGGCCAGGGCTCGAACCTGTGTCCCCTGCACTGGCAGGTGAATTCTTAACCACTGCGCCACCAGGGAAGTCCAGAATTGTTAAATCTTTTTTTCGCTTTCTGTATGTGAATTCTTGTTTACACTTCATTTATATTGACCAGTTGTTATTTTACCACATTTGTTTTGTGTTTTCCTTTTTATATGTGATGGTGTGTATACATATATACACATTATTATAATTGTTATTATTACTGTTGTTTAATCATTTGCTGTCATTACAGTTATAATGCCCTTTCCTCCTAAATGTAAGCGTATATTACTTAAGAATAAAAACATTCTCTTATGTAACAATAGTAAAATAATCAAATTCAGAAAACTTAACATGAATATAATCATATTATCTGTATTATATACAGATCTTATTCAGATTTTACCAGTTGCCCCAAAGATGTCTTATAGCTGTCATACCCAACCATCCCTAATCTGTGATCTTGTATCACATTTAGTTATCTGTAGTTCTTCAGTCTTTTGTGATACTACCATTTTTGAAGAGTATGGGTCAACTGTGCTATAAAATTTGGATTTTTCTGAGGTTTTTTTCAGGATTAGATTTAGGTTAAGTATTTTTGGCAGGAGGTATGTGATGTCACTTTGTCCCATTATTGCTGACATTAACTTTGGTTAAGGTGGTGTCCTCCTGGTTCCTCCACTGTAAAGTTTCCATTTTCTGTTTTGTAATTAGCAAGTGACCTGTGGAGACGTACTTTGAGACTGTAAATATCTTGCTCACCATCAAACTTTTACCCAGTGGTTTTAATATCCATTGATGATTCTTGCCTCAATCAGTTATTATGATGGCTGTATGATGTTTATTTTCTAATTTTATCATTTCTTCTACATCCTATTAGTTGGCAATCTACGATATGGAAAATATTTTTATTTTTTATTAGATTTTTATATTATACAATGGATTAAAATCTATTGCAGTTATGCATTTTGCTGCTTCAGTTTGGCCAGGAGGAGCCCTTTCAAGCTGCCTTCTGTGTATTTTTATCAAGTTACTATTATTTTTGAGCTCTTTCTTGCCTTCTGACAAAACAAGATATGCTAGAGTCAGCTTTGTGTTTTGCTTTCCCTGCTGTAGCATCAGCTATTTCTTCAAGAAGTCCTGGTTCCTTTTAGTGTGGAATGGTATATAGAAACCAAATCTGGGTGGTAGATGTACCCATTGTTATTGGGTTATCTTTTCTTCTGGGCCCTTTCAGAGGACAGAGCTAGGAAGTTTACTTATTTTAAATATGAATATACACATCTTGAAAATCATAAGGCTATACTGATATCTCTAATTACAACCCACACACGTTTTCTCTTGCCTTCTTCCATTCCACGTATCTCCCTTTAACTGCATTGAGAATCCTAATTCCTAACACCAGTGTATTTACTTACCTTGTTAGTTTTGTAACACATAGAGAATAGTTTCAGAATTGTTATACCCATACCACTACAAACAACTAACCCGCCAAGTAGAGTTACAAATTTGTTTGCATTTCTTTTTGTGTTCAGACTGACTTTATATCTGTAAATAATTGTGTTAAAAAAGGTTCACAGTGACTGGATTCTATTTTTCTGGGTATTGTTATTCACTTAAAACAATAAAGTTCACATTTTCTCCATTTGTATTCAATTTTGTGTTTTCCCCTTTATTTGTTCCTTTAATTTTATTTATGAATATATAAAACCCTTAAGATTCTAAAATCAAAATTTAAGCAAAGATATGCTTGGAGTTTACCCTCTACCCTCTTTTCTTCCCTGTCACTTCTGCCCCATTCCTACCCATGCTCTTTTGGTAACCAATAGTTGCTGGTTATCCTTCCTGTTTTTTTGTTTTTCTTTTGTTTTGTAAAAATAAGGAGATATATACATGCATTTTTAGTTCCCCATCTTAACATTAAGAATGCACACTATTTTTTTATTTTGCTTTCTTTCATTTAATATATTGGGTTGGCCAAAATGAAATTTAATATATTGGTTTGTGCGGGTTTTTATATGATGTTACGGAAAAACCCAAAGGAACTTTTTGGCCAGCCCAATATCTTGCCTGTCACTCTAAGTAAGTTCATAAAATTCCTTTTTTTTAACAGCTGCATAGTATTCCATTGTGTGGATATATCCTACTTTATTCATCCAGTCTCCTACATAATGACTTAGGCTTTTCCCAGTATTTTACAATAACAAATAATGTCACATGAATAATCTGCAAATCTAGTAGGCTTATGCAGACCAATTTTCAAATTTTTGGAGATGTATCTTCAGAGTAAATTACTAAAGTGGGGGTTGATTCAATAATCAAATAATAAAGGCATATGTATTTGATTAAATTCTGCCCAATTCCCACCAGATTCTCTCCAAGTAGGAGAGAACTATTTTGCATTCCCATCAGCAGTATATGAAGGTACCTGTTTCCCATAGCCTTACCATGTGTTTGTCAAGCTTTTGAAGTTTTATCGATCTGGTGGGTTAAGAAATGGTATGTCACTATATTGTAATTATTGTGGCTTTATATAGTATGTTTTAATATTCGGTAGTACCATTCCCATCTCATAGTTCTTCTTTTACAAGGTTTTCTTGGGTATTTGTTTATGGTTTTTTTTTCCATATGAACTTTAGCATTAATTTGTTCTAGTTTCAGAAAAAAGCTTTTTCTTTCTTTTTTTTTTGAATGGGGATTGCGTTAAATTAAAAACAATTACCTTAGGAGAATGGACATGATGATACTGAGTTTACCTCGCCAAGAAAAATGAAAGTCTTCTATTCAATCTTTTTGTGTCATTCAAGAGTCTAAAGTTTTCCTTTTACAGGTTTTTAAAAAAAAATTAATTATTTTTGTCTGTGTTGGGTCTTCGTTTCTGTGCGAGGGCTTTCTCTAGTTGTGGCAAGCGGGGGCCACTCTTCATCGTGGTGCGCGGACCTCTCACTGTCGCGGCCTCTCTTGCTGCGGAGCACAGGCTCCAGACGCGCAGGCTCAGTAGTTGTGGCTCACGGGCCCAGTTGCTCCGTGGCATGTGGGATCTTCCCAGACCAGGGCTCGAACCCGTGTCCCCTGAATTGGCAGGCAGACTCTCAACCACTGCGCCACCAGGGAAGCCCCTTTTACAGGTTTTTGACACTTCTTAAATTTATTCTTAAGTATATTATCATTTTTCTTGCTATTGTAAATTTGGTTTTCTCTTCCATTATATCTTCTAATTAGTTATCATTTATATGAAAGTTACTGATTTTTTATATTGTAATCTGGCACCTTAATTGTTTTGCCACTTGTATTAGTTTTATCATTGATTAAAAAATTTTTTTAGACATACTAGTATGTCATCTGCAAATGGGGATAACTTTACTTCTTTTCTAAATTTTACGCCTTTAATCATTTTCTTTTGTCTGATTGTATTGGCCCCTCTGAAATAGTTAGGGAGACGAGGGCATCTTTTCCTTGCCTTGATGCTGACCTTAGTTGGATGTTTCTATCATTTCCTCATTGAGTAGGACACTGCCTGCTGTGTGCTCTTGATGCAGTCTTAGCTCTGTATGTTCTATTAACATAGTATTTCTATGTCTGTTTATGGAATGAATAATACTGTTAGACTTAAAAGTCAGATTTAGTAATATCCTTCATAAGTTTATCTACTAGTGTTTGACTTTAATTTTTTAAAATCTGTGATTATTATCAGTGTTCAAGAGAGGAACTAATACTGATTATTAAAAGTTTTAAATCTTATTTTGCAGCTTATGCTTGAATGTGAATATTTCTCATCTTCTAGAAATTTAATATATAAATAAAAATCAGCTAAAATGCTAAATGATAACTTTGGAGGAAAATTACCTTTGTCTATCTGTCCATTAAGAGCTCTTCACTATTTCATTCTTTGCTGGCCATTGCATCACTGGTTATACAAAAACAAGGCAATAATTTTGTTTTTGTTTTTAATTCATTGCTTGATTTTTATGTTATTAAGACTAGGATAAACTACGATTTGATAGTTGTTTGATTTTTATCTTCTCAAGGTGAGAAGTAATTGTCTTTATTTAAAAGTCGTCTTTGTAGGTTATCTACCCTGTGGAGATGAAAAGCAAATTCATGCTTTAGTTACAACCAGAAATCTTAAATGTTTGGGTCTATCCATTCAAATCCATTATCACTAAATCAAATGTGTTATGTTTTTACATTGTATATTTGATCCTCAGAATTAGATATAATTTGGCTATTAAAGTCTTGCTAATTCTGAGAGTTGCTTAGAACATTCCTCCTTTATCCCCCTGTTTATAAAGTCTGGGGGTTAGTTTAAGTGGATGCGTGTGTATGTGTGCACACATGCAGCACTATTTATTAGCTTTAAGCAAATTGCTTGGTAATTTCTTGGTCAGTTTTTGGTCATACCAGATCGTATAGATATTTACCTTACACATTTAAGTCTTACACATTTCAGGAGCTAAGCTGTGGTAGACATTAAATATTATATGCAAATTTGATGTTTTATAGAGGCCTAGTAATATAGCTTATGGAGACTGAAAATTTAGATTCCTAAAGATAGGAGCAGGAAGTATGTACTTAGCAACAGTTGGATATGACTACTGAACCTATCAATTCATAGCATCATCATTCTTAACTAGAAGGGCTCTTAAGAAGGTGGTCTAGCCCCAGGCTTTTTGGTAGGCTAGAAATAAGGATATTTTTTCTGGTGGACCTGCATAAGGATAATTGACCTGTCTTAGGTCACTATTACTGAATGATAGGAGGGGGAATGTAGAAGCCAATTCAGAGCTGCCTTTATTACTCTAGCTACTCTGTTGTGATTTAAAAGGAATAAATGTGGAAAATTGTTGAGATTTCTTTGCTACTACAAAACATGACCTTTACTTTTACTTTAAGATGACTTTACTGACTTATACCATCTCTGAGGCGTAGGTATTAAATTGTTGGCCAGTAGTGGTGATAAATAAGCACATGATTTATCATTTGTATCCAACAGTCTTATCTCTTTCCCTTTCCTGTCCAGAGGATTATGTTTATAAGAGAGGTGAGTATTATTGGAGAACCCACAGCAAAATATAACAATCACTGGGAAAAGTCACTTTTTCTTCAGATATTCCTTATTTTTAAATGTTTTTTCTTGGAAAAAGTTAAATTTGCATATTTGATAAAGCTGGCCCCTATTTTTTTTTTAAATAACAGGAATACTAATTTAAAGTTTTCAGTCTGATAACATTATTTTTTAGATGGAGACCTCTACTGGAAGTATGAAGCAATAGATGGATTCTATTATACATTGTAAAATATCTAGACAAAGGAATGGTAGGGAGATTTATTTTTAAAATAGTGTAAAGTATCCTAGACATCTTTAAAAGAATCTTTCTATGATACTTTAGATAATAATGTACTTTTGGTTTATGACATCATCTTAAGTTTTTAAAAAGCAGAATTTTGTTTTTTCTTAGCTGTTTATGAAATTTGCCATGTGCCAAGCACATTTATTCCTTTTAAATCACAACAGAGTAGCTAGAGTAATAAAGTACCAAATGATTATAATAACTCATTTCTTCTTCATACCTCCCAATCACATAGGTACTGTTACTATTATCCTGATGTTAGAGAAAACAGGACAAAGGAGTTTAAGAATCTTGTCCAAGGTCACACAGTTAGTAATTTTAGGAGCCAGTATTCGAACCTGGGCTATCTGGCTCTAAAAAAGGCGCGCTGTATTGTTTTCCTCGAACTCCACGTGGTTTCATCTTTATTAAAAAAAATGTGTGGGGAAAAAAAAAAAGTGTGTGAAGAGAAGCACCTGAAGGGAATATTAGCAAAATATGAAAATGGTTGGGGTAGTTGTGGGATTGTGGCTTTTTATTTAAAAATCTTTTAATAAATCTTTTTACAGAAGACTTGTTTGCTGCAGTACAGTTTATATAGTATAGCTCATTTTTTTTTTTTTGCTCATTTTTACAAATATGCATCTCACTGGATTTTTACAGCTTTACAAAATAGGTATCATCCTATCTTATAGATGAGGAAAAAAGCCTTTAAGTATCATTGCTGATAAGTAATGGGGTCAGAATTAGAGTTTAGTTTTGTGAATTATAATTTGCTGCTCTTATTTTATCACCAGAGTCTTGGGGGCCAAGTACTTAAAAATTTTTTTTTTTTTTTTTTTACCTCTTAAAGCTGCTCATTCAACACTGATACATTGTAGTTGTACTGAATCAGATCCCCTGCTATGGGGAGGTTCTTATGAACTCTGGTGGGTATGGTGGGCCTCTCAGCAAATGGGGAATCTAATTTGGGGAATTCTGAATGAATTGAAAAATTCTAAACAGAATTAGTAGTATAGTATCCCATTGTTGTGGCCCTAAGCTTAACCTTTTCTTGTGCGGTTCTATGAAACAAGCACCGAGAGTCAGTTCTAGTAGAATGTACATTAGCATTGTGATAAATGTGGCATTTTATGCAATTTCATGTAGCACTTAAAAATTTTTTTTAGGTGAAATAGACACCCATCTCTTTTTATAAGCTAAAACAGAAGAGAATCCTGTGTAAGGTAAGAGTTGATCCAGAGTAATACTGGTTTTGTTCAAACTAGCATGTGAAGATCCAAGGATTTTGCAAACAACTATTGTTTTTGAAGAACTGGATACTGGAAATGATGTGATAACTCAGTGGAGGCACTTTGGGCGTCAGGAATGTTCATTATCATCATCATGATAGCTAACATATATTGAACATTCACTGTTTTCCAGGCATTTTGCTCAACCTGCATTATTCTAATCCTCAAAACCATCCTGCAAGATTGATATCAACATCATCATTTTATAGATAAGGAAACTAAGATTTAGAGAAGTTAAGTTAACTTGCACAAGGTCACACAACTACAAAGTGGTGGAGCTGGAATTTGATCCTGGCCACCAGAGACCAAACGTTTAACCATATGCAGACTACTGCCCTTATTCATTCAGTGAATGATGGCTGATCATTTATCATTTTTCAGACACTATTCTATGCACTGGACATACATCAGTAATGAAAACAGAAAAAACTTTCCCTGTTGGAGCTAGGGAAAGGAGACATAGTAAACAAGTCAAATCAGGTATATTAGAAAACAAATAAGTAAAACCAGGTATATTAGATAATAATAAGTGCAAGAATAAAAAAGCAGATAAAGGAGATAGTTTTTGAATGGGGAGAGTGTTACATCTTTAGATAGAGTGGACTGGAAAGTCTAAGAGGATGGCATTTGAATAAAGACCCAAGGAAGATGAAGGAGCAAACCAGGTGGATATCTGGGATAAGAGTCTACAAACAGCAGTGGGGCATGCTTGGTGTGTTCAAGAAACAGCAAGGTTCATAGCTTTTGAGGTGGTGTGAGTAGCCATATTTTGGATATTTGAAGTTTCAAATCTAAAACTTTTCAGGCTTTAATTAGCAGATACCTACTCAGACATTTACTGGGAACCTATCAGCTGTCAAGTTTCATACTTTTCCAATTATAAACTTTATTTTCCTTAATTATCATAGTATAGTAACACATGCTCATTATGTAAAATGTAGAAAATAGAAGGGGAAAATAGTACTATTAATATAATTTTTTCTTAGTTTTCTCTTAGTCTTTTGTCATAAGGATTGAACCTAAAAATCTATCTACAGTAAACTGACTCTCTTTTCTTAGTAAAATGTTAGCTCCGTTAGAGCAGGAGCCATGCTCTTTATTTCTCTATCTTGGGTACCTAACACAGTGTCTGCTTTATAAGTAAGTGCTCAGTACTGCTTCTTTTGTATGAATTAACTGTGCTAATCAGTTGGGTACCATATCCTTGCGCATTCTTTGAGGAGATACTATGGTTTTTTTTCATTTGTTTTGAGGTTTGGTGAATGGACAGTCAGTAAGTGTTGGTAGACTTAATGTACTCTGAACTCCAGCCATACTTTTCTATTTATAGTTCTCTAAACATGCCAAGTTTTTCTCCTTTCTTTGCTTTTGTATGTGCTGTTTTCTCTGCCTGGAACTCCTTTCCCTACTTCTGTGTCTGACATACTCCTACCCATCTTTGAAATTTAACATAGATGTCACCTTCTCTAAAAAGCCTTTTCTTATCTTTTCAAACGGCTTGAAGTGATCCTTCTTTATGGTCCCACTTTCCCACCATTTATACCTCTATTATAAACACTGCTGTAATGACTTTTTCATGTCTGTCTTTAGAGCACTGTGAGCCCAAGGATTAGGGACTTAGTTTTATGTATCTTTGTGGCCCCCATCATCATAATACAATGCTTATTAGTGCGTAAGAGTTACTGTGTGGCTAATGGAATCAATGAATGAGTGCTGGAAAGGGTCATCGGAAGTCAGAAAAGAAGGAAATTGGTTTGAGGGTAGAGAGGAGCGTATTTTAGAGGCCTCGAGCTTTGCATAAAAAGGCTAGTTGGATTCAGATAGAAAAAAAAAGGGGGACAGGAAGATGAAGGACTTTTTAGATATGAGGAAAGTGGGAAATGAAGGTATACACAAGTGTGTTTTAGTTTTGTAAATGAACCTTGCTGAATCACAGGGTTTATGCATGTGATTGATGGAAGGTAAGATGGAGACCAAAGATTGGTACCAGATCATGGAAGATTTTCAAATCAGGGCAAGGTGTTTGACCTTTATTATTCTATGTATAGTGAGGATGTGAGATTTCTGTCGTTTGTTGTTATTGTTTTAGCAGAACAAATTCTTGATGAAAATGATGTTTGGGGAACATTAATCTTACATTGGTGTAGATGTGAGTTAGGGGAAAATAGTGGCAGGAATGGCAAACACACCTGCCTAATTTGATCAGAAAATGGGATATTATTTTTATCGAGTATTCAGACAAAATATTATCTGAATTGTTTTTTTCATTTTTAAAATTGAAGTATAATTGATATTAACTGTATATTAGTTTTCGGTGTACAATGTAAATGATTCAACATTTGTATGTACTGTAAAATGATCACCACAATAAGTCCAGTTAACATCTGTCACCATACATGGTTGGTTTTTAAATTTTCTTTATTTTTTTATTGAAGTATAGTTGATTTACAATGTTGTGTTAGTTTCAGGTGTACAACAAAGTGATTCAGTTATATCTATCTCTCCATCTATCTGTCCTTTTTCAGACTCTTTTCCATTATAGGTTATTACAAGATATTGAATATAGTTCCCTGTGCTATGCAGTATGTCCTTGTTGTTTATCTGTTTTATATATAGTAGGGTATATCTGTTAATCCCAAACTCCTAATTTATCTCTCTCATGTATAGTTGACTTTTTTTCCCTTCTAAGTAGAACTTTCAAGATCTACTCTCCTAGCTTCTTTCAAATATGAAATACAGTATTATTAACTATAGTAACTATGCTGTACATTACATCCCTATGACTTACTCATTTTATAACTGGAAATTTGTACCTTTTGAACCCCCTTCACCTATTCCCCACCACACCCCCACCCCGAGGCAACCACCAATCTTTTGTCTGTATCAATGAGCTTGGGGTTTTTTTTTTTCTTTTTTGTTTGATTCCACATATAAGTGAGATCATATGGTATTTATCTTTTTCTGTCTGACTTATTTCACTTAGCATAGTGCCCTGGAGGTCTATCCATGTTGTCATACGTGGCAAGATTTTATTCTTTTTTGTGGCTGAATAATATTCCGTTTTATATATATATATATATATATATGTATGTATGTATGTATATATATAAAAAATGGAATGTATATAAAGGAATATATATATATAATGGTATGGATATATATATAATGGGTATATATATCACATTTCTTTTATCCATTCATTCATCCATTGATGGACATTTAGGTTGTTTCTGTGTCTTGGCTACGGTAAATAATATTGCAGTGAACATGAGGGTGCATATGTCTTTTGAATTAGTGTTTTCGTTTTCCTCAGAAAATTCTTACTTTACCTAAAAAGTAACAGACAGGAAAGTCATATTCAGAAGTGTTTCAGAATCTTGTAAGTAATATCTTTAAGGTTATTGTAATAAATACCAGTTTTTATCAGACTGTCAATTTACAGAAGAGCAGGTTAATAGAGAATTCCAATTGTTTTCAAATTTGATAAACCAGGGCTTCCCTGGTGGCGCAGTGGTTGAGAGTCTGCCTGCCGTTGCAGGGGACACGGGTTCGTGCCCTGGTCCGGGAAGATCCCACATGCCGTGGAGCGGCTGGGCCCGTGAGCCATGGCCGCTGAGCCTGTGCGTCTGGAGCCTGTGCTCCGCAATGGGAGAGACCACAACAGTGAGAGGCCCGCGTACTGCAAAAAAAAAAAAAAAAATTTGATAAACCAATTTTTGCTGCACTTTATTTTTTAAAAAATTTTTATTGGTTTATAGTTGCTTTACAATGTTGTGTTAGTTTCTACTGTACAGCAGAATGAATCAGCTATATGTATACATGTATTCCCTATTTTTTGGATTTCTTTCCCGTTTAGGTCACCTCAGAGCACTGAGTAGAGTTCCCTGTGCTGTACAGCAGGTTCTCATTAGTCATCTGTTTTATACATAGTATCAATAGCGTATATATGTCAATCCCAATCTCCCAGTTCATCCCACCCACTCCCCACTTTTTCCCTTCGGTATCCATACATTTCTTCTCTGTTCTCTACGTCTTTGTCTCTATTTCTGCTTTGTAAATAAAATTCTCTATACCAATTTTTTCAGATTCCACATATATGCGTTAATATACGATATTTGTTCTTCTCTTTCTGACTTACTTCACTCTGTATGACAGTCTTTAGGTCTATCCATGTCTCTACAAATGACCCAATTTCGTTCCTTTTTATGGCTGAATAATATTTCATTGTATAAATGTACCACATTTTCTTTATCCATTCCTCTGTTGATGGACAGTTAGGTTGTTTCCGTGTCCTGGCTATTGTAAATAGTGCTGCAATAAACATTGGGGTGCGTGTGCCTTTTTGAATTATGGTTTTCTCTGGGTATATGCCTAGCAGTGGGATTGCTGGGTCATATGGTAGTTCTATTTTTAGTTTTTTAAGGACCCTCCATACTGTTCTCCATAGTGACTGTATCAGTTTACATTCCCACCAACAGTGCAATGGGGTTCCCTCTTCTCCACACCCTCTCCAGCATTTATTGTTTGTAGATTTTGTGATGATTGCCATTCTGACCGGTGTGAAGTGATACCTTATTGTAGTTTTGATTTGCATTTCTCTAATAATTAGTGATGTTGAGCATCTTTTCATGTGTTTGTTGGCCACCTGTATGTCTTCTATGGAGAAATGTTTATTTAGGTCTTCAGCCCATTTTTTGATTGGGTTGTTTGTTTTTTTGATATTGAGCTGCACGAGCAGTTTGTGTATTTTGGAGATTAATCCTTTGTCCGTTGCTTTGTTTGCAAATATTTTCTCCCATTCTGAGGGTTGTCTTTTTGTCTTATGGTTTCCTTTGCTGTGCAAAAGCTTTTAAGTTTCAGTAGGTCCCATCTGTTTATTTTTGTCTTTATTCTCATTACTCTAGGAGGTGGGTCAAAAAAGATCTTGCAATTTATGTTAAAGAGTGTTCTGCCTATGTTTTCCTCTGCGAGTTTTATGGTGTTTTGCCTTACATTTAGGTCTTTAATCCATTTTGAGTTTATTTTTGTGTATGGTGTTAGGGAGTATTCTAATTTCATTCTTTTACATGTAGCTGTCCAGTTTTCCCAGCACCACTTATTGATGATGCTGTCTTTGCTCCATTGTAAATTCTGGCCTCCTCTGTCATAGATTAGGTTACCATTGGTGCATGGGTGTAATGTCTGGGCTTTCTATGCTGTTCCATTCTGTTTTTGTGCCAGTACCATACTGTCTTGATTACTGTAGCTTTGTAGTATAGTCTGAAGTCAGGGAGCCTGATCCCTCCAGCTCCATTTTTCTTTCTCAAGATTGCTTTGGCTATTTGGGTCTTTTGTGTTTCCATACAAATTGTGAAATTTTTTTTGTAGTTCTGTGAAAAATGCCATTGGTAATTTGATAAGGGATTGCATTGAAACTGTAGATTGCTTTGGGTAGTATCATCATTTTCACAATATTGATTTTTCCAATCCAAGAACATGGTATATCTCTCCATCTGTTTGTGTTGTCTTTGATTTCTTTCATCAGTATCTTACAGTTTTCTGCATACAGGTCTTTTTCCTCCTTAGGTAGGTTTATTCTTAGCTATTTTATTCTTTTTTGTTTTGCAAGGGTAAATGGGATTGTTTCCTTAATTTCTCCTTCTGATCTTTTGTTGTTAGTATATAGGAATGCAAGAGAGTATTAATTTTGTATTCTGTGACTTTACTAAATTCATTGATTAGCTCTAGTAGTTTTCTGGTGGCCTCTTTAGGATTTTCTATGTGTAGTATCTCTACAGTTTTTTTTTTGAGTGTAGGTCCACCATCATTAGTTTACAGTCATGTGGAATTTTGGATTTTACGTAGATTATTAATTCAGTTTATATTCTGTCTCTGCTGGAAAGAACTTTTTACAACTTCATTTCTAAGTTCACTTTTTTTTTTTTCGGTTTATTAGCTCCAGTAATTTAGCAATCTTTATTCCTTTCTGTTTTTCCAAAATCATGTGAAATAGGGTCTAGTGGGGATAAGTATATACACTTATGATGAAAACAAGCTGAACTGAAGACAGGTGTACATCCATTTAGAGTTCTTTATTAGAGTATGTTTTCTAATATTGGGTATTCCTGGGCACACATTTGTATGACTAGTATGTGTGGATTATTTTGGAAGGAGTGTTTGGGAGTAAGGAAAATGGTCTAGTGGAATATGCTTAGGGTCATATCTTAATAAAAATCTCCTGAAATGGCTTTGCTGTTACTTGAAATCTTATTTTGACACTAAACTGATTTGATTTGGTTTGGACATTTCTATATTTTCTCCATTTGTGAGTGATTTTTAAATAGTGATCACAAAAGTTAGGGCTAGTAAAAATTGCCTCTACCCTAACTCATGTTAATGTGTGAAGAAATATGTAACTGAGCAACATTCTGACTACAAATAGAGGACAGGCATTCCCAAATAATAATAATCCAGCATTTTGAATGGCATTAATTTTTTCCTAAACTTCCTTACCTGTAACATCCAAGGCATGGGTTTACCTTTGCCTGTAAGAGCAGAGGAGGTTATAACATTGGTAAAATATGGAACTCTGTCTCTGATATTCAGAGAAAATTCAGGAATATTCCCTTTGCTGCCTAACAGGGAGGCTTCAGCCTTCCAAACTGCAGCCTGAATTAAGTAGAAAAGCTCAGCCCATTCCTTTCCCTGCATCATTATTACAAGGAAAAGGAGTTGAAACTCCTAAAGAAATATCTAGTCCTCTTTCATTGCAGAGTTTGGGATGATTGGCTAAGGACTGATTTCCTTCACAAAGATCCCTAAGTCAGCATTTTCACATTGTTAATTAGGTAGGCTGTGCAGAAAAGTGTTCTTACTTAAATACAATTTGGAGACTTTGTTAAAGTTTTTAGTGTTAAAAGCTGAAGGTTATGAACGCTGATAGGTGAATTAGCAAATATTTAGTATGGAGTGTTGGTAGGATTAGGCTTTATTTAATATTAATACTTCATTGCAAATTCTTCCTACTGTTGTCATCTGAATGCAGTTTGAGAAAGCATTTCAATTAGACCTTTAACTTGTGGATTATTTTATATTCTTGAACTTGAATAGCCAATGTGGTTCCTTAACCATTAGTAAGGACATTCAATGAGAAAAGTATTTACTCTGCAATAGTTTTTCTAATATGGTCACTGTATTTCCATTGACAAAGTGATCTCTTTAAGAAACACAAGTTTTGTTTTTCTGGAGTCTAAATAGGCAGAAAGCTTACACTGTCTTTTGACATAATACATAGTCCTTTCTTGAGAAAAACAGAGAATATAAATAATTGGATATATATTAGGAAATTATTAATATGGAAAACAACCATTGAGGACATTTCATTAAATCAGGGTAGGTTTAGTCCAGCTTCTTAGATTTTCTAATAGTCTACAAAAATGTTCTGTGTAAGTTCACAAAGAATATAATTTGTTTGTTGTAATGCCATATGTTATCAGTCTTTCAAGGTAGCATTTTTCAAATCTTTGCCCTTTTTTTATTGCTTCATAATTTTTCAAAGGCAAGTTAAGAAGCTCCAGTTAGAATTGTCGATCTATTGCTTCTGCACCAAATTTTTCAGTTGTTACTTATGTACATTGAGGTTGTACATACACATTCACACTCATTTTATCTTTTTAACAGTATATAATATTCATATTTGTCTCTTATTGTTCCTACTCTCACCCCCTTGAATTTTAGTTCTTTTGATATTAACAGTGGCTTTCTTTTGGTTCATACTTTTCATGTACTTTTTTCGTGTCCCTTTATTTTTCATTTTTCTTGAATCTTGGTTTTACATTTAATCTAAGAATACATCTTCTGGGCTTCCCCTGGTGGCGCAGTGGTTGAGAGTCTGCCTGCTGATGCAGGGGACACGGGTTCGTGTCCTGGTCCGGGAAGATCCCACATGCTGCAGAGCGGCTGGGCCCGTGAGCCATGGCCGCTGAGCCTGCGCGTCCGGAGCCTGTGCTCCACGATGGGAGAGGCCACAACAGTGAGAGGCCCGTGTACTGCAAAAAAAAAAAAAAAAAAAAAAAAGAATACATCTTCTGAGTTTAACCCATTTATATTTAATGTGATTATTGTTAGCTCTCCCATTTTATACTGTATGTTTTCAGTGTCTAAATTTAATCTGTATGTTCTCTCTCACCTGACCAATAAATTCCAAGAACCTTTGCATACTTCCTGCCACCCTTGTTTTGTTGTAATAAGGGTGATGTGATGTTTTAATAATGGATTCTTATGGATATACATTTTTTAAGAAGATAAATCTTCTAAGATTTTCCCTTAATTGCCATATTTTATTTTATTTTTTCTGGATTCATTTTTCTTCTTGCTAGATTACATTCTTCAAAAGTTCTTTGAAAGAAGGTCTTTTTGTGGTCAACTTTGAGATACTGTATGCCTAGAATATCTTCATTTATCACTCATATTTAAGTGATATTTACCTTCATATAAAATGAGTATGGGTTTTTTTCCCCTCAGTATTTTGAGGATAAGATTTCATTGTTCTTTTGTTGTTCTGGTGTTGCTTTTGAGAACATTTGATCGTTGATCTTGTTCTTTTTTTTTTTTTTTTTTTTTGTGGTATGCGGGCCTCTCACTGTTGTGGCCTCTCCCATTGCGGGGCACAGGCTCCGGACGCGCAGGCTCAGTGGCCATGGCTCACGGGCCTAGCTGCTCCGGGGCATGTGGGATCTTCCCAGACCAGAGCACGAACCCGTGTCTCCTGCATCGGCAGGCGTACTCTTAACCACTGCGCCACCAGGGAAGCCTGATCTTGTTCTTTTGTGTGTGATCTCCTCTCACCTTCCTTGTCAGAAGCTTTATTTTTCTCCAGTTTTATTGCGATGTAATAGACATACAGCACTGTGTAAGTTTAAGGTGTACAGCATAATCATTTGACTTGCATCATGAAATGGTTATCACAGTAACTTTAGTGAACATTTCATATAGATATAAAATTAAGACATAGGAAAAAAGCTTCTTTTTGTGGTGACAGCCGTTGAGGTTTACTCTCTTAACGACTTTCATGTATAACATACAGCAGTGTTAACTGTGTTTATCATGTTGTACATTACATCCCTAGTACTTATTTATCTTATAACTGGAAGTTTGTAGTACCTTTTGATTGCCTTCATCCAGTTCCCCCTCCCCACCATCCTCTGCCTCTGGTAAGTGCAAATCTGATCTCTTTTTCTGTGAGTTTGTTTGTATGTTTGTTTTTGAAGTATAATTGACCTACAACACTACATTAGTTCCTGTTACACAGCTTAGTGTTTTGTTTTTTTTTTGCGGTACACAGGCCTCTCACTGTTGTGGCCTCTCCCATTGCGGAGCACAGGCTCCGGACGTGCAGGCTCAGTGGCCATGGCTCATGGGCCCAGCCGCTCCGCGGCATGTGGGATCTTCCTGGACCGGGGCACGAACCTGCGTCCCCTGCATCGGCAGGCGGACTCTCAACCGCTGTGCCACTAGGGAAGCCCCAGCTTAGTGTTTTTTTCCTGTATATTTCTAAATGATTACCACGATGTCTAGTTACAATATGTCACCATACAAAGATATTACTTGGTTATTGACTGTATTCCCCACACTGTACATTTTATACCAGAGACTCATTTAATATTTTGCAACTGGAAATTTGTACCCCTTAGTCTCCCTCACCTTTTTCTTTCCTCTCTCGTCCCTGTCCTATCAGGCAACCACCTGTTTGTTCTCTGTATCTATAACTCTGGTTCTTTTTTGTTACATTTGTTCATTTATTTTGTTTTTTAGATTGCACATATGAGTGAAATCATACAATGTTTGTCTTTCTCAGTCTGGCTTATTTCACTTAGCGTAATACCCTCTAGGTCCAACCATGTTGTCACAAATGGCGAGACTTCATTCTTTTTTATGGCTGAATAATATTACATTGTGTGTGTGTGTGTGTGTGTGTGTGTGTGTGTGTGTGTGTGTGTATATATATATATATATATATACCACATCTTCTTTATCCATCCATCTGTTGATGAGCACTTGAGATGCATCATATCTTGGCTATTGTAAATAATGCTGCAATGAACATAGTGGTGCATATATCCTTTCTAATTAGTGCTTTTGATTTCTTTGGATAAATATCCAGGAGTAGAATTTCTGCATCCTGTGGTAGTTCTATTTTTAATATTTTGAGGAATCTCCATACAGTTTTGCATAATGGCTGCATCAAATTTCATTCCTACCATCAGTGCACCAGGGTTTACTTTTCTCCACATCCTCACCAATACTTGTTATTTGTTGTCTTTTTGATGACAGCCATTCTGAAAGGTGTGAGGTGATATCTCATCGTGGTTTTGATTTGTATATCCCCAGTGATTAGTGTTGTTGAGCATCTTTTCATGGGCTCATTGGCCATCTGTACTTCTTCTTTGGAAAAATGTCATTCAGATCCTCTGCCCTTTTTTTGTTGTTGTATGTTTTTTTGATATTGAGTTGTTTGAGTTCCTTGTATAGTTTGGATATTAACCGCTTATCAGCTATATTGTTGGCAAATATGTTCTTCATTCAGTAGGCAGCCTTTTCATTGTGTTGACAGTTTCCTTTGCTGTGCAAAAGCTTTTCAGTTTGATGTAGTTCCATTTGATTGTTTTTGCTTGGTTCCCTTGCCTGAGGAGATATATCCAAAAAAATATTACTAAGACTGATATCAAAGGGAGTATTGCCTATGTTTTCTTCTAGAAGTTTTATGGTTTCAGGTCTCATATTTAAGTAAGTTTTTAATCCAGTTTGAATGTATTTTTTTGCATGGTGTGAGAGAGTAGTTCAGTTTTATTCTTTTGCATGTAGCTGTTCAGTTTTCGAAACACCTTTTATTGAAAAGGCTATCTTTTCTCCATTGTAGATTCTTGTGTCCTTTGTTGTAGATTAATTGTCCGTATAAGTGTGGGTTCATTTTTTTCTGGGCTCTCTATTCTGTTCCATTGATCTATATGTCTGTTTTTGTGCCAATACCATACTGCTTTTTTTTTTTTTTTTCGATACGCAGGCCTCTCACTGTTGTGGCCTCTCCCGTTGCGGAGCACAGGCTCCGGACGTGCAGGCTCAGCGGCCATGGCTCACAGGCCCAGCTGCTCTGCGGCATGTGGGATCTTCCCGGACCGGGGCACGAACCTGTGTCCCTTGCATCAGCAAGCAGACTCTCAACCACTGTGCCACCAGGGAAGCCCCTACCATACTGTTTTGACGACTGTAACTTGTAGTGTAGTTTGAAATCCGGGAGTGTGATACCTCCAGCTTTGTTCTTTCTCAAGATTGTTTTGGCTGTTTGGCTTCTTTTGTGTTTCCATACAAATTTTGGAATTATTTGTCCTAGTTCTGTGAAAGATGCCATAGGTATTTTGATAGGGGTTGCATTGAATCTGTAGATTGCTTTGAGTAATATGGTCATTTTAACAATACTAGTTCTTTCACCCCAGGCACTCGGTATATCTTTCCATCTGTTTGTGTTGTCTTTAATTTCTTTCATCAGTGTCTTACAGTTTTCTGAGCATGGGTCTTTTACCTCCTTAGTTAGATTTATTTCTAGGTATTTTGTTCTTTTTGATGCAGTTGTGAATTTCTCTTCCTGATACTTTGTTGTTAGTTTATAGAAATGCAACAGATTTCTGCATATTAATTTTATATCCTGCTACTTTACCAAATTCATTGATGAGTTCTAGTAGTTTTTTGGTGGCATCTTTAGGGCTTTCTGTGTATATATAGTATCATATCATCTGCAAACAGTGACAGTTTTACTTCTTTCTTTTCAGTTTGGATTCCTTTTATTCTTTGATTGATGTGGTTAGGGCTTCCATTATTGTGTGGAATAAAAGTGGTGAGAGTGGGCATCCTTGTCTTGTTCCTGATCTTAACGGAAATGCTTTCAGTTTTTCAATGTTGAGTATGGTGTTAGCTATGGGCTTATCATATATGGCCTTTTTTATGTTGAGGTATGTTCCCTCTGTACCCACTTTGTTGAGAGTTTTTTTTTTTAATCATAAATGGATATTGAATTTTGTCAAAAGCTTTTCTTGCATCTATTGAGATGATTATATGATTTTTATTTTTCAGTTAATGTGGTGTATCATATTGATTGTTTTGCTGCTTGCTTTCCTTGCCCAAGGAGACATATCCAAACATATTGAAATATCCTTGCACCTCTGGATAAATCCCACTTTATCATGGTGTATGATCCTTTTAATGTATTGTTGAATTCGGTTTGCTGGTATTTTGATGAGAATTTTTGCATGTATGTTTGTCAGTAATGTTGGCTGGTAATCTTTTTTTGTGGTATCTTTGTCTATTTTCGTATTAGGGTGATGCTGGTCTTGTAGAATGAGTTCAGAAGCATTTCTTCCTCTGCAGTGTTTTGGAATAGCTTGAGAAAGATAGGTTTAACTGTTCTCTATATGTTTGGTAGAATTCACCTGTGAAGCCATCTGGTCCTGGACTTTTTTCTGTTGGGAATTTAAAATTAATGATTCAGCTTCAGTTCTAGTAATTGATCTGTTTCTTCCTGGTTCAGTTTTGGGAGATTGTACAATTCTGGGAATTTGTCCACTTTTTCTTGGTTGTCCATTTTATTGGAGTATAATTGTTCACAGTAATCTTTTATGATCTTTTGTGTTTCTGTGGTGTTGGTCATAATTTCTTTTTCATTTCCGATTTTCTTTTGTACGTCATCTCCCCCTTCCCTCCTTGTCAGAAGCTTTTGAATATATACATATGTGTCTGTGTATGTGTATATGCACACACACATATATATATATGTATGTTTTGTCTTTGAAAGGCTTAAATTTTACTCTAGTATGTTTAGGTATAGGCTTTTTTCTTACGTTCTTAGCACTCTAAGGCATTTCAATTTGTGATCATATATTGAATCTTGTGAAATTCTTAGCCATTAGTTTTTCAGATTTTTCCCTTTCTTTTATCTTTTTCTTTGCTTATGGAATTCCTGTTAGGTAGATATTTACACTTATACTACTTTCCCTATATTGCTTTAACTTTTTTCCCTGTATTGCTTTTTCTTTTTTTAGTATTCCTGTTTTCATTGCTTTCTGATGCTCTTTGGGACATTTCCTGGACTCAGCCTTAATGATTACTAAATTGTTTTTCACTTCTGTCCATTCTGTTATTCAAACCATTTAAACATTCTTTATTTCAGTGATTATGTGTATTTTTATAGCCAGTATCTTCTTAATTGGGTATTCCTGCTTCATGCTTCTAATATTTTTCCATGTTTCTCTAAGGCTATTTATTATGATTGTTCAGAATTATTTTGGGGTGATTTTCCTGGTGGTCCAGTGATGAACACCCTGCGCTTCTGCTGCAGTGGGTGCAGGTTCGATCCTTGGTCAGGGAACTAAGATCCCACATGCTGCGTGGTGCAGCCAAACATTAAAATTTTTTTTTTATTTTAATTGTTTTTGGGATTAGTTCTGCTCCTTCTTTGAGTAAGTTATTTCTCATGCATTTGGGTTTAGGTGTTTGTCCACATTCCCTGTATTAGTGATGCTCTGGTGTTTCTTTATTTTCCACTCTATTTGTTACTCTTTTATACACCTCAAATGCTAGTTAATTCAGAGAGTGAGAAATGGACATATACCGAGTTCATCCACTCTTGGCAGTTTACCCACATGTTGCTTCTGTTTCTTAGGAACACTTCTCTGTAGGCATTGCTCACAGTGGTAGGGTGCATCCCTCTCTTCTGTTTTAGTCCTGATGTCTGGCTGTTTCTGTTGGTTTCCTGCACTAAAGTAATGGTAGCATGGGCAGTAATCTACCTAAGAAAATCCACCCTAATAAAAGGGCACACAATTAGAATTCCTAACCCCAGTTTATTCTCCTAATCAGTGGTTGCTGGTTTTCATATGCTCTGTGATTCCATAACTATGCCCTACCATTATCGGTGTCTTCAAGTGTTGTTGAACTGGATTCTGAGATCCAGCAATGTTTATATTATCTTAGTGTCACCTCCAGAGTAGGATTCATAAGAAGGAGCCAGTAACCAGCAGATGGTGCTGGTCTTTTACCTTTTTCAGGGACCAAAACCCATATCTTACTTTTACAGGTAATGGCTCTAAGTGATTATTAAATTTCTTTAAAGTTCTCAGAACATCTTGGAGTATTAGAGCAGTTTTATGAACAGATAAGAAGAAGATAAATGTATCTAACAATTTATGTCTCTTTCTTCATGTATAAAATTGTGCTGTTCTGGTTACAGTTCATTTTGAAAATCTTTTATGATAGCAATATAATTGACTTGTAAAGTATTGTGATCTATAACAGCTACTATTTATTGAGTGCTCACTGTATCCTGGGTTGCAGTAAGTGTATATAATATATAATGTTGGAGAAAGACCAGGATGATTTTTCCAATGAGAAGTTTTAATAGGTTTATAGGAATTGTGGATAACTATTGACTCTTGAGGACAAAAATTGTACTGAGATATTTTAGCAACAGTAAATTTCATTAAGGTCATAGAATGTTTTGCCTGTAGAAGAGGGAAGTTTTTGAAGAAGGAAATTTAGAGATTGCTCTTGAGAGAACCGAGATGTGGAGAGTTTGTCACTTTTATATATACTTCATGAGCTTTCTCTATTTTTTGGTTTGGGGGTATATTTGGGTTGACATACAGAAGCATTTCATTGTTGGAGTATTTAATATTTATAGATTATTGCAAATAGAAAAGATCACTTAAAAGCTATTTACTACGTGCTTGTGTGTTTTGTACTCAGATGTGAAAATAGAAAGTAAACCGGATATCATTCCAGCTTCCTAAAGCAGTTTAAGTGATCATTATGTTTTATCTAGTTTTTCACCTAAAAGACTATTTTATTTAACTATTTAAGTTTATTTTTAGAATATATCTTTAGATCTAGCCTTTACCTTTATTAAAGCCTCATTTTCTACTCTATGCTTCCTGATTATACTTGCTAGTGGAACCCAAAACAATGATTGTATAAAATATGAAATGAAGAAGAGAAGACGTAGATTAGGAGGAAATTTATGGCTTTATGTAGCTAGAGTTTTTTTGCTTGACATTATTTAAGCAGTGAAACTGTTTTTCCCATTTTAAAAAAATTAAACACAATTTATACACAGTAAAATTTACCCTTTTTAGTGTACTGCTCTGCCTCTTTTGACAAATGGAAACAGTTGTATAAGCACCACAGGAAAAGAAGATACAGAATATTTCCATCACTCCCAAAATTGTTCTGTGTCTGTCGGTAATGCAACATTTCATTTTCTGACCCTGGCAACCAGTAATATGTTTTATGTCACAAATTTTGCCTTTTTAAGAATATCATATTAATGGAATCATACCATCTATAGTCTTTTCAGTCTGGCTTCTTTTACTTAGCACAATGCATATGAGATTTATACATATTGCCTGTATTAATAGTTCACTCCTTTTCATTGCTAAGTAGAATCCATGCTGAAGATTCTTTGTCATTTCCTAGTTTAGGGAGATTTAGGTTGTTTCCAGTTTTTGGTGATTACAATTACTATATTCCCATATAAGTTTTTGTGTCAACAGAAATTTTCACTTTATTTGGGTAAATACCAAGGAGTAAAATTACTGGGTCATTAAAAGAAAAAAGCAATTACTGGGTTATACTGAAAACATGTATTTAATTGTATAAGAAAATGTGAAACTTTTTCAGAATGGCTGAAGCATTTTCTCAATCCCATCAGCAGTTTATGAGAGGGTTCCAATTGCCCTTCCTCCTTGCTAGGGCTTGGTGTTGTTCGTTTTTGAATTTTAGCCATCCTAAAAGATATGTAATAGTATCTAATTATTCTTTTAACTAACTGACTAAGAAGGAGCCAACAACCAGCAGATGGTGCTGGATTTTTACCTTTTCAGGGACCAAAGCCCATATCTGAGCATTTTTTATTTGCTATCTGTGTATCTTCTTTAGTGAAGTAGCTATTCAGATCTTCTGCACATTTGTTTTTTGGGTTTCTTCTTATTGAATTTTGTGAGTTCTTTAAACATCCTGGATGTAAATTCTTTATCAGATATATGATTCACAAATACTTTCACAAACTGTTTGTGTCTTTTTATTCTCCAGTATGTTTATAAAAACAGCTTTATTGAGAAATAACTAATATACAATAAACTGAACATGTATAAAGTATCCAATTTGGGAGTTTTGCCATGTGTATACACCTGTGAAATCATCACCATGAAGTAATGAACACATTCATCACCCTCAAAAGTCTTCTTCTGCCCCTTGGTAATCCTTCCTCCCACTTCTTCCTAGGCAACCATTAATTTTTTTAAAAATTCCAAATTAGTTTGCATTTTCTAGAATTTTCATACAATATGTCCCTGGTTTTCTTTTTTCTTATTGGTCTGTTGTCTTTCACTCAGGAAAATTATTTGGAGAGCCATCTATGTTGTCGCATGTATCAAAGTTCATTCTTGTTTAATTGCCGAATGGTGTTCTATTGTATGGATATACTGCAACTGGGTTATTTCTGATATTTGGCTATTACCATAAAAGCCACTATGAACATTTTTATGTAAATCTTTTAATGGGTTTACACTTTCATTTCTCTAGGAGTGAAATGGCTGGGTAATAGGGTAAGTGTATGTTTAACTTTTTAAGAAGCTGTCAAACTGATTTCCAGTATGATCATAGTATTTTACATTTTGTAAAATAGCATTTGGTATGAGTTCTAGTTGATCCACATTTTCACCAACACTTGATGGTCAGTCTTTAATTTTAGCTATCCTAGTAGGTGTGTAGTAATATCTTATTGTACTAAAATTTGCTTTTTCCTAATGCTGTATATTTTGAGTACTTATCATGTACTTATATGGAATTCATGTATCTTTTTTTGATGAGATGTCCGTTCATATTCTTTGTGCACTCTTTTATTGGGTTGTTTTTCTTATATTTAATTTTTGAGAGTTCTTTATATATTCAGAATACTGTCAGATACGTGATTTGCAAATATTTTCTTCCAGTCTGTAGTTTGTCCTTTCATATTTTTTTGAGAAGGGGAGGAGTTTTAAATTTTGCTTAAGTTAAATTTGTAAATATTTATTCTTTTAAGTATCATGCCTTTGACTTTGTATCTAAGAATTCTTTGCCTAATCCAAGGTCACAAATATTTTCTCCTGTTTTCTTCTTCTAGGTGTTTTATAGGTTTAGGGTTTTAAAAAAGCTTTATTGAGGAATAATTGACAAATATAATTGTTTATATTTAAAGTATAACACATGATGATTTGATATACATATATATTTTAGAATGATGTATAGTTTTAGATTTTACATTTAAATGTACGGTCTGTCTTGATGTAAATTTTGCATATGGTGTCACATACGGACTAAAAATACTATCTCTTTCCCTGTAAGTAATGCTTTAATGATGCCCTACAAATTTTGATTTGTTGTGTTTATATTTTCATTCCACTCAACATACTTTTTTGTTTCCCCTATGAGTTCTTCTTTGACCCATGGGTTATTTAGAAGTATTAGTTTCTGAATATTTGGGGATTTTTCCAGATATCTTTTAGTTATTGATTTCTAATTTCACTCCGTTGTGGTCAGAGGGTGTACTTTTATGCCTTGAATTCCTTTAAATTTATTGAGATTGGATTTGTGGCCTTGAATGTGGTCTGTCTTGGTAAATGTTCTGTGTGTACTTGAGAAGAAAGTGTATTTATTCTGCTGTTGTTGGTTGAAGTAGTCTATAAATGTCAGTCAGGTCAAGTATGTCTATAGTATTGTTCAAGTTTAATGTATCCTTCCCAATTTTCTGTCTACTTGTTCTGTGATTGAGAAAGGAGTATTAATCTCTGACTATAATTATGAATTTGTCTATTTCACCTTGCAGTTTATCACTTTTTGCTTGATGTATTTTTGAAGCTCTTTTAATTTTGTACATAAACATTCAGGATTTTGTGTCTTCTTGGTAAAATTACCCCTTTTTGACCAAGAAGTGACTTTTTATATCCTTGGTAATATTATTTGATTTGAAATTACTTTGTCTCTTAATATAGCCACTCTAATACTACTGTCAGCATGGTATATATATATTTTCCATTCTCTTTTAACCTATTTTGTCTTATATTTAAAGTGTATTTCTTGTAGGCACAACATAATTGGGTTGTCCTTACCCCGCCTTGCCCAGTCTGATAGCCTCTGCCTTTTAACTGTGGGTGTTTAAACCATTTACGTTTAATGTGACTAATGATCTGGTTAGGTTTAAATTCACCATCTTGCTGGTTCTTTGCTGTTTGTCTCATCTGTTCATTGTTCTCTTTTTCCTCTTCTGCCTTCTTTTGGATTGGGTATTTTTATGGTTCATTTTTATCTCCTTTGTTTTTGTATTAGTTATAACTTTTTTTTTAGTGCTTGCTTTAACTTACTGTAGTCTACCATCTGATGATATTACACATATAGTATAAGTACCTTATAGTAGTGCACTTCCATTTCTCCCCTCTTGGTTTTTGTGCTGTTAATTTTCTTATATTTTAATTCTACATATGTTGTAAACTAAGCACTACATGGTAGTTAATTTTTAAAAACAGTTATCTTTTAAAGAGACTTAAATATTAAGAAAAAAAGCCTTATGTGTTTTTTTCACATTGTTACCATTTCCATTTCTCTCAGTGTTTTGTTGTAGATCCACATTTCCATAAAATCTGATCAGTATATTCTATCTTAGCTGAAAGTAGAAGTCCCAGTCTTTCCTTTTAACCTCTGTATCTGTACTTTTTGCTTTGGGGATTTACGATTTACAAGCTAATTAATGGGTTCCAGTAGGTAGACTTTTATGTGCCTTAATTCCATGCTTTTTAGGTTTTTTTTTTTTCAGGAAATCTTATATCTCACATTTAAAAGATAGTTTTCATTCTCCAAAGAGGGTATAAACAAGTGAGATTTATTCCTTTATGTATATATTTATCTGCTGCTTACCCAAATATTTCAATATTAGATGTATGTAGTATCTTATAGGTAATCCTGTAGCTCAGCTAATGCTAATATTCTAACATAAGACTAATGTGTCACTTCAGTCTCAAAATAACATGCTTGTTATTTTGCTTCCTCTCTCCCCTCACCATATTCAGAAAAAATAATCCTGTTGAATATATTTTTATTGGTCATTTAGGTCCTCTTGGTAAATGGGAATTCCCAGTAGAAATGAAAACTAGTTTATTATACAAAATGCAGCTTTTATATGTTTAGGATCTTCTTCAGTAGTTAAATTTAAATAATTGTATCTTAAATAGCTTAAAGCCACTCTTTAAGTCTGGTTTCTATAAGTGGATATTTTCTTCTTTGGAGAAATTAAGTAGGTGAAAATCTATATTTACAAAAGAGGACTATTTAGGGGAATATAACTGGCATTTTTTGTTTAACTGGTTTCTTATAGAGTTAATTTAAAATAAGTGTTTGTTCCATGCTTTGAATAATCTAGTAAGTGAGGAAATTTCTAATGACCAGTCAGGAATAGCAAGGCAAAAAACACCAACAAACTGAGTTCTGGGAAGTGTGGTGCTGGTGATGGTATGTGATATGGATTATATCTGTGGAGATATAGTTCATACATCTTTCTCATTGGGGCTAAGAGGGAAAAGCTTTTGTTGCTGCTGGTAGTCATCTCGTTGTTGGGAGAGGGGGATGATGAGGAAGATGCATTAAGAATATATTAAGAGACAGTTGAGTTAAAGATTTTGTATGGACAGCCCACTTCTGGCAGGACAGCAGGAGGTTCTCGGTGGACGTGCTTCCCAGTGAATGGTGAAAATAGTTTTTTGTTTTTTTTTTTTAAAGCAGTCATTTAAGGTCTCTGGAAATGGTCCTATAGGCATACCGAAAATAAAGAATAAAATCTGCTAAAACATGGTAAGAATAACCAGTCTGTGGTGTTTGAATCAAGACTTACTTCCTCTTTCCCCTTTCCTAGTTTAGTAAGATGGAAACTCCACTCCAGATTGGTGCATCCAAGAACACACCCCCTAGTCTAGCATATCTTCCTGAGAGGAGCAATATGTCAGCTTTTCTCCTCTGGTTCCTAGCTGCTGGGGCTGAGTTCTGGGCAAGTGGGGCTGAGGGGCAGGGGCTCACTTCTACCCAGTTCCCACTCATGCCACAGAGGCTCTCCTTGTGCCACTGAGAATACTGGTACCCCAATCACCCATGCCTCAGCTCTTAAGGCAGCAGTTGCATACTGGGAGAGGGAAGTTGAGCAGACCTGAGGCTACTGACTCCCAGCCCCACCTAGTGTTCAGGTCCCAAAGTTGACTTGTTAGTCAAAAGTGTGCCACTATCCCTACCTCCAGCTTCAGCGCAACGGCTCAGAGAGTTTGCCTAGGGGGAGAACCAGGCTGTAAAATAGAGAGCTCTGCATCTCTTTCCAAAGGAACTAACTTAATTTGCAACACTATGCAGAGAAGTTCAAGTTTAAGGGTGCTTTGAAAAACAGTGGAGGTTGTGAAAGGCAATTAGGAGGAGATTGGTAGATGCACTGGAAATAAACTATAGGCTGCCTAGTTTGCTGGAGAGAACCAAGGAATTAAGAGCTGAAAGGAGACCTCCTTGGGGTCAGAATAGATCTCCGACACTGCCCTTGGGAACTATCCTTTCAAAGGAGCCCAGATTTGTTTGGATAAGTCATCTGTGGAGCAGGCTTTGCTTCAGGGCTTGTTGAAAACAATACAGCAATCAGCTGGCAATTAGTGGTGCTTAACAGCTGAGTTTGGCCGGGGGAAAAAGATAGGGAACCCTGCCCAAACTGCTGTCACCTCATGGTAACTTTGGGAAGCCAAAGCTGTGCCTCCTGAAGAGGATCAGCAGGGACTTCACACTGAGGGAATATGGACAAAGAGACTTCACTGAACTGGTCCAGTCAGTGACTAAATAAATAAACAAGTGAATAGCAATAACAAACCCCAGAGGGAGGCAACCAGTATCCAGAGTTGCTGCAATATTGTATCTACAGTGTCCAGTTTCCAACAAAATATTATGAAACATGCAAAGGAACAGGAAAGTATGACCCATACACTAGAACTAAAGATGGGCAACAGAAACTGAGAATGAGATTGACCAAATGTTGATGTAACAAAGATTTCAAAGTAGCCATTATAAATATGTTCAGAGAACTCACTCAGAGAATTTATTCAGAGTGAGTGAACTCAAAGAATTTACTCTCTCAGTGAGTAAAAGAAAGGAAACCATAATTAAAGAAGTAAAGTATGTTGATAATATGTATCAAATGGAGAATATCAATAAAGAGACAGAAATTATAAAAAAGAACTAAATGGAAATTCTGGCTTTGAAAAGTACTAAATGAAAGTAAAAATTCACTAGAGGCTTAATGATAGATTTGACTGGCAGAAGAAAGCCTTAGCCAACTTGAAGATCGATTGATAGAGATTATTCAGTCTGAAGAACAGAGAAAAAAGAATGAAGATTAATGAACAGAGTCTCAGAATAATATGGAACACCATTGAGTGTATCAACATATAACATACTAGTGGAGGAAGGGGTGGGGGAAGGAGCAGAAATAAAATATTTGAAGAAACAATGGCTGAAAACTTCTCAAATTTATTGAAAAACATAAATCTATGTATTTTGGAACCTCAACGAACTCCAAGAAGAGTAAACTCTTAAGAGATTGAAAAAGACACATTATAGTAAAAATGCAGAAAGTCTAAGAGAAAATCTTGAAAGCACCAAGAGAAAAACAACTTGTCACTTACAAGGGAACCCCAATAAAGTTAAGTTGACTTATTATACAGAGGTCAGAAATGCAGCGAGATAACATATTCAAAGTACTTAATGGAAAAAACTGTCAACTAAGAATCCTCTGTCCAGGAAAACTGTCTTTCAGAAATGATGATGAAATAAATACATTCCCAGATAAAACTGAATTTGTTGCTAGCAGACCCACCTTCTAAGAAGTTCTTCAGGCTGAAATTCAAATGACTTAACATAGTAATTTGATCACACACACACACACACACACACACACACACGCACCAGTAAAGGTAATCATAAGTTAACATATATAAAAATAATAAAAGACAGTATAAATGCATATTTTTTCTCTGAACTGATATAAAAAGAATTTGTGTAAAACAGTATGTATATAATGTATTTTGGCCTTGTAACACAGAAATTCAGTATCTGTGCCAATAACAGCATAAAGAAGATTTATGGGAACAAAGCTGCGTTGAACTAAAGAAATAACTTGATTGTAATTTAAATCTGCAGAAACAAATCAAGAGAACCGGAATTGATAAATTTGAGGTTAATATAACAAAAGCTATAAATATATACTTGCTCCTTTCATCTCTCAGCTTCTTTAAATGTCATACATTATGTAAAGTAATAATCATAACAATTGCTATAACAATTGTAACATTTATAGATTATTAACATTTTGTTGATTTTATAACATATATTAGAATTATATATATGCAAAATAATAGCACAGAAAGGGGTAAAAGGGAATAGAGCTATATAGGAATAACATTTCTAAATCTCACTAGTTTTAGTATAAATCTGGAGCTAAATCTGATAAGGTATGTATGGGAAGCCCTAGAACAAACATGAAGGAAGGAAATAACTAAATATATATACATATATATGTAATCATTAAAGAAATTTAAAAGCTACATTAGAAAGTATTCATTTAATGCAAAAAAAAGCAGCAAAGGAGGAAAAGAGGAATAAAAAAGACACAGAAAACAAAAAGTAAAATGGCAGACATAAATACACCTATATCAATTATGATATTAAATGTAAATGGGTTAAACAATCCACTAAAGTTAGAGGTTGTCAGATTGGATAAAAAATACATATAGGATCTAATCATATGCTGTCTATAGGAGGCACACATCAGAAGCAAGTATACAAATAGATCAAAAGTAAAAGGTTGGCAGAGGATATATCATGTAAACAGCAACCATAAGAAAGCTGCAGTGACTGTACTAATGTAAAACAAAATTGACTTTTAATAAATGATTTTTAAAATGTTCTTGGAGATAAAGAGACATATTTTATATTGATAAGAGTGTCAATCCAACAGGAAGATATAACAATTATACATATATGATTCTAACAACAGAGCACCAAAATACATGAGGCAAAAACTGACAGAAATAAAGGGTGTATTAGACAGTTGAACAGCAGTATTTGCAGACTTCAGTACCCCACTTTTGATATTGGATAGAACAACTAAACTAGGCAGAAGACTAACAAGGAAGTATAAGTCTTGATCAGCACTGTAAACCAAATATACCGAACATACATCTATAGGACCCTCTGTCCAGCAATAGCAGAATAGTACTTGTCTGAAATGCACATGGAACATTTTCCAGCGAGTACTGTGTGCTAGGCTGTAGAACAAGTTTCAAACAACAAAAGAATGATATTAGTAATTAAAGAAGATTGGGAAACTCACAAATGTGTAGAAATTAAGCAGCATACTCCTAAATAACCAGTGGGTCGAAGAAGACATCAGAAGTGAATTCAGGAAATACTATGAGATGGAAAAAATGAAGGCACAATATACCAAAACCTGACTGCACCTAATGCAGTGCTCAGAGGGAAAGTTATAGCTGTAAATGTATATTTAAAACAAAGAAAGATCTCGTCAATAACCTAATCTTCTACCTTAAGACGGTGGAAAAGAAGAGCAAGCTAATCCTAAAGCAAGCAGAAGTAAATAATATACAGCAGAAATTATATGAAATAAAGAATAGCAAAATAATAGAGAAAATTAATAAAAGCAAAAGCTTGTTCTTTGAAAAATCAATAAAATTGACAAAACTTTTAGCTAGAAAGTTTTTTTGCATTGACAAAGAAAAAAGAGAAGATTCAGATTACTAGAATTAAAAATGAAAGATAGGACATTACTATCATTCTAACAGAAATAAAAATGATTGTAAAAGAATAATAACAATTATATACCAATAAGTTAGATAATTTAGATGACATGGAGAAATTCCTAGAAATATAAATTACCAAAATTGACTCAAGATAATCTAAAGTAAAAACATGGAGTTAGTAATAAAAAAAACTATCCACAAAGAAAAGCCCAGGCTAGATGATTTCACTAGTGAGTTCTATCAAAAATTAAAGAAAAATTACTACCAGTTCTTCATAAACTCTTGCCAAAGTAGACTTAGTTGGGGGCATGTGTATCCACCTGGTGGAGTGGAGAGGGTGACAGTTGCATCAGAGGAAAGGCAGTATGGTGTTTATCTTCCCTGTGACTGGAAAATTAAGGATCCCCAGTTTGAGTGGAAACTTCTTTCCATATGGTGACTTCCTGAATTCATTATCCTTATCTATTTTATAAGACTTTAGTTTATACATGTTCTTGAAGAATACTGTATTGACTGAGTGGCTTTGTTTAGTGACTGCCTTTGAAGGCAGACCTATTGATGATTGAATCAGAATTTATTTCAGAATTGTGAGGTTTTGAGTTTACGAGAGAATACCAAATACTAGTTGCATTTGTTGGTTCTAATACGATAATATTGTCAGTCTGAAGGCATTAATAAATTCTCCATTTTCAGGTTTCTAATGATTTAATTTTAGTGTTTTGATCTTTTATAAGAATAAAATATGTGTACGTGTTCCTTGGGTCATTTTGGGTAAGGTTAGAGTGTGAAGTAGGGTGGAATTTATTGATTTTTTTTCATTTATAGTTTCTATTTTTCATTTATATTTTCTTTACATTTTAGCTTAACAGTTTTTCTAGGGGACTTTATTTACTTTTGTATAGCATATTTGTCGAAGATCATTTGGATATATCTCTTTTCAGTCTCACAAATTTTTGAGGTTGGTAGGTCAACTATTGTTATCTTTTTCACCTTTGTGTGTGTGTGAATTTGTGTGAAAGGATGTTGAGCATCCTTTTTTTTTACCATTTGGGATATAAACAATGACTTCCCATTAGTGTCCCAATATACAGCACCAGTGGAACTCAGATTAAACTCTTTGCCTTCCAAGTTCCAAAGCCTTTTTGTTAACTATCACGGGAAGCTGGTTGTTCAGATTGCTGTTATTGCCAGTGCACACAACCACGTATTAATACAAAATGATAATGGTAACAGATATCATTTAATGAGTGAGTACTTAAGTTATCAGGCATTATGGCCAGAGAATTGTTGTAGCTAAAATCTAGATTATTTGAAGACATTCTGAGTTTACTGCTGTTCTTGATCTTAAGCTAGGACAGTGGTTCTCAATAGGGGGCAGTTTGGCCCCCAGGGAACTTTTGGCAATGTCTGGAACATTTTTGATTGCCATAACTGGTGAGTGCTATTGGCATCTAGTGGGTAGAAGTTAGGGATGCTGCTAAACATTTTACAGTGTGCAGGATGGCCTCCCACAAATTATCTGGCCCAACATGTTACTAGTGCTGAGATTGAGACTCCAGAATTTAGGTGATTTTGCCCTCATGCAGTGAGCAGTGAGGAAGGTTTGAGGGGAAATGGTGCTTTCTTCTAGTGTTTGATTCAACTATGATATTTCCATGCCAGTATTTCTAAACTAGCCACCAGAATGTCTAGCCCTGGAAAGCTTTAGGTGTCTGCCATCTCAGGGAAAACCTAGAACAACTGTTTTGGATCACTGCTCTGCATGCCTGACCCAGTCTACAAAATGTATATTTCTCATCCAGATGAGAAAAGAATTTTAAGTTTTCAACTCCTTCTCTCTCAGAAGCTTCTGACTCCTTATGAAAATTTATTCATTCCTATTTTTATAACTTGATGCTCTGAACATCAGTAGTTTCATGGAAGGAAGGCAGACATTATAAAGTTCTGCCATATTGGAACTCTCTACGTACAAAGCAGGAGAGAGGTACTAGGTCATATTACCTCAGCCAGTGTCACCTGAGCTACATGGTTTGGTAAAGCCAGATTCAACCTTACATATGTCTGACATAAAGCCATACTGTGTTTGTTCCACTACCAGAGAGATGTAAATAGAGCTTAGTTTAAATATATTAAGGAACTAGTCTTTTCATTTTATATATTCAGGGCTTTTTTCTCTGGTCTGCTTGAAGTACTTCATTGCTGACATTTATCTCAGTAGTTTCTAGTAGATAAACTGTTTACCTTTTGAAGAATGCTATTAACCTCTGTTATTATAGGAGTCATTGGTGATAATCCAAATGGTACTATCTCTCTCTGAAGGATTTTACTTCCAATAACTAATTAATACAGTGCTAGAAAAGAGAATATTTGCTTGCAGATATTTAGATCTGTATTTTATTTCTAATTAGAAAACTTTTGACATAAGTTAAAATTTTTATTTCAGACAGTATAGTTCATGAGACTCTACAGCAGTGGTTCTCTAAGTGAGGCCCCTAGACCAGCAGCATCAGCATCATCTAGGGGCTTGTTAGACTGCAAATTTTCAGACTGAGTCCATCTCAGATCTACAGAATAAAAACTCTGGGGTTAGGGCTGAGCAGTCTGTTTTTTTAACAAGTCCTCCAGGTGATTCTGATGCTTGATAAAGTTTGGGAACTGCTCAACAGAGAGTGTCTTGCTGAATTGAGTTTATTTTAATGCAGTGCACTTGTATTCTTATTGTTCTTTCCACATTTTAAAGCTGTATTATTTATGGGAAGATAAACTGTCCAAATTATTGATTGAATTCAGGTAGCACATATAAAGTACTTAAAGACTTCTTAGGCAGATTTGAGAAATATTTTTTCAAGGGATCACCTTTAAATAAAGCCCTCAAGAGATTTAATTCAGACTCCTGCATTGTGGAAATATAATTGTTTGGTACTTAGGGGCTGCTGAGTTAAACAGACTTCTGAGGCATGAAATCAAGGAATATATAAACACACACACGTGTGCACCTGCACGCTTCCATAGTAACTTCTAAAATGGAAATTAGGGTGATGATAATAGATATTTGAGAGGGAGTGTGCTGGAAACTATAACTGTTGAAAGAGACAAATATCTTAAACTGTGCTCTAAAAGATCATGGTGTAGTAAATGTATATAGTGCAGAGACATTATTTTAAATAATGGTAGAAAAAAAGATTTCCAGAGTTGGGTACCAAAAATAGCTTATTTGAAGATGGTTATTTTTTTAAATTGTAGTTTAATTAGTATTAATTCTCTACTTAATGTATACATAATGACTGAATTACCATTGAAATGAGTCTGTTACCTATAATATTAGGAGATATGATAACATTAAATTTACAAAGCTGTGCTATCTATAGCTTTCAAATCTTTGGGCCTTGCTTCTTACTGTACAGACAGTGCATGACTATTGACGTATTCCAACCAATGACATTATTTTTCTTTTTATAAGTTTTATTTTTTCATGTGCAGGCCATACTACTAAACTCAGGTTGAGCCTGACCTGTAAGTCCCTTTCAGTACAGGTGCTGTATGTATATGTCTTATATTTATTTTTTTTGATGGGCTAATTTATATGTTAAATGTTAGTTTAGTTCATACATTAGCCTTTCTTAGTGATATCTTAGATTGTAGGGTCCTAGGTTCAGGGACTATTATGTCTAAAGTTAATAATATACTGAACAAGTGAGATATTTTAATAAACTAGACTATTCAGTAATTTTTCTAATAAGAATGATTAAAATTCCAGATAATGCCTGTTTTTTCAGAGAACACCTTATTAAAGATTTAGGATATAGATGGCAGACTGGAGTAACCTTGTATGTTATTAATTTGCTTTTTTTGTTTTACTTCCAACTTTGGGGCATCTAACCCCCATAACTCTATAGAGCCAAGGATATTTGTACTTGGATGTCTGTTAGTGCTATTTCTGAGACTAGTAGGTATATAGGCAAATAGAGAAGTCAGAGAGATGTAGAGAGATGGGGAGGAAGTAGAGGGGAAGGAGAGAGAGTAATAAAAAGACTACAGAGAGAGAGAGAGAAATAGTGATTAATAAAAACACAAAAACTACAGGGTCTGGATTGATCTCTGTTTGCTCTGAAGTTATATACAGTAATTGTAGCTTACTGCATAGTATATTTGATATTTAGCTCAGTAAGAAAATGAATCTTTTCATGATTTCTATTTAATACCTTTTTTTAAATTAATGAAAAAATAAATGACTGTTCATTTACAAAATAATAATGTTACATTTCAGAATTAAAACTCAGACTCTTTTATTTAACTGTCCAAATTCAGTGCTTTGGAAAATAATGTGCTCTTTTTTTATCCTGAAGTTAACACTTGTTAGTTATAGAAAACGTGGAAAATTCTGAAAAAATATTTGAAGAAACTAAAAATCACATATGATTCTACCATTCAGAAATAATCACTTTTAATGTGTTGGTATATTTTCTCCCAGCCTTTAAAAAAATAAATTTTTAAAATTGAGAGCCGTCATATCCTTCATTATTTTTTAAATCTGATATATAATTTCAAGGAATTTTCCATATCTGTAACTAGTCTTTAAGATAATTTTTAATAATTTCCTATTTGTATGTCATCATTTTATTTAACTTTTCTATATTGTCAAATATTTGAGTTGCCATTTTTCTTTCCCATATTAAATTATGTGGTGAACCTTCCTGTTCATAAATCATTATCTTGTAAACCTGTAAATCTTTATCTGTCTTATACTTTCCTTCTAGATTCCTAAATGGAGAATTACTGAGTCAGAGTATATAAATGTTTTCAAGATTCTTAATGTGCATTGCCAAATTGCCATCCAAAAACACTGATCTAATTTAACTTCCACCAGCTGTATGTAAGATGCCTATTAAGGAATACACTTGTCAGAACTAGGTATCGTTATCACATTTAAAAATTATCGTCAGTTTCCTTAATGAAAAATTGTATCTTATTCTATCAAATACTGTTAAATTGAGCTCGTGCACAACTACTGAAGCTTGCGTGCCGCAACTACTGAAGCCCTCACGCTCTAGGTCCCACGCACCGCAACTGCTGAGCCCGCGTGCTGGAACTACTGAAGCCTGCACATCTATAGCCCGCGCTCTGCAATAAGAGAAGCCACTGCAATGAGAAGCCCGCACACTGCAATGGAGAGTAGCCCCCGCTTGCTGCAACTAGAGAAAGCCCGTGCGTAGCAGTGAAGACCCAACACAGCCAAAAATAAATAAATTAAAAAAAAAAAAAAGAAAATGATAGAAGAAAAATCCAGACTTATTATAAAGGAGAAAGAGAATAAGGAGCAAAATGACTTCTTAAAGACAGTGACTGGAAGTTGGGAAGACATGCCCAAATAGATGAGTACTATAATCTGTTTCAAAACAAGCTGAAATAAATGTAGAAAATGATGTAATATATGAAAGAAAAACATAAATTGGAATTAGAAAAGGGTCAAATTAGGTGACAGAACTCAAGAAAAAGTAGAAAAAATATAAAATTTCAGAAATGATCCCTAATCTAGAAGAAATTCAAGAGTAAATAAACATAGGTAATGTGTAAAGAGATATAATAGGTGAAAACAGAAAATTTTAATCAAAAAAATGAGAGAATAAATAAAAAATTCAAGAGGAAGCAACAAATATTGAAAGCAAATCAATGTTATAGATAATGCAAGTCCCTATAGAAGAAAACCAAAGCAAGGAAACAAAACACATACTAAAAAGTGTAATTCAGAAAAAGTTCCTAAAATTAAAAAAGAAAAAAAAAAGATTTGAAACTGTTTAGTGAAAAGATACACTGTACAGTATATCCAAAAATATTGACCCAGAACAATGACAGCTGATAGAAATGCTAGTAAAATTAATGATTTTTAAAGGAAAGAAAATAAGATTGCCATCAGACTTTTTAACAGCAATGCTTTATGCTAGAAGAAATGGAATAACATTTAAGATACTCAAGGAAAGAAGATGTGAGCCAAGGGGTAATGTGTGGATTTATATCTAGCAAAATGACTTTCAAGTGTGAAAGCCCTGAAAAATCTTTATTGATGTGCAAAAAACCTCAAAGAATGTAAAGAATAAGCTTCATACAAAATAACTAGCAAGGTATGGGCATAAGGATTGGTGGCTAACTTTAGGTATTTTCTCCCTCTTGAAGATTCCTAACTCACAGGCACCTTCATTGGCTCAAATTATTTCAAGTGTTATGCTATAAATGTTCATAATTTGGCTACATTCTTTAATATGGCAGCCTTGAATAGGAAGGGAATAGGTCTTTTTATTTAGAGTATTTTTTGTATAATGGTGTGAACATAGCTCCTTTAGAATGAACACACTGTTACTACATAGAGCAGAGTTTCTCAATCTTGGTACTCTTGCACTCTTGACATTTTTGCTGGATAATTCTTTGATTTGGGGGCTGTCTTGTGCATTGTAGGTTGTGTAGCAGCATCCCTGTTCTCTACCTTCTAGATGCCAGTAGCATCCCATCTCTATTGTGACAACCAAAAATGTCTCTACATTGCCAGATATACCTTAGAGGGTAAAATTGGCCCTAGTAGAGAACCACTGCTATGGAGTGTTGAGTATTGCTACAGAGAACTTGTTAGTACATCACTGTACTTGATCAACCATGAAGACCCACCTTCAAATTGTAATAGAAAGAAGACCTAATAAAGGAAGTCAGTTAGCCAGGATAATGCCATTATAGATTGGGTTATATATTTCATAAGCTTTACTTTTGAAATGGGAGATTGTGTGTGTGTGCGTACGTGCACGCGCACACACACACAATCTGTAAGTAATTATGCATTTATCAAGTTAAGTGCGATATGATAGTTTCAGAAGAGATAAAGTATCAGTGTAAGATATAACAAAAAATTTGATTAATAGAATTTCAAAATTGTACATTTTTGTCCCATATTTAATCTTTAATTTACTGAGTTATTTTCAATATTTTACACGTTAACCTTATGTATATTTTCAACATATCTGAACTTTCTGAAAGATGTCTTCTTGATTGTAACTTGTACTACTTCTATGGAAGGATTTACTTATTGGTGTATAGGAAAGGCACCTTTTTTAGGCACATATACTTGTAAGTATAGAAGAAAAGCACTCACTTATAAGTGCCTACTTATCTAAAGGTATATTGAAAAGGTACTGTTCTAGGCATAACACTGAAATAAGGGATACAGAATTTAGGGGTAAGTATTGTTTAACCCCTAAATGACTGCATGACATTTCCTGGAGCTTTTAAGCTTGTATACAAAAATTACAAATTATGCCACCCCTAGATGTGAATGTTTCATTTGAGGCTTCTTTGATTTCATAATGAGCAAACATTAAGTAACAAAATTCATGTAGTTGAAGTTTGCCTTACCTTGGATTTTCTCTGGGACTTAAAAATGTTTTCCAGTTAAGAATAACCCTCAGTTCTCAAATTTTATCGGAATTGAACAGTTTGCTCAATAAAATAAACATTTAGAGCATAAAATGTTCATTATTATTTTGGAAAAAGTTCAGGTTATCAGCAGTCATTATTTGCTAACCTTGCATTTAAGTACCAAGTATCACGAGATTAATGGATATATTTTCAGACAGCATAAGGTACTGCCACTTCAGCTGTTATAATTTTTCTTACAAGTGCTTTATATCTTGGATTGGTTTGAAGAGCCTTACCGTAATTCTGGTTTTCAGGCTTTTAAAAATGGAGGTGATCTCTGCTGATTTAATATGATTCATCTCCTTCAGGCCTTGCATTTCCCAGGGTAACATTTCACAAACTGCCCTGTTAGATGCGAATAGGTTTGGAGGTGGGGATTTCCAGCAGGATCTGTGAATCTGAGAAAAACTGCTTGCTGTATCCTACTTAGAGATTGACTACACACAGTAACATTTTAAGTGGTTTTAGCTAAAGAAAACTGTTTAACCTGTATTTCTCAAAGTTAGTTGACCATGGAATCCTTTTTGTTTGAGTTTAAGAGCTTGAAGAGCAAATATTTTGTGGACCAGTTTTGGAAGCATTATTCTGGTACAAGATGAAACCTGCTGCTTCCTCAGCAACTGTTAAAATGACCAGTGGAGGGAACGTGTTAAAAGTATTAACACAGAAGTTGTAGAGAATTAAAGGAAAAATCTGAAGGATGAAGAAGGGATGCTTTGGAAAGGGAGAGAGAGTAGGTTTAAGAGGATAACTAGCTATAAATTGAAATTCTGGAATTAAAGGAGTTTGGCATATGCTACATTAGCTCTTTTATAAAGAACATAGCTTGTCATGTGATATAGAAAGAGGGCTAGCAGAATTAGAAATTATATTGATGAAAGAGTTTAAATAATGAATTGATAGGTATGCCTTTATATTATTTTTGAATATATTTGTGTTTGATGGTTTTGTTTGTGTTTGTGATATTCTTGATTCATTTGGAAGCAGTCTGCATAGGAAGGAGAAGTTATTCAAACCCTTAACTTTCTTTAGACAGCTAGTTTACGCACAGACCTTACTTAATCCCCCCCAGCCTGTGTTTTCAGTAACTTCATTCCTTCTTTGGATGGGGAAGCTGGTTGAAAAAGATTGTGACTTGCCTAATACCATACAACTAGTTATTTAAGAAACTGGTACTTGGAACCTAGATCTTTATATTATAATAAATTACCTAATTATGAGTAAGCAGCTGAAACTTGTAATGGACATTAAGAAAGGAAAATCTTGTTCTAACCAGAGAATTTCGTGTAAGTCCTTCAGGCTATTAAGAATCCTGCCTTCTGGTTTTCTTGATTCTTTCTGTCAAAATGGAGGTGATGGCAAGAAGAGATGAAGGCAGTAAACTATAGGGATAAGAGCACTAGAGTGCTCTAAAGTTAAACAAGTTTAAGCCCTGATTCTATCACTTAACTAGTTTGGACCTTGGGCAAATTATTTAACTTCTTTAGTCCTCAGTTTTCTAACTTATTAAATGGATTTAAATAATACCTATCTCTTAGTAAGTGTTTCATAATTGGTAACTGATGTCATCATCATAATCATTAGTTACATTAAGTGAGAGGATTCAGTTAGAATTGAGTTTCCTTGTCAGAGGCACAGGAATTTGGGCCTCTTTCCCTGGCAGGAGGGAGAATGATCTTACCTGCTAATTTACTTTATAACATAAGACAATGATCTATGATTCAGAAGGCCTAAGTGCCAGGGCCTTAGGTTACTGGAAAAAAACCTTAGATGGATTACTAGTACTTAGGGCTTATATTTTATTATTGTTAAAATAGAAATATCATCCTAACATGAAAATCCAATGAGATATTGGATGTTAATATACTATGTGTAATGTAGAGAGGGCCATGAAAATAAAAGTTGTTTCAGAAAACATTTATTGAACGCTTAACTCTGTGGAGAAACACTGTCAAGCTCTGAGTCACCATAAAGGTTGTACATTATAATTCTTTATAAGTATATACTATTGCATAACTCATATTCATAAATAGAATTTAAACTGTACACTTTTTTCCTCTACAAAATACAACTTTTCTATTTCTAGTTCATCACCAATGAAAAATAAAGGTAATAAACAAGTTCATTTGATCCATTTGGTTACTTAAAGTAAGAAGAACCTAGCCTGAAGGTAGAGAATCCTTGAGAAAGCTGCATAGAAGGGAAAGGGTGTGGATTAATCCATGTAAGTGTGGTGACCATACTCTTTCAACCAAATCTTGGAATACATATTCTGATGTAGTATGACACTAATATTTAATATTTGAAATTGGTGTTGCCCTATAAAATATGGAGGATAATCACTGTAAGTATAGGTGATACTAGCATAGATAGTACTTCTCAGATCTTATATTCCACGGGACATATACAAGTTTGGAGGAAGAGAGTAGTTGTGTTAAGGGAAAGACTTCTTCCGTAAGGGAGTAGAGGGGAAGGATGTAAAGTGGGCAGCAGTCTTTCCGAAAGAAGATAGTAGATGTCTTTAATTTGTATAGCACTTAAGAGTTTAGCAAATGATTTTTTTTCATATATTGTCTGATTTAATCCTTACAGCACTGTGAAGTACTCCTAGCACTACTCCTTGTTCAGCAGTTGAAACTTAAATTTTAAAAAGATGTACAAAGTTTGTTTATAAACCTATAATTGAAGAAAAGAGTCAATTTTGTATAGATTCTATTCCTGATCCACATAGTATTCACGTAATATAATTATAATATCATTTCTCTAATGCTTTGTCAATCTTTAGTTTAAAAAATTTTTCAAGCTATCTAAAGCTCACTTTTCTCTCCTTAGACTGTAAAAATTTTAAATGGACAGGCGTAATATAAAGCTAGGCTTTTAGTACATATTACCCTAATTAAGCTTCAGAATAATCAATAATGAATAATGAAGGTATGGATTATTATCCTGATTTTACCTAGGCACCCACAGTCACAGGACAAAGCTAGAAGTGGAAACTAGATTTAACTGATTCCAAAGTTTTTCATTCTTGTTTTTCTACCCTGCCTATTAGAATTTATTTTCATACACCTTGCTTTTCTAATCTGATCAAGCATTTATAGTGTACACTCAATATTTAAATTTGAAACTTTAGAGAGAGCGTATAGTTTTGATTCTGTAACATTACTTTATTAGATATCACTGAGAATGTTAACATAATATTAGCAGCTACTACGTATTATATCCATGACATATAATGTACTTAGCTCTATTCTCCATCTCCTTCACAACAAACAATACTGTTACGTAGATGTATCCATTTTACGTATAGGGAAACTGAGGATGAGATAAGTTAAATCATGTACCTCAAGTTCATATATCCAATAAATGGTAGCATTGGGATTCACATGTAGTTTTGATTCTATAGCCCATCTTTATATTGTATTTAAGTATATTCTTATGGCTCCAATATGTCTGTATTTTAATAGAGAAATTTATGAAATCTTTCAGAAGATAAGATATACCCACGTCTTCCTGGGTAGTATTTGAAAAGTAGTCCTCCAAATAATTGTGAATGATTACATTTTAAAATTGAAATATAACTGTCCTACAACATTACTCAGGTGTACAGCATAATGATTTGATATTTGAATATATTGCAGAATGGTCATCACAGTAAATCTAGTTAACATCTATCAACATACATAGTTACAGAATTGTTTTTCTTGTGATGAAAACTTTTAAGATCTAGTCTCTCAGCAACTTTCAAATATGCAGTACAGTATTAACTGTAGGCACCATGCTGTATATCACACCCCTATGATGTATTTGTTTCATAGCTGGAAGTTTATATCTTTTGACTCCCTTCACCCATTTGGCCCACCCCCCTGCCCTCACCTCTGGCAACCACCAATCTGTTCCCTGTATCTATGAGCTTCATTTTTTCCCTTGTGTTTTTTTTTTTTTGATTCCACATATAAATGAAATAATATGGTATTTGTCTTTCTCTGTCTGATTTATTTCACTTAATATAACACCCTTAGGTCCGTGATGTTGTTGCACATAGCAAGATTTCATTCTTTTTATGGCTAAAGAATATTCCATTATGTATGTATACCACATTTTCTTTATTCATGTATTCATTGATTGACACTTAGCTTGTTTCCATATCTTGGCTATTGTAATTAATGCTGCAGTATACATGGGGATGCATATATCTTTTATTTTAAACCACTGAAGCGTACACTTTATTGTTATTTTTAATTAATTTATTTGTTTTTATTTTTGGCTGTGTTGGGTCTTTGTTGCTGTGCATGGGCTTTCTCTAGTTGCAGTGAGCGGAGGCTTCTCTGTTGGGGTGCACGGGCTTCTCATTGCAGTGGCTTCTCTTGTTGTGGAGCACAGACTCCAGGTGTGCAGGCTATAGTAGTTGTGGCATGCAGGCTCAGTAGTTGTGGCTTCTGGGCTCTAGAGCGCAGGCTCAGTAGTTGTGGCACAGGGGCTTAGTTGCTCTGCAGCATGTGGGATCTTCCCGGACCGGGGATCCAACCTGTGTCCCCTGCATCGGCAGGCGGATTCTTAACCATTGCGCCACCAGGGAAGTCTATGGAAAGTATAAATTTTGATGTATTATATGAAACCTATATTTACTCTCTAAAATGGTATCATTAATAGCATTTCATGAAGATCAAGCATTGACTACAGATGAATCTCGAATGAATGTCTTAATGCCTGGAAGTAATACCTGGAAAGAAGATTTCTAATAGAAATTTCCTTCTATCACAATACTGCTATTGGACAAATACCCAAGGTTCATGATTTTATGTAGTTCTTTTCCCTCTCTTTTAAAGAGGTCTCCTACATTATCGGTAACATTCAACTAACTTTAGTGCCTTTCTGAAAACTTTGAAGGAAAGACATGTAGAAGCAGAAATTTTCATTAACATTTTTAATTGGAAACTTCTCTTTGTTTTTTCTTTTCTTCCCTTTGAGTGCGGGTGTTTATAATACATAGTGAAAAGTTTCAAGGAAATTCCTTTTCTTTTGTGTTCCCCAAACTGAAGGTTTCCCAGCATCTGTTTTTTTTTTTTTAAATTGATTACTTAATTTATTTATTTTCAGCTGCATTGGATCATCGTTGCTGTGCGCGGGCTTTCTCTAGTTGTGGCGAGTGCGGGCTGCTCTTTGTTGCGGTGCGTGGGCTTCTCACTGTGGTGGCTTCTCTTGTTGCGGAGCACGGGCTCTAGGAGCTCGGGCTTCAGTAGTTGTGGCTCTCGGCCTCTAGAGCGCAGGCTCATTAGTTGTACACGGGCTCAGTTGCGCCAAGGCATGTGGGATCTTCCCGGACAAGGGCTCGAACCTGTGTCCCCTGCATTGGCAGGCGGATTCTTAACCACTGTGCCACCAGGGAAGTCCTCCCAGCATCTTTTAAAATTTTTTAGCACTGAGGGAAGGAATTCTGGAAAAAAAAGAATATTACTTAAGCATATTGTGTTGTTTGATAACTTTTTGTGGAAAATAAGTGTAGACTTACAGGTAATCTTTTATGAAGAGTCTAGATGATAGTCACCTGTCTTAAAGCAGTTCCCTTTAAGAAAGGACTATGTATGTATTATCAAAGGACTACAAACTTAGAGTAACACACATCGGAAATGTAACTGTTCTGTTCATTTGCTCTCAATTCTGCTGATCTGATACTCAAGCAAGCTCGATAACCTATATTCACTCATTCAACATTTATTAAAGTCCCACTACAAAGTTCAAAATAGTGAATAAGTTTATGGGTTCAATAAATAGACAAACTGGGCTCAAATCCTGGCTCCAAAACTCACTACTCTGAGTTTCAATTTACTCATCTATAAAATATTAGTTGACAGCATGTGACTGTCCTATAAACCAAATAGAACACCATCCTCAGCTGCCTGCCCTGGGAGTGGTGGTGTTTTTGTTTGCCTTTTGGAAGACCGGGTGCATTTTGGATTATATTTAAGTTAGGTCATGGGATCTCAGGCTGGTTCCTCTGGTTTAAAGCCCTTCCGCTGGGCCAATAATTCTTTGTCTATCTTTTGTTACTGAGTTCTTGCATATATTTACATTGTGGTAAAAGGATGTGGTCTATGTGATTCTGGCCTAGTAGGTGGTCAATTTTTATAATATTCCCCGTGTGCTTGAGAAGAATATGTATTCTCTAATTTAAATGTTTGTTAGATTAAGCTTGATAATCATTTTACCTTTCTATATCTTTATTAATTGTTTTGTCTGTCTGGACTATCAATAAATAAAAGAGATGCTTTGAAATCTCCCTCCATAGTGGTAGATTTCTAAATTTCTGTGTTTGTAAATTCTAACAACTTTTGCTTTAAATATTTTGAGGTTATATTATTAGTGCATACCAGTTTAGAACTATCATGTCTTTCTGGTAAATTGAACTTTTTATCATTAAATAGTGACCCTCCTTAAAGCAAATAATAGTTTGTTTTAAACCTATTATGTCTCCTATTGATATAGCAGCTCCCATTTATGTGACTAGAATATAACTGGTATAACCTTTGAACCTTTGTGTATATGTAAGAATTAGTAATCTTCCAAAAATAATATATATAAAATAAATTTTAAAAATTAAAAAAAAAAGGGGGCTTCCCTGGTGGCACAGTGGTTAAGAATCCACCTGCCAATTCAGGGGACACGGGTTTGATCCCTCGTCCGGGAAGATCCCACATGCTGAGGAGCAGCTAAACCCATGCGCCACAACTCTTGAGCCTGTGCTCTAGAGCCTGCGAGCTGCAACTGCTGAGCCTGCGTGCCGCAACTACTGAAGCCCGCGTGCCTAGAGCCCGTGCTCTGCAGCAAGAGAAGCCACCGCAATGAGAAGCCTGTGCACCAGAATGAAGGGTAGCCCCCACTCACCCCAACTAGAGAAAGCCTGCACGCAGCACCGAAGACCCAGCGCAGCCAAAAATAAAATAAATACAACAAAAAAAATTTTTTTTAAAAGAAGAATTAGTAATCTTAAAAATAAATAATGTATCTTTTTTTTATTTTGTTTCTTTATTCAGTCATTATCTGGCTATAAACTCTTGAATTAATTTTCATTTTTATTATTTTTGATTACTGTTATTTTTAGACTTGTTTTTACTATCTTTGTTTATTTTTCCTGCTTTTTCTATATTTTTTAAAAAATACTTTAACATATGTTTTGGTTTATTTGCTTTTTATTCCATTGATAAACACAGCTGGCTTAGATATTGTACGCTCTATTTCTGTCATTTTTAGAATCTTCCCAGGAAATGTTGCCATATGTATTAACAGAGTCTTAAAGTTATAACTTCATCTGCTCTTGAACAATGACCTTAGCACACTTTCACTCTGATTACTTTCAACCAGATCTCTGATTATGGCTTCTATTTCTGTGGCTCTTAATGCTGGTATTCTTGGACAGTTCAACTCTTTTTTTTTTAAAGACATTCTCTTCATTATTTTATATGAACTTCATTATTTTGTGGGAAATATTTATTTGAGCAAACATTTGTCGATAAACATATTACAAACAAAAGTACAAAAAGTATAAGTGTACAACTCAGTGAATCATTATCAATTATAACCATTACCCAGGGGTCCCCATTTATTTTTCATTTGAACATTTGAATGTTTTTTACATTTACTTATAGGTTTACCAGTTTACTTGTTCACCGTTTATTTGACACTCTAAGACCTTTCTGGTATTGCTTTTCTTCTTCTTGAGGTACATCCTTTAGCATTTCCTTTAGTGTAGATATTTTGGTGATACAGTGTTTTTGATTGTCTGAAAGTTCTTTTTCCGTCCATGTTCTTGAAAGGTAGTTTTGCTGAGGATGTGATTTTCTGTGACAGGTTTTATTTTCTAATAGAACTTTAAAACTTTGATTATGTTGCTCTACTATCTTCTGCCTGAAATTTTTGGTGATGAATTAGCATCAGTCCAACTGTCATTTCTTAGTTGGTGATCTGCATGTTTTCTTTGGCTGCTTTTGAGATTTTTCTCCTTTTCTTTGGCTTTGTGGGGTATTATTACCACGCACTTGATATATGCTGCTTTTTATCTGTTCTGCTGGATTTGTATTTTCTTCTTATATCATTTGGGTCTTCCAACAGCTCTGAAAAATGTAAAACATTATCTTTTCCAATCTTTTTTGCTGTACTATTTATTCCATCCTTTGAGGACTCTAATGGCATGTATATATTATGTATATATATATATATATATCTCTTTTTTTATATATAATAATAATGTTTTTCTTGTTGCTTGCTTGATTTTCTAATTCCACATTTTATTTCTTTAAATATTTTCTCCATGTTTATATTTTATGTCTGATGAATTGGTTATTGTTTGTGCTGTCTACACTCATGGTAATTTGTTTCAATGTGTATTAGGTGGTCTCTGCTTATGACATCATTATTGAGAACCTGGGTGCCTGAACTGAGGCATTTTCTTGGAAAAGGATTTATATTGTGTTACTACTGACCTGGGACTACTTCAGCTATCTTTCAGAGTCCCTAACTTAATATTGGGACTTCTTAAGAAACCTTAACTTAGTATTAAAAATCATGGTATTTCAGCCATGAAGTAATTTTTAGACATTTCAAAATATTAGATATATCACCCAAGGTATTATACTTGAACAAATAATTTGTAAGACCACAGAAATGATTTTCACAGATATGAATATCATGAAATTTAAATAATTTTTCACCATTTGAAAACCTTATGTATTTCCCCTTGACAGCCAGATAACATTTAAGTGTAGAAAAGCTAAGTCTTTCATTCATTGCCATTTTATTAAAACAGCACTGACATGATGTATAGTGAGTGATTGCTATTGAACAGGTTTACTATTTTCACTACTTTTTTCAACAGTGATTTGAGATCAAGAAGCATGTTGTTTAACCATTGTAGAAAAGGTCTGACAGTTCCTAAAATAGTTAAACATATAATTATCCTGTAACCCAGCAATCCTACTCCTAGGTAGTACTCATAAGAATTGAAAACAAGTATTCAAACAATTTGTTCATGAATGTTCATAGTGGCACTATTCACAACAGCCAAAAAGTGAAAATAACCCAAATGTTCATCAGCTGATGAATGGATAAACAAAATATGATATAATAATATAATTATGTGGAATATTATTTGGCCATACAAAAGGAATGTACTGATAACATACTACCACATGGATGAACCTCAAAAACATGATGTTGTGTGAAAGAAGCCAGACACAAAATGTCACATGTTGTGTGATTTGATTTATATGAAGTGTCCAGAATAGGCAAATCCATAGGGACAGAAAGCAGATTCATGGTTGTTAGGGGTGGGAGTAAAGGGGAAATGGGAGTGACTGCTTAATGTGTACATGGAGTCATACAAATATTTTGGAACTAGATAGAAACGAGACGATAGTGCACTGGAGTCATTCCCTATTGACATTAATTATCTTAATCTGTATGGTGGGGTTTGGTACTGTTTTCTTCAACATTTTTACACATCAGTGAATAATTTTTCAGATGGCCATTTAATTTTGTGAATTGGAGATACGGTGAAACACATTAAGAATAATGAAAAAGTACAAATTTAACTAAGTCAACAGTAATTTTTCAACTCTGACTGTAGTCAAGACGAACTGAATGCTAGTCCTTGTAACTTGTGTTCAACCTTTAAGAACATAGAATATAATAGAATTTCTGTGGAAATAAATATTTTACATTTCAAATTTGTGACATATATATTCAAAATTTCTTGTATAACTCAAACTGCTAATGGCTAGTGGATCACTTGATAAATTTCAGGGACTGACAGTGATCTACCCTGGGCACTTCAGGGCCTTAGTTTATTGTTTTCCAACTTTAATAATTTGCATAACCATTTTGACAATATTTTTTGTATTCCATAATTTGCAGATAGGGTTAGATTTGCATGTTGATAGCAGAGATCCCAAACAACAGCGACTTAAATGATACAGAAGTGTCTTATTTTACCATCACCTAAGAGTCTGGAAGTAGGTGAAAAGGGGCTAGTATTGTACTTCTGTCAAACAAAATACTCAGGGATCCAGGTTGTTCTTACCTCGTTGCTTTGCCATGCATAGCCTCCATTGCCAAGGTTACCTTATAAACCTGGATGGCTTCTTTAGTTTCAGCCATCATCTATCTGTATTCTAGCTAGCAGGAGGAGAAAGGAATGAAGAAGAGAGCTGAGAGGGTGGATGCCAGCTCTCTTTTAAGGAAGGTTCCTGGAAGCTGCCATAGGTAACTTTGTTTAGATCTAAAATTGTCCAGAATTTAGGACGTTTCCATACCTACATACAAAGAACTTGTGAGATGTATTCTTTATTCTGTTGGCTCGTGCCCAGTGAGATTTTGAGGGTTTTGTTACTGTGGAAGATTTAGTCTCTGCTTTACTATATCACCTCTACTCTTATTTCCTTAATATTTTTCTTTAACTTATGTTCCTTATTACTTAAATAACTGTATTTAAAACGTAAATAATACATTGTCACATTAAATAGTAACACCTGCCAGAAAAAGAAGAGAACTTAAAAAATCCAGTAGAGTGAAAAGGCAACAATGAGCCTATTTCCTAGATATTTACTCTTGTTAAAACGGGAGATTAGAGTTATTAGACAGGTGCCAAAGAAATACTAGCATCAAACTGTTTTGATATACCAAGGATTGAAAGTAGGGAGAACCAATTTATCACCATATGAATCAATGTTAGTTTTTTGCTGCAGCCTTCTGCCCTCCCCAAATCATTTCTTATTCTTCTTCCTTACCATTTTGTGAAATGCTGCTCTAGTGCATGTTGTGTACAGGTGTGCGTGTGTCTGTCTATATAGTAATATATGCAGATGTACAATTTTACTAAAATAAAATTTTAAATTATTAAGATTTATTAAATGTTTATTAAAGTTCTAGAATGAAGCAAATAGTATATTTATAAAATTGTTTTATAGTTTAGCATTTTGGTAGTTTACAAATTTTTTAGACTTTTAATATTAAAAGAGTTTATATTTTGCTTGATAACTCAATTTTCTTGAGAACCTTTGTGAATTTTTATTTGAAAATGAAAATGTTGATATTTTTGTATGCTGTATTTGTATATTTTATTGCTGGTCACTTTGTTTTTTAAAGATTTTTTTTGATATGGACCATTTTTAAACTCTTTATTGAATTTGTTATATTATTGCTTCTGGTTTATGTTTTGGTCTTTGGGCCACAAGGTATGTGGGATCTTAGCTCGCCCACGAGGGATCGAACCCACACCCTGTGCATTGGAAGGTGAAGTCTTAACCACTGGACTTCCAGAAAAGTCCCTATTGATGGTCACTTTTACTAGCCACATTGCTGGGTGATTTTAAGGAAGAAAAAAGAATTATACCTATAACTGGGTTGTATTGATAAAAGAACATTGTCATTATGTTTCTATAGCTCTGTAATTTTATCATTTTGTATCTTGATTTTAAAAGCATAAAGATAAGGATATCAATAGTATACTGAGAGAATATGAACTATCATAATAATATGTAATCACTAGATTATATAAATGTTTAATTAAATTAGAACTGGCTCATCATTACCTGATCAGCCTCAAAGAAAGTATAAACAAGGAAATTCAGTACTTTTGTTTCTAATTATATATTTTATTCTTAGGAAATGGATTACATGGTCTGACAATATTGTTTATAGAAGTATTTATGGATTTCTATATAGCATTTATATTCAGTGGAGATTAAAAATACTAGAATTTCTCAGTACATTTATTATTTGTGGGTAGGTTAAATTTAGTTCCCCCAGGGTTGGGTGCATTGTCTAATTTGCGGAGAAACTAAAACGTTATGAGGATAGTTTGGAATGGATACAAAGGGGATCAAAGTTCGGACAAGAGATCACATGAGGAAAAGCTAGAGAAATGAAGGTTTTTAAATCTAGAAAATAAACTTACACTTGATTTGTGTACTTGGCAAACATTTATTGAATACCTACTGTGTGCTCAGAATGTTACTGTTCTCTCCTGTTGTTACCACAGAGTGTTAATAGGATATAAACTTTGGTAGAAATAATGTTAGACTGGGGAAAGTACTGACTGGAAGAATTCCGTTTAGCTGAGTTAACATTATCCCCTACTGTGTGCCAGCTACATACTGTTTTGGAGCAATGAATAAGACAGACATTGCAAAAGAGATGGAATCAAGATAATTGCATCTGCCTTTTTCCTGTCTTATGGTTCCATAACTTTTTTGATTATTGCATTTACATTTTTTAAATGATATTGTCACTTCCTTTCAGTTAAAAAAAGGGTTGGAATTTTGATTTGGATTAAATTTGGGATTTAATCCCCAAATTCTTCTCTTTTTTCCCAGAATTTTCATATAGATGAATATAAGAAAAAACTATTTAATCCATCTCTAATATCCAGAATAATATGACTGGCAAGATTGGTGGAAATTTATAAATAAAATAATTATTAAACCTAAAAACATAGTTTCTGGTTTTCACATTACGTTTTTAGTTTTGAATGATATACTCTGGATGTTGAGTTTTCAATTTGATGTTATCTTCTTAGAACACAGTGAAAATTTAATCCCATTACCTCTGTTTCCATGGTTTCTTGTGAGTGCTTAAATATCTTTCCTATCTTGCACCTTTGAAGAAATTGTCATATTTTTCTTCTGGCTGCCTTTAATAATTATTTTTGTCTTTGTTTTTCAGTGCTCTTACATGTGATAAGCAAATACATATAGATTTTTGAAAAAATACTGTTTGTATTTGATAATTCCAATATCTGGAGCTCCTTTGCGTGTGTTTTTACTTTTACCCTTTTGTTTTTGTTGCTGCTTGCATCTCTTTCCTCCTGAGTTTTCTGGTTGTAACTTGATTTGTATACTGGATTGTACTTGAAAACCATTTATAGACATAATTCGAGACCTGAAATTATATTGTCTTTCTCTAGAGTTTATTTTGGATAGTTTGCTTGTGACAGGAATTGAGGAGCATTAGCAATCTACGATCGCTTTAATCCAATTTTCTGAGCCCACTAAATGACTCCAGCTTAGTCTGTAGTCTCTGCAAGAACAAATCTCTTGTTCATCTAACTACCAGGGTGAAATTTTTAGTGTCACAACTAAAAACAGTTGTATTTGTTTATTTCTCCCTAGACTTTCCAGGCTGTCAAACATACTTCTCAGTCTCAACGGTCTTTCCCGTAATTCTTGCAGGACAAACCCAAAGGCTAAGTTTGACTTCCTGGATTTCTGTCTTCTCTCTTGGTCCAATAAATCTTCACTACTTTGTCATTCTCTGATTTCTTTGAGAAACTTAAAAAAAGAATATTAATATTTTCCAGTTTTTCTGGTTATTGGTAGGAGCATAGGTCTAAATGACCTCCTCTGCCATTTCTGGAAGTAAAAATGCCCATTTCAGATCTCGTGTTTCTTAAAAACAAAAAAACCTTCACATATTTTTTTTGACATGTCAATTAAACATTTTTTGATTAAATAATAATCTATAATTTCCAATTTACTATATCTTTTCATTGTCTTACTTGAAAGAAGTCTCATGTGTAGAAAATAAAAATAGTAAACAGTTGCATATGTGCATTTTAGTTGTTTCTCTTATAAAACCCTATTCTAATTAGATAAATTATGAACTGATTTGCTAGTAATACTGTATGTCAATGTGTACCCGAGTTTTTAGGAGAGTACAGTCTTTTCTAATGACGTAACAGTTCCTCAATACATTTTTTCATAGTTTATAACTTCTTGTAAAGAAACATTTGGATAAAAAGTTTTTTTTACTACTTTGAATCAAAGTAATCTGTAGTTCATACTGTTTTTTATATATTCAAATTTAGTCTATTTTTAAAGGTTAATGTACATGTTCATTTGAATAAGATAAACAGATTTAGAATAGCATGTAGTAAATATATTTGCCCTTCAAACTCAAGAATTATACATATAAAAATCTAATCATCATTGTGAAATCAGAGACACAGTTACTCTTTGCCACTGTAGGTAGCAGTCAACTTACAAATGAATTTTATTTGGTAATTTTACTTAAAATCAGTTGTTTAGAAACGAGTGTGAAATTTCTGATAGAAATGTCATCATAATCCCTAGGCTGGCCTCCGATGCTTACTTATTATCTCTTTGTGGTAAAATTTAAGCTTCACGTAATATTCTTCCTAAGGCAAAAAGTATTTTAAGTTTCTTCTACAGTTTCGAGCACACACATCTCTTCCTCCCTTCATTCTTTATGGTGTGTTTTGTTTGGGGTTTTTTTTTTCAGTGTCCTGTTTGCTTTGTTTGTTTTGTTTGTTTGTTAGATGGATTGGGCAAGAGGTACTTCTGGAAAGCAGCATCTAGTTAAACTCTATATAAAAGGATGTATGGTCATTTTCTAGATAGTATGATTTGGTTATGCTAAGAGTTTTATTTCCTTTGGAGGCAGGGCCTCTGGACTCTGAGTTTCCATTACTGTTATTTAGAAAGGATATTCGTGAGTCAGATATTCATTGGAAATTTCCCAATTTGTTGGAAATTCTTAATTTTTACTTTTAGTTGAATTAGATCAGTGTTTCTCAGTTGGACGTGCTGTTGGCTTTGGGATGGCACAAATCTTTGTGCACTGTAGCATGTTTAGCATCCCTGGCTCCTGCCTCCTAATTACTCGTTGTGCGCCCCTAGTCACTGTGACAAACAAAAATGGTCCCATGCTTTTCTAGACTATCCTGTCATGGTACTGCCCTTAATTAAGAATCCCTGAATTAGATCAGCAACTTTCTTACAATATCTTTTTACCACTTAATAAAACTTTAATTCTTAGATTTAGAAAAGTTAAGAATATACATGTTTATTGCTTTTCAGCACTGTTTGCCTATTCACCTTTGATTCTAATTTGTTCTCATTCATAATATAATGTTATGTCAAAAATCAACTTAAAATGTTTTATGCTTAAGGCAGTAGTTTTCAGATTGCTCTGTAGAGCTGCTAAGTGTTCTGCAAGGGTACCCCAGGCCACAGGGAGTTGGTATTCGGATGGGAGGAGTTGGCAGCATTCTCTGGTAGGTGCAGTTTCCTTTTACCTGTTTACAAACTCTGCTTTCAGGCAAGAAAGAAGAGTTCTGTTGTCCTAAGTTATATCATCTTTCCTCTGTATTAACAGGAATAATGATTTAAAAAAAGAAACATGGCTTAGTGACAGAAGTATCCAAAGGTTTCCTGACATAATTTCTAGATCACTAGGTAGTATAAAAAGTATTAATTTTAAGTATTTTTAGACAAACAGATTCCCAACAATTTGATTGCCTGCTTCAGCTTCTCAGGTTAAGTTCTTTATGAGAGGAATTTCTTTTTCAGAGGACCAAGCAGTTCAGAGGAAAATTAAATTACCTAACAGGCCATTTGAACTAAAACAATAATTTGAAAAGAATTCTTGATTTCTTTTATACTTAGATAATTCTTCCTAAACCTATTTGTTCATATTGGTTTCTATTGTAAACTAAATAATTTTATTAATATACTAAGGTTTAATTGTAATAACCACAGTGTCTTTTGGAATGCTGAAGTCATTTAGACGAAGTTTTACATTTTAATGTCTTGATTCTTTGGAGGTCATACTTTTGTTGCACACTCTGAATAAGTGCCACAAAAATTTACCCCCTCCCCCAAATATGTAGATATTTCCTAAATTCAAAATACTTACTCTCGGAGATTTCAACATTATGACTTAGGGAATTCTGGTTATCCTCCTTATTTAGTTCATGCTAGGTGCTTAGATTCTGGAAGAATTTAATGTGATGAAGTGGGAATTTTTTGGTTTCTTTTTTCTTTAAGTATATGTAATAAAAGGCATACCATTTAGGCAGTGGTATAATTACTGTCGATTAATTATAGATCAGAAAGGGGGAAAAACAACTAAAGATATACAGATTTTGTAAGAGTAGATAGACCAATAAAATCATCTCAAAGGTGAATTTTTTTCCAGGAAGAATAATTCCTAGAGATATTTAGCTGACCATATAGCCTATGATTAATCCAGTGCTTCTCATCTATCTATCTATATAGAGATAGATAGATATATATGAGGATACTTTTATTCAGATTCATTAGTACCACTGTGCCTTTATTTTTTGGTTATTAATTTTTAAAATTGTTGGGAAATGTGAAGAAAATATCTTACATAAATGATGTGAAATAGAACCCTTTGATCTATCTCTATTATGCATTTTCTAATAAAGTTTTAAACTGTATACTTACAGATGCACAGGTAAGTGTGTAGTTTGCAGAAATAAGACTAATGAGAATTCAGGCAGATAGGTCAGTGTAGGAATGGGTCACAGACAGCCGGGACATTTGCAGCACCAGGGAGAGCTCCAAGTGTGCTCTTTATTCTGATGGTGTTATCCTAATAGTAGAGGGCATTTGTCCAGTGTACTTTAATTGGTTAAACAAGCACAGCTCCCCTGAGGGTAATAGATTTTTCTTCCTCATTTGGCCAGAGCCTTCTGTTTCACTGTCTGAGGTCAGAAAATAAAAATGCAGCTATTCAGTAATGAAACTAATTTATATATGTGATAGAATTGATTCTGAAAAGAAATTCCATGATATTCTGCCTGCTTAGCAATTATTTTTGTTTTGAATAATTTAGCATGATAATATTTATCTCCTCTCAGCTTTCCAGAGTACTCTTCACCACAAGTGCCTTTTCCCCCCCCATTATAGCCTGAAACTTACTTTCTTGTAATTTCCCACCCTGTCCTTTTTTCCTGGAATTTTTATATTCTACTAGGTTTAAAACCTGGAAGAGTTGTTAAATTATTTAAGAAATGTAAGTAAATGTTATCGCTTGTAATCATTCAGAAATTATTCTAGACATTTATGAAGGGTGTATTTTAGTATAGAGATATGTTACATCTTGTGCACCCTCTATGTGCCAGTATCAAAGTTCCATCTAGAAGCTTCACTGTATAAGGTGTAGTTTCTACCCACTGTATGACCACCTCAAGCCTACTCTTCCATGTAGTTACTCCTTTCCAGCTAACCACAACACTCCACAGCTGTCTCTAGATGACCCATTTCATTTGTAATAAATTCTCTTATCTCCTCAACCTTAGAGCACTCTGCCCTGCCTTCTTTCTTCAGTCTTCTTTCTTCCCTTCTTACTCCTTGAACCCCTCTCTCCTTTTTCAAACTTCCCAATTCATTTCCTCCCTCCCTCTCTGACCTTCTCCCTTCTCGTTCATCTTTACTTTGCTCTCCTCTTCCTTCTTCCTTTTCTTCTTTGCTTCACATCCTTCCTGTCCCTCTTCTGTCCCTTCTGTCCACTTCCTGTCTCCCTCAATCTTCTTCCTTTTTTTTTTTTTTTTTTTTTTTTTTTTTTTTTGCGGTACGTGGGCCTCTCACTGTTGTGGCCTCTCCCGTCGCGGAGCACAGGCTCCGGACGCGCAGGCTCAGCGGCCATGGCTCACGGGCCCAGCCGCTCCGCGGCATGCGGGATCTTCGCGGACCGGGGCACGAACCCGCGTCCCCGGCATCGGCAGGCGGACTCTCAACCACTGCGCCACCAGGGAAGCCCCTTCTTCCTTTTATTTAAACTAAAATCTCTCTTTCACCAGATAACACTGTTACTACCTCAGTGCCATCTCAAGAAATGACTACATTTTCTTTTTCTCTAAGGGCTGCTTTAAAGATTTATCACTTTGCTTAAATTCCCCACTTTCCACTCCTGCCTTCTGTACTCTTTAGATATCCTTCTAATACACTAAGAAAATAGAAACTGGCATGTATGATTTCTTTTTAAACTACTTCTCCTACCACTTCAAAATTATCTATATCTTAACTCATCTTCTCAGTCCAGACTCAGAAGGAATAACTCTCTACCTGTACTCTATTTTTTCCTTGATAAAATAAAAACAAATTTACTATAGAAAATTTAGTAACTATAAATAAGTTTAAAAATTTTAAATCACATAATTCTAACACTAATTACTGTCAACATGTTTTGTATATGCTTTAAGACTTTTCCTTGCGCGAATTTACTTACGAAATGTGTATTTTAAATAAATAGAACCATAGTTTATTGCATTTTCTAATTTTTTATTATAATATCTCAAATATTCTTACATGCTGGTAAGTATTCTTTTATAACACCATTTTTATGGGCTGTATAGAATTCTCATGCATGAAACTTAGTGTACCAGTTTCCTGTTGAATGGTTAGGTTGTTTTTCATCCTTATAAATGATGATGGACAGCAGGTTTTTGTTGTTGTGTTTTTAATCTTTGAATACATCTTTGAATAAAAATGTTTATTTTCTTGGGTTAATTTGCTAGAGGAAAAGATTTTTGAGATAAATGATATTCATATTTTTAATGCTCTTAATGCATATTATCAAATACCCCTCCAGAATGGCGTACCAGTGTATATTTCTACTCTATGTATAAGTCTCTGCTTACCTAAATCTTTAGCAAAACTGCGTATTATAATTTTTTAAACGCATCTCACATTTAAAATTTGTATTTTTCTTATAAAATATTTGTTTTTAAAAAAACATTATTCATTAAAAAGCATTGTAATATTGGTCCTTTTCATAATGACTTGAAATAATTTATATTCTAAATGTGTGTAAGTGTGGGTGTGTGTATGTGTATGTGAAATATTTTTCCAGGTTGTTTATTATTTAGCATTGTGTTACTTTTTGCCTTATAGAAAGTTTCAAAATTTTCATGAGGTACATATAATACTCTTCCTTTGTGCATGCTTCCTCTGATGTTGAGAAGGGCCTTCCCTACTCTAATATTATAAATACATTAATTTGTGTTTTCTTCTGGTTAATATTTTTATTTTAAAATTTACATTTAAATCACTTATTTATCTAGAAATTGATTTGGTCTGTATAGTATGAGGTAAAATTTTATTTTTTATTTTCCAATAATGAATCTTTTATCCCTGTATTAATTATTGAATATACTATTTGTTTCCCACACTTATACAAAATGCTACCTTTTTATATTAGAAAATGGCTTTCTCTGTTTTATCACATTAGTTTATCTCTTCTGTTTTAAATATTGTACCTTTTAATAGATTTGGTATTTATAATTAGCCTTTTTTATTTAAAAAGTAATCAAGAACACAGTTTATAAAAAGAAAAGTAAATTCAAATAACATGAGGGGTGAGAATGTCCCCATTATGAAGGTAACCACTATTATAGTTTTTTTTAAAATTTCATTCCCCAAACACTTTGTTCATATGCAAGCATATAGCTGATCTCCTTTTTAATGCATAGGTAGAAATATACCATATATACCATTGTTCTGCAGTTTTAAAATTACATATCAGCATATATAGATCTAACTCATTTTTTCTTACCGTTATGTAGTAATTCAGTTTAAGAATCTAAAACAATAGATTCCTGTTGTTTCAACATGTAGGTTTTTTCCAGTCTTTAGTTGTCATAAACTACTATGTTAAACTTAACTTATCCTATTCTTTGCCAACATGCAATATAGGATAAATTTCTAGAACTGGAATTCTTGACGAACATTTAATGCAGGCCTCATTTTTGGCTGCTTAATAACTATATACAACCCTTCTTCTCACACATACACTTGAAGCAAACAACAAAAACCTAAAGAATTGGAATGATTCCTCTTATACCTCTAAATGTATTTATTATCCATTCTCCAAGGAGAGACAACCCAATGTTTCACAAGTTATTTTATCTAGCTCTAAGTCCAGGATCTCTTGGTGATATCCTCTAGACATCTGTGTTTCACAAACTCTAATTATATTCCTAAAAATGGAAAACTGGGAACATACTCCCCAATATGTAACTTAATGTAGTGAGATAGAAATACCTAAAAGAAAATTTTTGGTATGATGATAAAAGTGAACTAAATTATATTTTAAATTTTATTTATTAACCATATAAAAAACTTTTGTGATCTTCTTAAAAAATAAGTTTATTAATTTCATTCTTTATTCCTCTCCCCCATGAGAATGTTAGATGGGGATATTTATCTGCTTTGTTTATTCAGTATTCCAAGTGTCTGGCACATAGTAAATGCTTAATAAGTATTTGTTGAATGAATGACTGAATCCTATTTTAATCAGAGCCATAAGCTTCAACTTTTAAAAAATGTCAGTATGATTGTCATACATTGATTCAAAAGTCTGTTTCTGTATTCAGTTTATTTTGATACTTGCTTTTCCATAATGGAAGAATGGTACATGGATGAAAATGGAACAGATGCATCTTTGTGGACACATAATAAGCTATGATCCTTCTTTTCTTAATTTCTTTTGTTAATTATGCAGTGTTTTTCTGTTGAAATTTAACATTTTTTTCATCTTGCCTGAGATCAGCTTTTCTTGCAAATTTTGGGATACTGTCACATTTTTACATTTTGTATAATAGGATTCGAATCAATTTCTGGGCAAGTAAGGATAACGATAGGTAAGGTAAATCTAAGTCTCTTCATATATCCTCCAAAATCAAAATCAGTAAAGATCAACAAGAAAGGACAAATAAAACTGTATAAAATCCATGCCCTCAGCATAACTAGAAGCAGAATGCTATGAACTTTTCTGTAAGTAGAAAAGTAAACATCAAATCCCAGCAGAGAGATTTCTCTCTCCTGAAGCAAGCATTTGTGGAGAACAAGGGCAATTCTGAAAAGCTGTGGGGGAAACTAGGATTGCTCTAAAATCACCATTAGAAAGAGAACCCACACCTTAAGTACAAGAGAGTCCTGGTAGATCAGAGCACTGATTATAGATGCTAGGCTTAAAAGTGTGTGTGATTTGAGGGTGGTAGCCTTTGAAGGGTATTTTTTTCTGGGGGAGAAGAAAGTTAAAGAGAAGGAAAAGCACCCTTTGGAGATTGTATAGTGAAGGAAAAAGAAGCAAAAGGGAGAAATTTAAGATTCTGCAAGATGAAATGGAAACCACTCCCCCCCCAAACTGGAGGATACACAACCACCCTCTTCACATCACCACCCCAAAAAAAAAAAAAAAATCCATTAAAGAAATCATACTTTGCTATGCTAACAAGAGAGGGGGCTCTTGAAATAGGAATCTTATGAACCACCCCAAAGCCAAAGTCACAATAGATGAAAGCCTCCTAAATTTATGGAAAGCTACCATAAGAAGAAAACATAACGTGAGAATCAAAATATCTCAGCAAATGAAAGTCCTTCCCTCAAAAGACAACAACCACATGACAGTAGAAAACGGTTAATACAGCTCTCTAAACTGAATGAAATAACCTCAGACAAGCATTTGGAGATAGGAAAAACCAACTAAAATCATAAATTTAAAAACAAACAAAATATCCCTCAAAACCCCACAAAATCGCAAGCAAAGAAGCCTAGAAAGAAATGAGAAGAGTTGATTGAACCCAAGAAAAATGTGGAAGAATAAGATAAAAACCATCTTAGAAATGAATTCAAAATTCCAAGATGCATAAGAGGGAATGGATTCAACTGAAATTTAATCAAAGGCATTGAAGAAAAGCAGAAAAATAATCAAGAAAATGAAAATAAATTAAAGAAGTAAAACAGGTAAAAGAGAAAGTGGTTGAAATGGAAGTGAGACAAAAAAAGATTCAGCCTATATGTATAATTGAATGAGGAAAACTAAATGAGAACAGAGATAATATTTAAAACTATAATTTAAAAAAATTTTTCAAAAAGAAGACCTGCATCTACATATTGAAAGGACTGTAGGCTACCTGGAGAAATTGATGTTAAACAGTCAATTTTGAGTCATAACCTTGTAAAACTGTTAGACTTTAAAGATAAAAAATTCTCAGAGCCTTCAGGAGGAAAGAAAAGATCCAAAAGCCTACAGGGCCAGAGAATTAAACTGACACAACTTCTTAATAGAAACATACAAAGCAGGGCTTCCCTGGTTGGCACAGTGGTTAAGAATCCGCCTGCCAGTGCAGGGGACATGGGTTTGAGCCCTGGTCGGGGAAGATCCCACATGCCAAGGGATCATGTGCGCCACAACTACTGAGCCTGCACTCTAGAGCCTGCGAGCCACGCTACTGAGCCTGCATGCCACAACTACTGAAGCCTGTGTGCCTAGAGCCCATGCTTGCAACAAGAGAAGCCACTGCAATGAGAAGCCTGTGCACCACAATGAAGAGTAGCCCCCACTCACCACAACTAGAGAAGGCCCACGCACAGCAGCAAAGACCCAATGCAGCCAAAAATAAATAAATTGAATAAATAAATTAAAAGGTACATGCACCCCAATGTTCATAGCAGCACTATTAAAGAAAAAGAAACAAAGCAAAGTAATAATGGAGCAGCATTTTCAAGAAACTACAGGAAAAAGAAGTGTGAACCAGGAATTTTATATTAAGCTGTTCTTCAAGTATTAAGAATACAAAAACATTTTAAATATGCAAAACTCAGAGAATACTATACACCTGAATTCTTGAGGAATCTACTAGAGCATGAGCTTTATCCAACTAAGAGTTGGCTAGAAAACATTTGCATAAGGATCCATGGTGAGTATTAATTATATTTAGTTGTAGATCTAAGACTAAAACATAGGTGGCAATAAAAGTGAAAGAAAAATATGTAAATCTTATATGTTCTTACAAAGCAGAAATAATGCAACTATAAAGGGAGAAGTAAAGAGGAAGGTAGAAAAAACTTGTCAGTTGTTGCAAAAGCAGTAGTTGGGAATAAGAAGATCCCATTCATTAAAAATTGACCTGCTAGATGATAAAATAATAACAAAATGGGATTAAGGCATTGCAGATGTATAAGTGCAAAGGTAACCAATAGAACACAAATACAGACCTTTCTACATGTAAAAAGCAATTGAAAAACAAAAGAACAAAGAAAATGCATCACATAAATTACCTATAGTTACTACCTTAGCTGTAACCCACAAATTTCATAACAAATTTTGAACGATAAAACAATCAAGGATGTGGAAGAACAAATCTAAAAGAGAATACAAACAAAAACAAATAAACCTGTGTTTCAAATGATTTATCATTGATGTAAAGACAAAAGGAACTATAAAAACTATATTGAATTCTAGAAGGTTTGTTTATTGTATGGTTGATCATATGTATAATTTTATTGAGAAAAACAACCAGATTTCTCACTGTCAGAGAAGAGAGTTAAAAATATGAAGAGGGAAAGCTGGCATTGAATTGGCAGTAGAGGTATTAGTATGATCTCATCCTTTTATATAGAGATAGAAATAGATTTATCTGCATGTGCATGCACATGTTGGTATTTCTGATGTATATTGAAAGGTCTTAGAAGCAAAGATACATCTTTAAGCAATGAGCATATCTAGGGTCCAGATACTGGCTTCTAAACATCATTCCTCATTAAAAAGAAGCAGTTTTCCTTGGAGAAAAGGGTGATTCTAGGGCAGGAGCAGGGAAAATACAAGGTGAGCCTGCTGTATCTTAATTTAACAGTACCACCAATGGGACAAATCGACATGATGTACCTCCTAATATATGCACTAGTATACGCATTTACTTCTGTGGTATTTCTGCCAAAAGGACATTTTCGGTATCTAATTTAATTATAAAGCAACATAAGACAAATTTAAATTGAAGGACTTTCTACAAAATAACTGGCTTCAACTGTTAAAAATGTCAAGCTTATGAAAAACAAGGAGAAATAACTTAATTTTAAATCAGGAAAAACTGTGTGTGTGTGTGTGTGTGTGTGTGTGTAGAGAGAGAGAGGGAGGGGTTGAATGAGAAAAATAAGAATATGATAAAGCAAATGAGCAACATATAAACAATTGATGTGTTTGAATTGAGGACATGTGAGTTCTTTGTTCTTTTATCAATATAAAAGTTTTTAAAGAGTCTGAAGCCCATAGAATTTGGGGGAGATTTTTAAATAGTTTGGAAAGTTCTTTTTCCTACTTCAATGTAGATATGAGAATTTTAATGTAAGACACATGCAAAATATTTTCAGCAAAAAAAAAAAATCACATGATGGAAGGAAAATTCTTTTTAAAGAACACCCCCCCCCCTTTTTTAAGAGCTCTCTCCATAGCATGAGTTTCTTTTTAAAAGTAATTACTTTCTTTTTCATTGTTAAAATTTCACCTTTATTTTAAAGGGTAGATTAAATGTCTTCCTGTTTCGTTTTGTTTTCTAAATTATCTGTTAGGTAAGGTATTGCTCATCAGCTGATGCTGTCACAGGAAAGTCAGCAAATTTGAGACTCTTGAAAAGTGTGTAACTCTTCTCAAGATTGGTAGCATTTTTAAGTATTCTTCACTAAGATATCCATTCAGCCTCTGTGGTACAAAATGTTTTTCTGTCACTTCATATCTCATTATGAAGTACATTTGAAGATTTTGCCTTATTTCAAAGATGTTTTTTATATAATTGACCACACTGAAATCATCTTGCACCAGTTTTGTCACTTCTGACTTCAGCTTCTTTGCTGCATTACCCTGCCTGTTACATGAGCAGTAAATGATTTTCACATGTCTGATCTTACCCTTATAACCTTCCCTCTCTTTCCCTGTTTCCCTTCTATCCTCTTTCTCTTTCATCTTCCATCATCCCCTCCCCACAGCTTCTTCTCCTTCCCAGTTAAAGTATCTGCTTCTTCATTGTGGCCTTAAGTAGAATTAACATGTTTCTCTGAAAAATTTCTTTCTGTAAAAGACATTTGCTTATGAGAGTGTGTCTTTGGTACTACTTTCCTTTAAAGACTCACCAAAAAGTATTGATAGTTTTTTGTGAATTTCATTTTTTAAAGAGAACTGAGTAAATACAATAAGCTCAGATATATTAGAAACATCTGTAGTTGAATTCAACTCTATAGAAAACCTCCCACACAGTATAATTTGCTCTAATCCTTGTTTCTTCAACTTCTTAGTAGTGATTTCTTGTCATTTTCTAACAGTGTTTCGTTGCCATATTTTTCATGTATTAATTCAGCTATTTTTATCATAAGAAAAAAATGTTTTCCCAGTGATATGGAAGTTGGCCTTGGAAAGACTCTCGTAAATATTTATCACTACATGTACTTGAAATAATATTTATTTTTAAGTTTTGATTAAGTTTCAGTGACTTGAAAAATATTGTTGAGAAAAACGTAGAGATTTGTCTTCAAATTCTGGATTCTTAGAACATCTTACAAATTGTCACCAACATAAAAAGTATAACATTGGCCTAGGGCAAGGTCAGGGCATATAAATTCACTGTTCAGATAGGTGGGTTTTGATAATTTAGAAATCTTTTGGCCCTCTTTCATATCTGTTGCTTTGCCATTGTTTTTACTTCACAGTATTGTTGATAATGAGCTCACGTGAGAAGTGTTAGCTCTCCCATTTTCATTTGTTTGCTTGCACTAGTCAAACTGTGGTTCCTTTGAAGGGATCTTTTAATCTTCTTATTTTTGTGAGAGATGGTTTAGTTAAAATTAGATAATATCTCTTACATAAGTTTTAAATTAAATGTCCACTTAACCTAGACATGCACAGACATAGTACATGGAATCTAATGAATGATGAGGTTTCCACTGGTCAGAAGTTAATGAATGAATGAGGATTCCGCTGTTAGCCCCTCCATGTTGTCTCACGTGGGATGAGTAACATATGGACTGCCAGATAAATGGAGTGAAGGAGGGAGGAGGCAGTGTCAGCCCATACATTAAGTGTTCCTTCCTATTGGAGTGTCTTGTGTGTGTGCCCCACTTTGAAGGGTACTGTTCTACAGAAGCAAGAACTCTGGATCAAGTTAAGGTGCAATGTTCTGAGAAAGCCTATAACTGGTAAAGGAGTAGACTGGGAATTATTTGATGTGTATGGCATAACAAAGGGGCCATACGAGAGATCAAAAGGAGAAACATTCTAGAATTCTTCATTAACTAAATTTATTTTCAATGAAGCATGGATGCATCATTTTATTAAATAACCTTTGGTGTCCTTTGTTTAGATAATATTTTTCTCTTTGGTCTACAGGTGAGTTTAATGTTATAAAATTTTAAATCTTGAAGTATCATTGGATTTCTGCAATAAAACCTTCAGTCTTGAGTATGTGTGTGTATTTAATAAATATTAATAGATTGTTTTTTCTAGTATTTGTATATGTAGTCCTTTTTTTAACTGTAATTTTTATGAAGTTTTGTCAGTTTTGCTAGATTAGTTTTCAGGGAGATGCTAATCTTTTTCTGTAATTGGAAACATTTTACATAGCAGTGGAAATATATATTTTTTTAAGTTTGAAATAACTCACTGCTTTTTTTCCAATGTTCTAAATTTTTTTTTAGTTTAAAATTTTATACACACAAAAAAAGGCTTAATACATGCAAATTTATCCACATCAAAACAAAACAAAATAAAACAAATAAAACTCTACTGATACCTTTGAAGCCCCCTGTGTGCACATTTCTCTTCTGAGGGATAAATCCTAGCTTATTTTCTATTTGATAATTATCATCTGGCTTTTCTTTGTGGTTTTACCATACTTGTCTATTGCTTAACAAATATTTAATTTTTTGCTTATGATCTGCCTATAAATAGAGTCATAATGTATTCTGAAATGATTTAACATTTTGTTGCTGACTATTTGTATTGATCTATGTTAGTTAATTAATTTTCACTACTATATAGTATTTCATTGTATGAATATGCCACAGTGGTTTTTTTTGGGTTTTTTTTGTTTTTTTTTTGTTTTTTTTTGGCGGTACGCGGGCCTCTCACTGTTGTGGCCTCTCCCATTGCGGAGCACAGGCTCCGGACGCGCAGGCTCAGCGGCCATGGCTCATGGTCCTAGCCGCTCCGCGGCATGTGGGATCTTCCCGGACCGGGGCACGAACCCGTGTCCCCTGCATTGGCAGGTGGACTCACAACCACTGCGCCACCAGGGAAGCCCTGCCACAGTGTTTTTATTCATACTATCATTTGTGAATATTTGAGTTGTTTCCAGTTTTTTCTAGGGTGTATGCCTAAGAGTATAATTGCTACATCACAGGATATTCTTTCTCTTCTTTTCTCTGCATATTACATACATTAATGTTTTTGTTTCCCTCCAGTGATTTGGAAAGTAATGATCTTGACTTTTTGTTGTTAAACTCTTATAAAAAGCTTAGAAACACTCCCAAGAACATATTTCCCTTAATATTAACTATGAGAATAAACCCATTTTGATCACTCTTCCTGTGTAAGTAACACACAGAATACAGTTTTAATTCTTCTTACTACTACTTCCTTTTTATTTTTCATTTTTGTGGAAAAGTTCTTGAATTGCATATCAGGAGTATCATTTTCAAATTATTTTAATAGTTTTAAATTTTTAAAACTAGTTTTACATTTACATGTTATTTTGTAATTACCAATGTGCATTCTCTTTTGTAATATGATAGTTACAATTGAGACTAATATCTGAGTTTAAATAGTTTCTGTGCACATCATTAGTCATCTGTATTGATACTTAAACATTCCTTAATTTTGATTCATCAAGTAGAGTACTTACTGAGTCTTTACATACCTGAAAATGAATTTTTTTCTTAGTTGAGCAATGTGATTGGGTGGAGATTTCTTGTGAAATAACTTTCTTTCCTCAAAGCTCTGATACTTATTTATTATCTTTGACAGTTAATTTTGAAGAGAAGTCAGAGCCTAGCCTAACTGTTCTGTGTAACTTTTCAGGAGTAGGGGTGGTTCTGGGTATTTCTACGAATTGTCTTTATCTTTGAAGTTTGCATATTTCATCAGGAAATGTCTGAGTGTTTTTCTCTTTTCATTAATTTTTGCCTGGTGATCCTTGTACCCTGACACTCCAGGAACCTTTTTAATATACCCATTAAGCATTTTAGCTAAAGTAATTCTTCTGTTATCTCAATGATACTGCTTCTGTTCCATTTATTCTGGTCTTTACTTCACGGCCACTTCTTTTTTTTTGCCCCTTCTTTTGACCTCCTGTTTATTCATACATGTCTCATTTTTGTCCACCCCACTGTTTTCATTTTTTTCCCCTCTGTGAGGAGCCGTTTCCCAAGCATGCCCTCTGCATTACTGAGGTGATCTTCTACATTGTCAAATCTACTTTTTCATGCCCCTCTTTGTGGGGATAATCCTGGGCAAAGAAATGCCCTTACCTTTCTGGTTTGTATGTCACCATATTTGATTTTGTGCCGAGGTGTTTCATCTTGAAATTTCTTGTACACTATGTCCATAGAGGTCCCGTTACCTGATGATACCAGTCTTTCCATGCTGGTGCTTCTGATAGGTGCCCACACCCCTGGGTCTTTCAGTTCATTTTGACAAATAAGCTATAAAGTGAAGTTTAAAGGACTTTGCTTCTTTCAACAACCACTGAGTTCAACCCAACTTCCTACACTTTTTTTTTTTTCTTAAATAATTGTCACTCTCTGGATCCTATTATCAGACACACCCTCACATTTTATTGATCCTTAGTGGCTAAAGGAAATCCAAACTGAATTTGCCTTTTTATATGTTTTGGCTTAAGATCTGTGTTTTCCACTAGACCATGTTACTCTCTCAAGAATTGTTTTGCAGGTTAGTCTTGTAAATCCTTGAAGTTGCTTTTAATGAACCAGAATTTCTGAAAGTTTTCTAACTTAGAAATTATGCAGTATCCCTCTATTTTTACTCTTCAAAGTTCATTGCAATTCGATTTAAGGGACGAGGTGAATATGTGTTCCTTGAACTGCCATCTTTTCTTAAAACATTTCAAGAAGTTTTTATACATATTTTTAATTTCTAAGAATTCTACAAGAATATTTACAAATAAAGTTATGAGATACTTGGGAATTGCTTTAAAAGTGTTGTGAAGATAGTTAATTGTGCTATAGATGAAACAAGATTGACCATGAATTTTGATATCTGCTGATGGGTTACTGTTGTACTAGTTTCTCTACTTTTACATAAAATTATTTTTAATTTTCCAAGGGTTTAATTTCTTTCTTAGAAAAAAATGTCTTTGAATTGATTGCAGTTAGGGAATATACCCTATACAATATTTAATCTTAAATTTATTTTGGTTTCCTGTGTGAAATGATATATAATCAGTTTTTTAATTTCTATGGAGATTTGAAAAGGAAATCATTGTATATCTAATAAATCAGTCTTATTGGTGATTATATCTAAGTCTTCTGTAAACTAATTTATGTTTTGTGTGCTTAATCTGTCAGATACTGCAAGAGGTTAAATTTTTCCACATTTATAACAAAACTGCCTATATTATTTGATGCTATTTTGAATGGACTCTTTTCCTCTCATTTTATTGGTCACATGTATTAAGCTTTTTAATTGAATAGTGCCATTTAAAATAATTCCAATATTATATGCTAAATGTTCATATTTGCTTTTGTCTTCTAAATCTGTCACCTATGGCCTAGAATCCACCACAAAATAAATTAGTGCCAAGTTGAAAAAAAAGAAGATATAACTCATGCCACCTGATTCTGTACCTAATGTTGAACTAAGGAACCTAGTTTTCTGTGTTGCCTGATGAGGGAGTGACTGCCATCTGGATTCCAGTATTTTACCAGTCTTGAGTTAAATCTGTCGTTTACTAGACAGATTACTGAAAGAGCTCTGTAAATACCTGTTTGATTAATATAGTAACTATTCATAGCAATGTAATTGGCTTTGAGAAGAAAGAGAAATGTGTAGTCTAGCATTTGTAATTTAATAAGTGAACACTGTGTATCTGTCAGTGTGTAAGCTCAGGGTTATGATAATTAAATCTGAAGACCTAGAGTTTGAGACGTAACTTTGTATTTTAGCTCCTTTCTCTTGTCTATTAATACCTTTTAGTTTTTAGAAGTATAGCTCTTTGAAAAACAAAAAAAGGGCTTTGTGCTTATTTATTGAGAGGTACAAGAGATCAGAACTGGGTGCCAGTACCTTAGCTGAACTAAGAAAGGTTGAGTCTCACTTGGAAATATTTAATCATGAATGAGAACAAGCACTGACCCTCAAGCCAGGGAAATAAAAATTTCAAAAATTGTAACAATTTGCCTAAACCATAAATTTCTGGGGATTGGAATTATGTAAAGAATCTGTTTGGAGGAATAGGGTTAGAATGTGTCATGGGACCAGAAGTCGTATATTTTAAAAAATCTTATGAAAATTTGAATTATGAAGGGCTTTATGTATTTAATATATACTATTTACTATGAGTATCTGGTACTTGTGGTGTTGTCAGTCACTCCATTTTGCTTATGCTCCATTTTGGGTGTTCCGGGAGGGAAAAGATAATATTTATGGTCTTTCTTTACTAGTAGTGTTGTCTTCTTCCCCAGCTGTAATAAAAAACACAAATTTTAAATCTACTGTGCTCAGTTATATGTACCAAATTTATAAAGGGCATCTTAAACATATTATTAGTATAAGGTTTTGATTTTAATATTCTACATCATTGTTATTTTGATTATATTTAAATAAAAATTATTTAATAAGAATTAATTATCTTCAGCTTGTTTTTAATGGTTCCACAGTGAGTTCAATTCTGAAAGACCATACTCTATAAAATATCTCTATTAGTACTGTTGCCTGAGTTATTTCATGTGATGTAGATAATCCCTCATTTGCAGAGAATGTCACAATTTTTGAGCAGCTATTTATGTCCAAATTTATATATACTCTTCTTTTTATGATATCTGCATTAGAAATTCAGAAAGAATAGGCTTGATTTATTACCCATTTAAGTCCATCATGAGTCTATAATGGAGAGAGACTGTCTCTTTTTAATCATGTTTTGTTTTGTTTTATGTTTTTAGACTGTAAATTCTATCTGCTGGGTCAGGGTGAAATGTATGCAGCTGCATACTGTCCTTAATGCACAAGGGTTATATCTGGGCATATGTCTCTGCTTTTGTATCTCCAAGAGTAAAGCGTTGGATTCGTTACCTATCAAGCTGCCAGCTAGAAAAGAGTTCCTTGCTCAAATTGAGCTTATATGGAGAACTTAGAAGGAATGGAAAGCGACAGTTTAATTCCTTTCTGGTCTCAAAGGTGTGAATTATTGTGCCTTGTAAAGCTGGATGGGGAAAATGAGGAATGGTGATTACTTACCATGTCATTAGTTTTTCTATTTGTAAATGTAACTTTCGTTCATCCCACCTTGAAAGTTAAGGTTTGGTACTAAAAAGAAAATAATACTTCTGAGATCACCACATACGTTCATTGATCCACTCCTCCCTCATCACAGCTATCTGTAACTATAAAAGCAAAGGGGTGGGTAGGTGCAGGACATTTTTTTTTTTAAATATCTTTATTGGAGTGTAATTGCTTTACAATGGTGTGTTAGTTTCTGCTCTATAACAAACTGAATCAGCTATATGTGTACATATATCCCCATATCTCCTCCCTCTTGCATCTCCCTCCCACCCTCCCTAGGTAGACACAAAGCACCTAGCTCATCTCCATGTGCTATGCACCTGCTTCGCGCTAGCTGCCTATTTTATATTTAGTAGTGTATATATATCCATGCCACTCTCTCATTTCGTCCCAGCTTACCCTTCCCCCTCCCCGTGTCCTCAAGTCCATTCTCTACGTCAATGTCTTTAATCCTGTCCGACCCCTAGGTTCTTCAGAACCTTTTGTTTTGTTTTTTAGATCCATATATATGTGTTAACATACGGTATTTGTTTTTCTCTTTCTGACTTACTTCACTCTGTATGACAGACTCTAGGTCCATCCACCTCACTACAAATAACTCAATTTCGTTTCTTTTTATGGCTGAGTAATATTCCACTGTATATATGTGCCACATCTTCTTTATCCATTCACCTGTTGATGGACACTTAGGTTGCTTCCATGTCCTGACTATTCTAAGTAGAGCTGCAGTGAACACTGTGGTACATGACTCTTTTTGAATTATGGTTTTCTCAGGGTATATGCCCAGTAGTGGGATTGCTGGGTCATATGGTAGTTCTACTTTTAGTTTTTTAAGGAACCTCCATACTGTTCTCCATAGTGGCTGTATCAATTTAGATTCCCACCATCAGTGCAAGAGGGTTCCCTTTTCTCCACACCCTCTCCAGTATTTACTGTTTGTAGATTTTTTGATGATTGCCATTCTGACTGCTGTGAGGTGATACCTCATTGTGGTTTTGATTTGCATTTCTCTAATGATTAGTGATGTTGAGCATCCTTTCATGTGTTTGTTGGCAATCCGTATATCTTCTTTGGAGAAATGTCTATTTAGGTCTTCTGCCCATTTTTGGATTGGGTTGTTTGATTTTTTGATATTGAGCTGCTTACATATTTTGGAGATTAATCCTTTGTCAGTTGCTTCATTTGCAAATATTTTCCCCAATTCTGAAGGTTGTCTTTTTGTCTTCTTTGTGGTTTCCTTTGCTGTGCAAAAGCTTTTAAGTTTCATTAGGTCCCATTTGTTTACTTTTGTTTTTATTCTCATTACTCTAGGAGGTGGGTCAAAAAGGATCTTGCTGTGATTTATGTCATAGAGTGTTCTGCCTATATTTTTCTCTAAGAGTTTTATAGTGTCTGGCCTTACATTTAGGTCTTTAATCCATTTTGAGTTTATTTTTGTGTATGGTGTTAGGGAGTGTTCTAATTTCATTCTTTTCCATGTAGCTGTCCAGCACCACTTATTGAAGACGCTGTCTTTTCTCCATTGTATATTCGTGGCTCCTTTATCAAAGATAAGGTGACCATATGTGCGTGGGTTTATCTTTGGGCTTTCTATCCTGTTCCATTGATCTATATTTCTCTTTTTGTGCCAGTATCATACTGTCTTGATTACTGTAGCTTTGTAGTATAGTCTGAATTCCAGGAGCCTGATTCCTCAAGCTCCGTTTTTCTTTCTCAAGATTGCTTTGGCTATTTGGGGTCTGTTGTGTTTCCATACAGATTGTGAAATTTTTTATTCTAGATCTGTGAAAAATGCCATTGGTAGTTTGATAGGGATCGAACTGAATCTGCAGATTGCTTTGGGTAGTATACTCATTTTCAAAATATTGATTCTTCTGATCCAGGAACAGGATGTATCTCTCCATCTGTTTGTATCATCTTTAATTTCTGTCATCAGTGTCTTATAGTTCTGTGCATACAGGTCTTTTGTCTCCTTAGGTAGATTTATTCCTAGGTATTTTATTCTTTTTGTTGCAGCGGTAAATGGGAGTGTTTCCTTAATTTCTCTTTCAGAATTTTCATCATTAGTGTATAGGAATGCAAGAGATTCTGTGCATTAATTTTTTATTCTGCTACTCTTCCAATTCATTGATTAGCTTTAGTAGGTATCCTAAAGACATCTTTAGGATTCTCTATGTATAGTATTGTGTCATCTACAAATAGTGACAGTTTTACTTCTTCTTTTCCGATTAGGATTCCTTTTATTTCTTTTTCTTCTCTGATTGCTGTGGCTAAAACTTCCAAAACAATATTGATTAGTAGTGGTGACAGTGGGCAACCTTGTCTTGTCCCTGATCTTAGTGGAAACGGTTTCAGTTTTTCACCATTGAGAATGATGTTGGCTCTGGGTTTGTCATATATGGCCTTTATTATGTTGAGGTAAGTTCCCTCTATGCCTACTTTCTGGAGGGTTTTTATCATAAATGGGTATTGAATTTTGTCAAAAGCTTTTTCTGCATCTATTGAGATGATCATATGGTTTTTCTCCTTCAATTTGTTATTATGGGTTATCACGTCGATTGAGTTGCGTATTTTGAAGAATCCTTGCATTCCTGGGGTAAATCCCAGTTGATGATGGTGTATGATCCTTTTAATGTGCTGTTGGATTTTGTTTGCTAGTATTTTGTTGAGGATTTTTGTGTCTATATTCATCAGTGATATTGGCCTGTAGTTTTCTTTTTTTGTGACGTCTTTGTCTGCTTTTGGTATCAGGGTGATGGTGGCCTCACAGAATGAGTTTGGGAGTGTTCCTCCCTCTGCTATATTTTGGAAGAGTTTGAGAAGGAAAGGTGTTAGCTCTTCTCTAAATGTTTGATAGAATTCACCTGTGAAGCCATCTGGTCCTGGGCTTTTGTTTGTTGGAAGAATTTTAATCACAGTTTCAATGTCAGTGCTTGTGATTGGTCTGTTTATATTTTCTGTTTCTTCCTGGTTCAGTCTCGGAAGGTTGTGCTTTTCTAAGAATTCGCCCATATCTTCCCGGTTGTCCATTTTATTGGCCTAGAGTTGCTTGTAGTAATCTCTCATAATCCTTTCTGTTTCTGCAGTGTCAGTTGTTACTTCTCACTTTTCATTTTTAATTCTATTGATTTGAATCTTCTCCCTTTTTTTCTTGATGAGTCTGTCCCATGGTTTATCAATTTTGTTTATCTTCTCAAAGAACCATCTTTTAATTTTATTGATCTTTGCTATCGTTTCCTTCATTTCTTTTTCTGATCTCACCTTTATGATTCTTTCCTTCTGCTAACTTTGGGGTTTTTTTGTTCTTCTTTCTGTATTTGCTTTAGGTGTAAGGTTGTTTATTTATTTTTTTGTTTGTTTGAGATGTTTCTTTTTTCTTGAGGTAGGATAGTATTGTTATAAATTTCCCTCTTAGACCATCTTTTGCTGCATCCCATAGGTTTTGGGTTGTCTTGTTTTCATTGTCATTTGTTTCTAGGTATTTTTTGATTTTCTCTTTGAATTCTTCAGTGATCTCTTGGTTATTTAGTGGTGTATTGTTTAGTCACCATGTGTTTGTCTCTTTCACAGGTATTTTCCTGTAATTGCTATCTAGTCTCATAGCGTTGTGGTCGGAACAGATACTTGATACGATATCAGTTTTCTTAATTTACCAAGGCTTGATTTGTGATCCAAGATATGATCTATCCTGGAAAATGTTCCATGAGCACTTGAGAAGAAAGTATTTTCTGTTGTTTTTGGATGGAGTGTCCTATGAATATAGGTTAAGTCCATCTTGTTTAATGTTTCATTTAAAGCTTGTGTTTCCTTATTTATTTTCACTTTGGGTGATCTGTCCATTGGTGAAAGTGGGGTGTTAAAGTCCCCTAGTATGATTGTGTTACTCTCAGTTTCCCCCTTTATGGCTGTTAGCATTTGCCTTAGGTATTGAGGTGCTCCTATGTTGGGTGCATAAATATTTACAGTTGTTATGTCTTCTTGCATTAATCCCTTGATCATTATGTAGTGTCCTTCTTTGTCTCTTGTAATAGTCTTTGTTTTAAAGCCTATTTTGTCTGATATGAGAATTGCTACTCCAGCTTTCTTTTGATTTCCATTTGCACGGAATATCTTTTTCCATCGCCTCACTTTCAGTCTGTATGTGTCCCTAGGTCTGAAGTGGGTCTCTTGCAGACAGCATATATACAGATCTTGTTTTTGTATCCATTCAGCCAGTCTATGTCTTTTGCTGGGAGCATTTAATCCATTTACCTTTAAGGTAGTTATCAATATGTATGTTCCTATTACCATTTTCTTAATTGTTTTGGGTTTGTTTTTGTAGGTCTTTTCCTTCTCTTGTGTTTCCTGCCTAGAGAAGTTCCTTTAGCATTTGTTGTAAAGCTGGTTTGGTGGTGCTGAATTCTCTTAGCTTTTCCTTTCTGTAAAGGTTTTAATTTCTATGTTGAATCTGAATGAGATCCTTTCTGGGTAGAGTAATCTTGGTTGTAGGTTTTTCCGTTTCATCACTTTAAATATGTCCTGCCAGTCCCTTCTGGCTTGAAGAGTTTCTGCTGAAAGATCAGCTCTTAACCTCATGGGGATTCCCTTGTGTGTTATTTGTTGTTTTTCCCTTACTTCTTTTAATATATGTTCTTTGTATTTAATTTTTGATAGTTTGATTAATATGTGTCTTGGCATGTTTCTCCTTGGATTTATCCTGTATGGGACTCTGCCCTTCCTGGGCTTGATTGACTATTTCCTTTCCCATATTAGGGAAGTTTTCAACTATAATCTCTTCCAATATTTTCTAAGTCCCTTTTTCTCTTCTTATTCTGGGACCCCTATAATTCGAATGTTCGTGCATTTAATGTTGTCCCAGAGGCCTCTAAGACTGTCCTCAATTCTTCTCATATTTTTTCTTTATTCTGCTCTGTGGTAGTTATTTCCACTATTTTATCTTCCAGGTCACTTATCCGTTCTTCTGCCTCAGTTATTCTGCTTTTGATTCCCTCTAGTGAATTTTTAATTTCATTTATTGTGTTGTTCATCACTGTTTAGTTCACCCTTTATTTCTTCTAGGTCCTTGTTAAACATTTCTTGTATTTTCTCCATTCTGTTTCCAAGATTTTGAATCATCTTTACTGTCATTATTCTGAAATCTTTTTCAGGTATACTGCCTATTTCCTCTTCATTTGTTTGGTCTGGTGGGTTTTATCTTGCTCCTTCATCTGCTGTGTGTTTCTCTGTCTTCTCATTTTGCTTAGCTTATTCTGTTTGGGGTCTCCTTTTCGTCGGCTGCAGGTTCATAGTTCCCGTTGTTTTTGGTGTCTGCCCCCAGTGGCTAAGGTTGATTCAGTGGGCTGTGTAGGCTCCCTGGTGGAGGCGACTGTTGCCTGTGTTCTGGTGGAAGAGGCTGCATCCTATCTTTCTGATGGGCACGACCCCGTCTGGTGGTGTGTTTTGCAGTGTCTGTGAACCTATGTCTGTGAACTTATTTTGATTTTAGGCAGCCTCTCTGCTAATGGGTGGGGTTGTATTCCTATCTTGCTAGTTGTTTGGCATAGGGTGTCCAGCACTATAGCTTGCTGGCAGTTGAGTGGAGCTGGTTCTTAGTGTTGAGATGGAGATCTCTGGAAGATCTTTCACCCTTTGATATTACATTGGGCCGGGAGGTCTCTGGTAGTCCAATGTCCTGAACTCGGCTCTCCTACCTTGCAGGCTCAGGCCTGACACCTGGCTGGAGCACCAAGGCCATGTCAGCCACACAGATCGGAAGAAAGGGAGAAAAAAAAGAAAGAAAGAAAAAAAGAAAATAAAAGTTATTAAAATAAAATTTAAAAAATATTATTAAAAATAAAAAAAAAGAAAAAGAGAGAAAGAAGAGAGCAATGAAATCAATCAACAAATCTACCAGTGATAATAAGGTCTAAATACTAAATTAAGATAAAGATAAAACCAGAAACAAATTAGATGCAGAAAGCAAACCCCAAGTCTACATTTGCTCCCAAAGTCCACTGTCTTGGGATGATTCGTTGTTATTCAGGTATTCCACAGATGCAGGGTACATCATGTTGATTGTGGAGCTTTAATCCGCTGCTCCTGAGGCTGCTGGGAGAGATTTCCCTTTCTCTTCTTTGTTCACACAGCTCCTGAGGTTCAGCTTTGGATTTGGCCCCGCCGTTGCGTGTAGGTCACCTGAGGACGTCTGTTCTTTGCTCAGACAGGGTGGGGTTAAAGGAGCAGCTGATTCGGGGGCTCTGGCTCACTCGGGCCTGGGGGAGGGAAGGGTATGGAATGCGGGGCTAGCCTGAGGCAGCAGAGGCTGGCGTGACGTTGCACCAGCCTGAGGCTCACCGTGTGTTCTCCCGGGGAAGTTGTCCTTGGATCACAGGACCCTGGCAGTGGCGGGCTGCACAGGCTCCCCGGAAGGGGGGTGTGGATAGTGACCTTTGCTTGCACACAGGTTCTTGGTGGTGGCAGCAGCAGCCTTAGTGTCTCATGCCCGTCTCTGGTGTCCGCGCTGATAGCCACAGCTCGTGCTGTCTCTGGAGCTCGTTTAGGCGGTGCTGTGAATCCCCTCTTCTTGTGCACCCCGAAACAATGGTCTCTTGCCTCTTAGGCAGTTCCAGACTTTTTCCTGGACTCCCTTCCTGCTAGCTGTGGCACACTAGCCCCCTTCAGGCTGTGTTCACGCAGCCTACCCCAGTCCTCTCCCTGGGGTCTGACCTCTGAAGCTGGAGCCTCAGCTCCCAGCCTCCACCTGCCCCGGTGGGTGAGCAGACAAGCCTCTGGGGCTGGTGAGTGCTGGCCAGCATCGATCATCTGTGCAGGAAACTCTCCGCTTTGCCCTCTGCACCCCGTTGCTGCACTCTCCTCTGTGGCTTGAAATCTTCCCTCCCACCCACCCCCCCATCTCCACCAGTGAAGGGGCTTCCTAGTGTGTGGAAACTTCCTCTTTCGCAGCTCCCTCCCCGAGGTGCAGGTCCGTCCCTATTCTTTTGTCTCTGATTTTTTCTTTTCTCTTTTGCACTACTCAGGTACATGGGGATTTTCTTTCCTTTTGGGAAGTCTGAGGTCTTCTGCCTGCATTCAGTAGGTGTTCTGTAGGAGCTGTTCCACATGTAGATGTATTTTTGATGTATTTGTGGGGAGGAAGGTGATCTCCACGTCTTACGCCTCCACCATCTTTAGGCCCTCCCTCTGCAGGACTTTTAAAAGAGTGACTGTTGGACTTAGTACCTGCCTGGATCAGGAATGATAGAATGATCTATAAAATGATCACATTTAGAACTTTACTCTGGTATTAATCAGCTTAAGTTCTTATGAAGTGTAGTAACAAGTTCATTAGTTACAGTGTTGTGCTTGACATGGATTTGATCAATTGTTTCCCTATTTAAAAATCTTTCTTGTGGGAATCTTATTGTAAATTTGGGAATTTAATTCTAGTTAATTTTAAGAAGATTGACCATACCCTGTAACGGTGATCCAGTGGGGAATACAGGAACTCTTATAAATTGATCAAAATGTATTGGGCACATCAGTTTTGGGTGAGAATTTGGCTGTATTGCTGTTTAAAGTTGATAATACCATTTCCAGTGTCTATTGAGAGAAAAGTATTTAAACAAGTGCTGAGATTAATCTTATTGCTGCATGACTTGTAATAGCAAAAAGCAAAACTGAACATAGCTAGTTATAGCACTAGAGATCTTGTTAAATTATGATGTATCAATAGGACCGTATATTATACAGCCATTAAAAAAGACTCATGTAGGGACTTCCCTGGTGATCCAGTGGTTAAGACTCCACACTCCCAATGCAGGGGGCCCGGATTTGATCCCTGGTGGGGAACCAGATCTTGCATGCCGCAACTAAGAACCAGCACAGCCAAATAAATAAAGTTTAAAAGGAAAAAAAAAAAAAAGACTGAGGTGGTACTGTGTGTATTGACATGCTCAGATCTCTAAAATATGTTGTTAGATAAAAACATGCATGGAAAATATACAGAAAACACTTGAACCTGTAGTTATCTGTGAAGAGTGAGATGTGGAGGCCAGAGCATCTTCTCATTTTCACGTTTTTTAAAATAAATTTATTTATTTATTTTTGTCTGTGTTGGGTCTTCGTTACTGCACACGGGCTTTCTCTAGTTGTGGCGAGCGGGGCCTACTCTTCGTTGCAGTGTGCGGGCTTCTCATTGCGGTGGCTTCTTTTGTTGCAGAGCTCAGGCTCTAGGTGCGTGGGCTTCAGTAGTTGCGGCACGCGGGCTCACTAGTTGTGGCTCACGGGTTCTGGAGCACAGGCTCAATAGTTGTGGTGCACGGGCTTAGTTGCTCCGCAGCATGTGGGATCTTCCAGGATCAGGGCTTAAACCTGTGTCCCCTGCATTGGCAGGCAGATTCTCAACCACTGTGCCACCAGGGAAGCCCCTTCACGTGGTTTTTACAGTGACCATGTATAATTTTTTTTAATCAGTAAATAAAATGTACTGTTGTTCATCTACATGTAGTTGTCCTTTGATATTCTTTACGTTTACATTTTTATTTGAGCAGTGGTGTGGTCTTTTCTGAAAATTTTAAAACACTTTTAGAACCATTACAGTGAGTTTGTCTTCAGTATTACTGCTGAAGTGACTGCCCACTAATGTGAGGTTTGTGGTATCTTGTTATTATTATTATTTTAAATTTAGGGCCTCTAGAAAAGGAAACCAGATATATGTGGTGGGAGTTAAAAAACAAGACGTAAATCTATTTTAAATCTCTGCTGTACTGTTTTTCTATTTCAGTTACCTAGAAAAGTACGAGAAAGTTCATCATTTTGGGGAGGATGATGATGAGGTACCACCAGGCAATCCCAAACCACAGCTTCCTATTGGTGCAATTCCATCTTCCTACAATTACCAGCAACACAGTGTGTCAGGTAAATATCACTGGAAATGAACAAGGCATAGTTCCACAGTTTTGAATTAGGAAAATAGACATCGTCCAATGAATTGAATTGAACTAATTGGTATGAGGTCCCTTTCTGTCATAGCCTACATACAAGATTTTTAGTTGCAGGAATTTAGCGTTACAAATATATCTGTATTTTCAAGTGAAGTTTTAAAATTATTTCTTCGTCTAAAGATTAGTTTAACCTGAATAGTTACTAAAATGAGGAGAGGAAGGTCCTGTTAGGATTAGGGAAGCCAGAGGAGTACTCATAGCATCTAGATTTTCTACAATTCCTGCAATTCCCAGCACGGGAATTTCTCAGAAATGTTTCTTACTATTCAACTATTTTCCTGCTATGGTACCAGGGATTTAAGATTCTTTTCATTCATGTCATTCTTGTAATGGTTATAGAGGAATCTGCAGCTGAAAAGAACAGGACTCAAGTTGGAAATAATCAGGTTGAGAGTCTAATAAAGAGGTTCTTGAGACAGAATAGATGGGAGTTCCGTTGTTTGTGGCTCGGGGGGTTGAGACAGTGATACTTAGGAAGAGAGCTCTGAAGAGGTAAGCATCTCTTTTCTTTAATCACTAACATTTGGCCTGAAAAAGAGGAGATACATCTTTTTCAAGGGTATGTTCTTTATAAAATATACAGTTATCTAGATCTTTATTATTCTTCATTGGTACTAATACCAATCTCTTAGGTAATCCTTAGTTTTAAGCTCCCTTGTTTGTGCCAGTATCACTGATTTAAATTTTCCATTATCTATTTTCAGTTTCTTTCATGTTGAATTTGACTCTGTTTCTTCCCCAGTCAGCTGAGGAAACAGAATCTCCTAGAATCTGTGATCTCCGTTAGAAGAGGTTTTCATCTGATGCTTTTGTATAGTTGGGGCTTGGGAGGGGTGGTGGCAGTGGTGAGTGCAAACCAAATCTAGCTTTATCTTTAATGAGAAGTTATTACCTCAAGAACTACTGTTAAAAGGGAACATTTTAAGTCACCATGTAGAAGATCTTACTAATAGCTTAAGCTGATTAAATAAAATGGGGTGACTTGTTAGGTGATATGCTTCCTGTTTTTAAAAAGAGCTAATGACCATTGTCTAATTCAGGGATGTTATAGAGGGTATTCCTACATTGAATGAGACCTTGTACTAAAGACCTTTAAGACCATCTTGTAACTATGTTGTTCCTATATTTCATCAACAGCAGAACTGTCCATTCTTGTAGCTTAAATAGAGTTTGATGTCTATTCCATCTTCTCCATTTCTACATTAGATCTTGTTTAAAATGAAATTTTTTTCTGGATCAGTTTTTTTTTTTTTTTTTTTTTTTTTGTCCCTCTCCCCTAATTAAACATGATTTACTTCAAAAAAAAAAAGATAATTCTGGTATTTCAGAAGCCTAATGAAAGTCATTGATAGAGCTACACAATTTTTAAGGGAATGACAATTTCTTGATCTGGTGTTACAATAACTCCTTTCTGATATGCTATCATATGTCTGTCTTTTTTTTTTTAAGGAGAATCTGAGTAGTTATGTAACATATGTAACATGTTAGACAAAATCAGGATTGGGGACTTATGAAAGGAAAAAAAAAACTAGGACTTGCTGGGGAACATCAGACTACAATATATCTAATTCAAACTGAAAAGAGGTAGTGTTGCAGGGCAGCATTTATGAATTTGAAGGTGCTTTTTATTTTCTAGGAGGAGCCATAGCAACATTATGACAGTGTTCTAAAAATTAACATGACCATCAATATATAAAGCAAATCCTTCACTGATGATTCTTTTCAAATGCCATTAAGGAAATATAGTAAGCTTCATAGCTGTCAGTATATATGTGTGTGTCTGTTTGTGTGTGTGTAAATAAACACCAAAGTAGAATTACATGGTGGTAGATTAAGAGCTTTAGGAAATTTTAATAAGAATGTTTAAAAGATTTGTGTGTACATCTTTGATTATACAGCCTTACTCTTCTTATAGGTTTAGATTAATGTATTTGGATAAATGTATTTTATCTAGAGATGCTTATATTGTTGATATTAAGAAAAGGTATTCTAAAACAGTATTTTGAAACGTAATATAATAAATTGGCATTTAGTATGAAGTGCAATTCTACTCATAATTGTCATGATAGAATATTGTACATTGATAGAACATGGGACCAAATTTTCCTTTAAGGATACTGACGCCTTTTGCCCAGTGACTTGAAGTGGCCAAAAAAGTATTCATAGATTTTGCTTTGAATTAGTAAGTATTGGCATCAAAATATGGTCGTTTTATTTGCATAGTTTTTCATACTCTTCCATGCCATAAATACCTAATCTTTTTGTTTCCGTCTTTATTCTTTCTTCCTTGGTATTGATTTGGATACAGTCAGTTCTGCAGAATTGTAGTGTAGATTACTAAGGACTTTTTGTTCATCTTCTCTTACACTTTAAAATTAAAAAATTAATTAGTTTCTAAATTAAAGATTTTTAATTTATTTGCAATATCTTTAGCAGAAGAATTATGAAAGGCAAAATTGGTACATGACAACTCATTGAAATTAATAGAATTGCAGAATTTTAGAGCTAGTAAGGATTTTAGTGATCATTTAATCCAATTCAATCATTTCCGTCAAAGGAGACCAAGCACCCTATCCATTCGCATTTTTGTTATGTAAATTTGGGAGAGATTATACAGGAAGATGTATTATTTTAGTTTTATCAGTTGTATTTGAGCAAAAATTTTCCTTTACATGTCCCATATTCTTATAGACATTTGAACTACAGCAATCACTGCCAGTATCAATGGAAAGAATGTACTGTCTAGTATCTTTAATGTAAACAGCGCTCCAGGAACAATTATCCCTTTCCTCTAAACTGAAAACAAAGAGATTACCTCAGATTAAATTAGTTTGTCAGCAGTGATGCGTTAGTATAAACATTGAGTTAAGACTGTTGAAAATTTCCGATCCCATTCACATTATAACATTGTAGCTATTTAATCATACCTCCTTGGGGATGGGAAGGGAGGCTCTTAAAATCTTGTAAGCATTTTCTCATATATTATCATAGGAATCTTTACCAAGCCTCATATAATTAGAGGACTTTTCATAATTATCATATTTATTCATCTTATTTTAATTGGAGATGACTTTTGGCAAAGTCATTCACGTAAGGATGTATTGAATTGAGTATATGATGGCATCTGTTATTCTTCAGTAGCAAACAGAACAATTCCAAGATCATATTGAAAGCACATAAAGAAGACTGTGACAGATGTTGAATATAGGTTCCAATTTGTTTTCTGTTGAAGAGACTTGCATGAAAATTTTGTGGAATCTAAAAACTTAATTATTGCTGAGACTTGGCATCTCATGATCAATTCCACTGTGCGGTATAGAAATAGCAAAATCCCTATATTCACGGAAGTTATGTTACATTTTCCCCAGATATTTATGTTATTTATAAGAAATTTTACTTTTCAAGATTATAAAAAATGAACAACATATTATTGTTCAACCTTAAATATTATAAAGAATCGGAGTCTTATTCATTTATAAGTGTATTGTGATACTTCTTATTGGAGAAATTCCTAGAATATTTTAGAATTGAAGAGGTGTCTCAGATATCTACATTGGGAAATGAAGAAATTTCTTCCATGATTTTCTTCTGTGGCATGTTGTGACAATAGATTCCTACTTGCATTCCATTTAGTGACATTTTAAAAAGGTTTTTTTTCAAATCCATATTTTTCTGAAATGTTTCATCTAGCAGTTTTCTAACTCTTGTTTCTTGCCTTTTCTCATTAAACTAATTAGATCTTTATGTGAAAAATGTACTAGGGGTATATGTCTCAGGACGTAGCTGCCAAGGCCTAAACTGCACCAATTAAGAGTCAGTATTTCTAGAAATATAACATTTTCTAATATGTATATATTATGAGTATAAAATATATTAGTGTTCTGTAATCCCATCTTCTCTACCTTCAAAGTTCTAAAAATGTTCTAATTCTCCTACATAAAATCTTAGTTAGGAAAAGATTTGTTAGGACACAAAAGCATGAACTGTAGAGGTAGAAATTTATAAATCACACTTCATCAAAATTAAAACTTCTCTTTCAAGACATTGTTAAGAAAATGAAAAGGTAAACCATTCACTATCTGGGAGAGAATATTTACAAAATAAATATTAGATAAGTGACTCATATTCAGAATATTTTAAACTGACAGTATTAAGTGCCGACAAGGATGTACAGCACCAGGAACTCTCTCATACATCGCTGGTGGAAAGACAGAATGTTACCACCACTTTGGAAAACAGTTTCACAGTTTCTTGCAAAGTTAAACATACACTTTGTATGACCCAGCAATCCAAGAGAAATGAAGAAATATGTCCGCACAAAGTCCTGTATGTGAATGTTTACAGCAACTGTATTCAGAAGTGCCAAAAACTGGACACAGTCCAAATGTCCTTCAACTAGGGAATGGATAAACAAATTATGTTACAGCCATACTATGGCAGTAAAAAGGAACCAACTATTGATACACACATCAAAATGGATACTAACCTCAAAAGCATTTTGCTAAATGAAATAAATCAGGCACAAAAAGATATATATTGTGTGATTCTGTTTAATTGGCATTTTGAAATAAAGTAGATCAGTGGTTGTTTATGGATAGAAGAGAGGATCAACTACAAAGGAGCATAAGGAAACTTCTTTGGGGTGATAGAAATGCTCTCTATCTCCATTGTGGTTGTGGTTAAGACTATCAAAAACTCATAGAACTGTAGAACTAAAAAGCATGAATTTTACATATTATGTGGCAACAAATCTGACCTAAACAAGTAATAATCCTCCCAAAATTGGGTAAAGAAGGTTGGCAGCGTGTTTAGAAACATGATATTGTTAAAAATTTGAAAGGAACCAGTCTTTCTGGTTTATAGTATTTAAAAATTGGAGTAAGTCCCTTGAAATACAAGAATAAAAAATGTAGACAAGGTAAATTAAAATACAATAGTAATTTCGCAATGATATCCAACAGAATATGTACATTTTTTATGTTTTAATACTTTTTGAGGAATGTAATTTTCACTTAAGTTTAGAAAGTTGAACTCTAAACTTCTACTCAGTTTATATTTTATAAAAGAAAACAAACTTCTGTCCTGTATTCAGAAGATATTAACCATAAAAGGTTTCTAATCCTTGATATACTTAACAGTGTTTTCGTTTTTGTCTTTGTTAGATTATCTGCGTCAAAGTTATGGGCTGTCTATGGACTTCAATTCGCCAAATGATTATAATAAATTGGTGCTTTCACTATTATCTGGACTCCCAAATGAAGTGGACTTTGCTATTAATGTATGCACTCTCCTATCAAATGAAAGCAAACATGTCATGCAACTTGAAAAAGACCCTAAAATCATCACTTTATTGCTTGCTAATGCCGGGGTGTTTGATGACAGTAAGTTTTAGCCTTAATGTTTTGTATAATCATTGTATTAAAGGTGTTATAGATTTTTTTTAAAGGCTTTTAAGGGGGAAAGTACTTTTTATTAGGCAATATACTAGCATTCTTTATTTCCTTTTGTTATATTAAATGTATTATTATTATTTTAATTAATTAATTTATGGCTGTGTTGGCTCTTCGTTTCTGTGCGAGAGCTTTCTCTAGTTGTGGCAAGCGGGGGCCTCTCTTCATCGTGGTGCGCGGGCCTCTCACTATCGCAGCCTCTCTTGTTGCGGAGCACAGGCTCCAGACGCACAGGCTCAGTAATTGTGGCTCACGGGGCTAGTTGCTCCGCGGCATGTGGGATCTTCCCAGACCAGGGCTCGAACCCATGTTCCCTGCATTGGCAGGCAGATTCTCATCTACTGCACCACCAGGGAAGCCCGATATTAAATGTATTATTTAAAATAATGAATGTTTGGATTTTTTTTAACCTTATATATTTGAATAATAAAAGCCTCACTAGAGCTTTTGAAATTAAAATGCTGTATTTTTCTTATAGTAAATGTGGGTTTGTTGATTTGAGAAAATTGTTTGATACAAAATTCTGATAGCGAAAAATAGGACCTGGAAGAAATTGTTTTCTGAAGTCTGTTTCTGCTGGTGTGTAGTTATAATTTTTAACTAAACAATTTAGGTCAATGAATTTGAAAATTTGCTGCATAAATAAACAAAATAAGAATGATCAAATATTTCATATTTTTTTACTCGTAGGATTTGTTATTTGTAGGTTTTTATAAATCACGTTCTTTGTTTTCTGTGTAATTATCTCAAATCTAGGTTACTTTTCAGACCAAATTGCTCAATTCTTTAATTGAGCAATTTAACTAGCAATCCCTAGTTTAATAGGGATTTAGAAAATATGTTTTAAAATTTTTTCCTGCTATAGTTTTTCTTTTTAAAATATTCTATGTCAGCTGAATGTTATTGACATAAAATTTTTTCTTGCTTCTCAACCCTCCTTCTACCCCAATACCATGTAACTTCTTTTGTCAGAAGTATATTCTATTAATGGATTAAGGTATTGATATATTTTGAAATTATCATATAGGAAACTATATAGAACAGTAGATATAGTCTGAGAATTTCATGTAATATTTCATAGGTTCATGAGTATTTTTATGTTTAAACAGTGATGTGTTTGCAAATGAGTTCATTTTTCTGTAATTTGGGTCAGTAGTATAATTTTCAAACATACTTTTATTTGGGATTATCTAAGTAGGATTCCTTTGTTGTTGTTGTTGTTGCTGTTGTTGTTGTTGTTGGCCCTGCCCCACGGCTTGTGGGATCTTAGTTCCCTGACCAGGGATTGAACCAGTCCCTTAGTTCCCTGACCAGGGATTGAACCAGTCCCTCGGCAGTGAGAGCACGGAGTCCTAACCACTGGACCACCAGGGAATTTCCTAAGTAGGAGTCCTTACAATTTGACATGTACTTATTTTGTATGAAGACATTTTGAAATTAAACAAAAGTGAAAATGAGTTTCTTACCCTGCCAGAAACTATTCTTGGTTACTTGGAGGAGGAAAAAAGATTAGCACTTATCAGTTTGTATTGTAACTTTGAAGATCTAAATTTGGTAGATTTCCATCTCACTCTCATTTTCTTTGCTTCCTGATATTTCATTTTGATCTTTTAAAGACATTTTTCAGCATTTAATATAGAATGGTTTAAAATTGTTTCACATTTTTTTAGAAATCTTAAAATGAAGTTTTTAAAAATAGTAAATATTCTCAGACCAGAATAATTTTAGTGAATTCTTACCATTTAATCATTGAATAAGAATTACATTTGTATATATGATAAAAGTGAGCTTACCAGCTTTGATGCACTGAGGCATGACATTCTTTATACCCAGTTTATCTTCTTGCATTTTTTAGCGTTTTTGTTTATCTCAGACTAAATTATTATGTAGAGTAGCAATCTAAAACATTAATAATTTAGCAAATGCTGTTTAACGGATGTTTCTTTTATTTCAACAGTTAGAAGTTTAGAGTTCCAGAGTACATAGGGACTTTATGAAGACCGTATACTTAAAACAGTGGTTTTACATTATGAAAATAATTCTTTTGAGTTTGAAGATTAGGATATATTTGATTATGGGCATATTTCATAAGGCTCTTGAGAGGTTTTGAATTATTTTAGGGCATGGAATTTTAATTGAGAGAAAATGTAGATACCACTTTCCTTGAAGGTGTGTAATGTTTATACATATATGTATTTGAAGAAGTATAATAAAAATTCCATGTGACAAAAATTTAATTTTTCCATCTTACATTTCCATTCAGTATTTTTTTCCCAGTGAAGTTTTTCTTTATAAGGTTTTCTTCACGACAAACAAAATTTTGTCTCTTTTAGTAGGGTGTGGACTTCATTTTTCTGATTCAGTTGCTACGTCTATATAAATTTGATGTTTTATGAAATTCTTCTTTAGGTCACTGTAGTTAAATTTATTTATTAAAAACTTCAAATCTGTTCTTTATATCATGTCCCCATGATCCTAATATCAATATAATGTTAAACTGTTTCCATTCCTCACCCTTATTAGTACTTTTTCAATGAATAGTCTTATTCTAACCTAAGTACTTTACAACTTTAACTCAATATTAAGTAAAAATATTAGATCTATACTTAAAGGTGTGATAAGACTGCAAACATTCATTAAATCTTTTACAACAGAAAATATATCCATATGTTATGCATGTCACAGCACATCAATTTAAGGAGATTTACTTTTGTTTTTTTAAAGAATTACATTCTAGTTTTTCTGTTAAAAATTGCCAATACATAGTTTTCTCTCTGCATTTGAAAACCAATAGCTTTCATTACAGAATACAGATAATTACAGGTAGTTGATGAAAGTACCTACCTAATTTTTAAAGGTAGATGCCTATTGTGTCACAGGTTAGACATTTGTATTATACAACTTTACTGTCTCGTCCTGTAACTGACAAAATGAGTTAGCAACGCAGAGGAGAGAAAAGCGATATGTATCTATATACCTTAACCTCTGTTGTCCGGAGGGGGCAGGGTGTTATTAAGAAGCTTTTGAAAATAGATGGTTTGACTTTGCTATTGATAACTTTATCAAGAAATACAAACAAGCTATAGCTGAGAATGTTTCCTAAAGGAGATTTCATTGTGGGAATTATTCCCAAAGAATGCCTTGTCCACTAATATTTCAAATATGAATTACATAATTCTTTTTGAAATGACTATGAAGATTTAAAGTTATAACAGTTTGGCAATCTAATAGCAGTAGCATCAATTTGACTTTTTAATATGTTTCTCTTCTACAAATGAAAACTAATGCAGAGTAACTATTACAGTACCCTCATTTTTTTCTTATTGTCTGTATAACTATTATGAAAGTGAGTTGTGTATTTTTAGATTTTAGTGACATAAACTTTCTTTAAATTCTATAATTTAAAAAAACAGTATTTCAAAAGAAATTATCATGACTTTTTATCATTTATTATGAAACAATTTTTAATGAACAAGGTATCCTAAAATGTAGTTTTACTGTTTTTCCAAACCTACCTATTAAGGAACTAAGTGAAAGAAATAATTTCATTTTACTGAATACACTATTATTCTTTTAGCTTTAGGATCCTTTTCTACTGTATTTGGAGAAGAATGGAAGGAGAAGACTGATAGAGATTTTGTTAAGGTAATTCACGTAAAGTAAAATATTGAACCACTGAATTACATGTAGCCAAGGGCCAAGGGTCAATGGTTGCTTATTTTATATACAAATTGTGATTAACTTGAGTAAAAAATTGTTTAGAATAGCTAATAAACAGAAGTAAAGTTTTTAGTTATCATACATAGATTTCTGAGAATGATAAATCTGTAATAAAAGCAGTAAATCAAAGGATACCCAGACTGTGAGTAGCAGTCCTGGTAATTTCCTTAGGATTCTTTTTCAGTTCACTTAATCACTCTTCAGCTGTGTCTAATATGCCACTTGATTTGTTTGTTAAGTTTTATTATAGTGACTGTTTTAATTTCTAGAAATTCTCATTGTATTTTTTCAAATTTTCCCTTTTTGATCTCCTTTTATAATTTTTAAAATATATATTTAAAATATCATTTTATTAATATAATTAAATTATATATTAAATATATGATATATAAACATGAATATATCATATATTTTATATGTAAAATATAAATGAAAGCTTAAAGATATGTACATATACACATACCTGATAATGCTAATGTCTAAGCCTCCTGCAACTCTAATTCTGCTGATACTGACTTGGTGGATTATTCCTTTGTGTTTTATAATGTTGGTTTATAAATTTCAGCAATTTCTTTCTGTAGGATTTTTGTACAGATTGGTTGGAGAGTATTTCTTCACTTCTGTGTTGCTTTTGCCAGTCACTTGAAAGGAAATACTGATCAGAATGACTTTATATTAATTTTTTTATTGGAGATTTTTCTGATTACTCTGATGGTAAAAACAAATCCATGGGAGATGTGGAGCAGTCTAGTGGTGAACATATCATGGATTGTTTTTAACTGAAAGCTCACGCAGAGACAGTCAATCCCTTTTGTCTCCCTTTCTTAGGGTAGTAAACCTTCAAATTTCCCACCATGATATGGAGTTGCATTTTTAATTCCCAGTTTTACAAGCTCACCAAAGTTTTATATTCTGTCCTTACCCCACCCACTAAAAGCCAAGTCTCTTGATTGTAGTTAAGCAGATAATTTCTGTAACTCCAGAAAACTGGTGAGTAAAATGTACGATGCACAAAAAAGTACACTAAAGTAACACATGCAATCACAATGGGGAATGTGTTTGTCAGTATAGTCACTAAATCACATGAAATCAAGAAGACACCAATATGTTGAAGATGAATAGATGATCACCTCTGTTTTCATTAATTTCTGCTATTTATATTTTATTCTCATACTGTATTCTTTGGGTTTAAGTTTCTTCACTTTTTCTAATTTCTTGAGCTGGTGCTTACAGTTATTGATTTTTTAAAAATTTTTTCTAATATATACATTTGAAGCCATAAAATTCCATCCAAGCACACATTTAACTTTATACTTCCAATTTTGATATTTCATGTTTTTATTATAACTCATTTTAAAATATCTTCATATTTCCATTATGATTTTCTCTCTGAAACATGGATTATTTAGAAGGGAATTTTCTTAATTTCCAAAAACATGAAAAATTTTCTAGTTTCCTTTTCTTAATATCTAACTGTATTTCAGTATGTTCAGAGAAACATACTCTGTATAATTTTAAACCTTTGAAATGTTTTCACCCTTTATTTGGTAGCTTAGCATTGATCAGATTTTATAAGCACTCCATGTGTATTTGAAAATAACATATACAGGCATATCTTGCTTTATTGCCCTTCACTTTATTGTGCTTTGCAGATACATTTTTACAACTTTAAGGTTTGTGGCAACCTTGCGATGAGCAAGTTTATCAGTGCCATTTTTCCAACAGCATTTGCTCATTTCATGTCTATGTGTCCATTTTGGTAATTCTCAATATTTCAAACTTTTTCATTATTATTTTATTATTATTATATTTGTTTTGGTCATCTGTGATCAGTCATCTTTGATTTTACTACTGTGACTCACTGAAGGTTCAGATGATGGTTACCATTTTTTTAGCAATAAAGTATTTCCTATTCAAGGTATGTACACTGTTTTTTTAGGCATAATGCTGTTGCACACTTCATAGACTACAGTGTAGTATAAACGTAACTTTTATATGCACTGGGAAACCAAATTTGTGCTGACTCACTTTATTACGATGTTCATTTTATTGCGATGGTCTGGAACTGAATCTGCAATATCTTCAAGGTATGCCTGTATTCTGAAGTTGTTGGGTGTAAGTTTCTATATATGTCAGTTAAGCCAACACAGTTAATAATTTTTTTGTTTGTTTTTGTTTTTTTGGGTTTTTTTTGCGGTACGCGGGCCTCTCACTGCTGTGGCCTCCCCCGCCGCGGAGCACAGGCTCCGGACGCGCATGCTCAGCGGCCATGGCCCACGGGCCCAGCCGCTCCATGGCACGTGGGATCCTCCCGAACCGGGGCACGAACCTGCGCCCCCTGCACCAGCAGGCAGACTCTCAACCACTGCGCCACCAGGGAAGCCCCAGTTAATCATTTTCTAAAAAATTTTTTATTGGAGTATAGTTGATATACAATGTTTTGTTAGTTTCAGCTATACAGCAAAATGAATCTTTTATACATATACATATATCCATTCTTTTTTAGATTTTTTTCCCATATAGGTTATTACAGAATATTGAGTAGAGTTCTCTGTGCTATTCAGTAGGTCCTTTTTAGTTACCTATTTTATATATAATAGTGTGTATATGTTAATCCCAATCTCCTAATTTATACCCACCCCCCCCGCTTTTGATTTTGGTAACCATAAGCTTGTTTTCTACATCTGTGACTCTTTCTGTTTTGTAAATAAGTTTGTTTGTACCGTTTTTTTTTAGATACCACATATAAGCGACATCATATGATATTTATCTTTCTTTGTCTGATTTACTTCACTTAGTATTATGATCTCTAGGTCCATCATGTTGCTGCAAATGACATTATTTCGTTCTTTTTTATGGCTGAGTAGTATTACATTATATATATGTACCACATTTTCTTTATCCATTCCTCTGTCGATGGTCATTTAGGTTGCTTTCATGTCTTGGCTATCGTAAATACTGCTGCAATGAACACTGGGGTTCATGTATCTTTTCAAATTATAGCAACACATTTAATCATGATACTTAATAGTTCCACGTCAGTACTGGATCTTTGTTTTTTTTTTTTATTTTGGGTATAGTTGTTTTACAGTGTTGTGTTAGTTCCTACTGTACAGCGAAGTGAAGTAGAGTTCCTTGTGCTATACAGCAGGTTCTTATTAGTTATCTATTTTATACATATTAGTGTATATATGTCAATCCCAATCTCCCAGTTCATCTCCCTTCCCCCCTCCCCCACTTTCCCCACTTGGTGTCCATACATTTGTTCTCTACATCTGTGTCTCTATTTCTGCATTGCAAACTGACTGTCATACAGAGTGAAGTACGTCAGAAAGAGAAAAACAAATATCTCATATTAACGCATATATGTGGAATCTAGAAAAACGGTACAGATGAACCAGTTCGCAAGCACTGGCTTTTTCAGCTGTTTATTTCTTCATTTATGAAGAGAGATATGTTAAAAGCACCCAGTTTGATCGAGGATGTGTTTCTTTCAGCTTATAGTTCTATAATAATTGTGTTTTTATATTTTGAGAATGGGCTATTTAGTGCACACAGGTATAGTTGTTACATCTTTCTGGTTAATTGAACATATTATAAAGCGTCCTTGTTACCTTTAAGTCTCCTTTATCCTTTTTTTTTGGTCTGATATCAATATAACTATCAGCTTCCATTTGGTTGGTGTTTATATAGTTCATATTTTTATTTTTATTTGTTTATTTTTTTTGTGGTACGCGGGCCTCTCACTGTTGGGGCCTCTCACTGTTGTGGCCTCTCCCATTGCGGAGCACAGGCTCCGGATGCACAGGCTCAGCGGCCGTGGCTCATGGGCCCAGTCGCTCTGCGGCATGTGGGATCTTCCCGGACTGCGGCACAAACCCGTGTCCCCTGCATCGGCAGGCAGACTCTCAACCACTGCACCACCAGGGAAGCCCTATATAGTTCATATTTTACTTTCAGTCTTTTTTATCCTTATAGGCGAATGTTTTTTTTGTAAATAACATATATTTCAGTTTTTTTTTTCCCGTGTGAAAAACTTTGGGTTTTTTTGTTTGTTTTGTTTTGTTTTGTTTTGTTTTTGCGGTACGCGGGCCTCTCACTGTTGTGGCCTCTCCCGTTGCGGAGCACAGGCTCCAGACGCACAGGCTCAGCGGCCATGGCTCACGGGTCCAGCCGCTCCGCGGCATGTGGGATCTTCCCAGACCAGGGCACGAACCCGTGTCCCCTGCATCGGCAGGTGGACTCTCAACCACTGCGCCACCAGGGAAGCCCAAAACTTTGTTTTTAAATTAGTGCATTTATTCCATTTACATTAAGTGTAATTTTGATACAGTTATGTTTAAATTTACCATGCTCTGAATTGGTTTCTATATGTCCTGCCTGTTCGGGTTTGTTTTCTTTCCTTCTCCTTTCTTACCGTTTTTGAATTGATTTGACTGAGTATTGTTTATTATTCAGTTTTCTTCCCACTTAGTTTTTACATATACTTTTTCTGTTTTCTCATTAGAGATTATATTTTAATCCTTACTAGTTTAATAAGTTAGTACTTTTACCTCTTCTTAGATAATTGCAGGGACAATAGAACAACTCCATCTCTGTTTTCTTATTTTTTGATTTATATACTACTTTTGTTGTGCATTATTCCATTTTTGTCAGAGAACATATTCTATATGACTTCAATCTTTTTTAAACTTATCAAGACTTGTTTTATGGCTCAGCATATGGTCTTTCTGGTGAATGTTTTATGCATGCTTGAAAAGAATGTTTGTTGTACTATTGTTGGATATAATATTTGTTGATAACAATTAAATTGATATCATTGACAGTGTTGTTCAAGATTTCTGTATCATTAATGCTTTTCTATATAATTGTTCTATGATTTCTTGAGAGATGAGTGTTGGAATTATCAACTATAATTATGAATGTCTGTATCCCCTATCAGGGTTCTGTCAGTTTTTGCTTCATGTGTTTTTGACCTCAATTATTAGTGGCATGTACATTTAGGATTATTATATTTTCTTGATGATTTTATTTGTCATTATGAATTATTCTCCCTGACCTCTGGTAATTTCCCTTATCCTGAAGTCTCTTGTCTGATATTATTTATCAACACCAGCATTTTTATGGTTAATGTTTTCATCATATATCTTTTTCTGTCACTGTGCTTTTCATCTGTAGTTTTATACATAGTGTTTCTTATAGATGGCTTATAGTTGAGGCTTTCTTCTGCTTCCTTCAGTGCACCTTTCAGTGTACAATTTCTTCCTTTTCATCAATGCATTCAGACCATTTATACTTTATGAGCATTTTAAAGGTAACATTTCATTTTTGTGTTGTTTGCATTATTACTGACAATAAGTTAGTTTCATTCTTATTGTTCTTCCTTTTGTGATATGTTTTATCTGACTGCTTTTAAGGTGTTCTCTTTGTCATTGATTTTTTTAATGTGCCTTGTGTGGTTTTTATATTTATTAGTTAGTTTTGTTTTGCTTGAGGTTTATTTAGCTTCTTCGTTTGGTATTTTTCATGAAATTTGGGAAGTTTTTGTCAGTTATTTCTTCAAAAATTTTTTGTTTCCCCTCCTGCTTTTCTGGAACTGTTCTGCAGGCTACTGTGGCTCTGTTCATTGTTTTTAGACCTTTTTGTTTTCTGTGTACTTCATTGTGAATAGTTTCTATTGTTATGTCTTTATATTCTCTTTTCCAATTAAGCCCATCTAGTCATATTTTTTTATTTCAGATATTATGTTTTTCAGCTCTAGAAATTCCATTTGATTCTCTTTTATATTGTCCCACATTCATCTTAGTTATGTTCATATTTTCCTTTAAGTCCTTCAACATATTTAATAATAGTTGTTTTAATGTTCTTGTCTGCTAGTTTCACTATTTTTATTGTTTCTGGGTCTTTTTTTGTTGAAACTGAGTTTTGCCTTAGTTATGAGTCATGTTTCCCACTTCCTTTGTACATCTAGTAATTTTTTATTAGATATAGGTATTGGGACTGTTACATTATTTAGTGTCTGTTTTTTGGTATCTTCCAAGAATGTTGCACATTGTTCTGGCATGCTTTTAACTAATATATGGATAGTTGTTTTTAAGTTTTGTTATGATGAATACAGGACTAGTTTATCTTTATTCCTAAGGTATGGTCTTTTTTGGACCTGAATTAGCTGGGTGTATATACATATATATATATATAGAGAGAGAATATACATACATAAATATATATATATATATATATATATATATATATATATATATATATATATAAATAATGTCTTCTCAGTTTAGTAATTGCTATGACCTCTCGGGTTTATTGTCTCTGTATCGTTGTCTAGAAAGAGTGTTTATGTAAAGATATGGGGCAGTCACTGAGCTCACCTCATTTGCTTCCCATGTTTCAGTGATTACGGTTTTGCATTACTCTTGCCCAGTCTGTGAAAACAATTGTTTTATATATATTGGTTTATGATGAGATGACTGCTGCAGTACCGTTACGGCCTGAGCAAAATTTTCTTCCAAGCATTTTTCATAGATTTTAATTTTATATATATTTTTACCCATAAGACTTTTTTTTAGTATTTTATTTATTCAGCATTTATTTTGATTTAAATCACATCTACCTTTTCATGCATTTTTTTTTCCCAGTGCAGGTTTGCAGATATTTTTCTCAGTTTTCATTTGTCAGAAAATGTCTTTATTTCAGTTTTATTCTTTTTTTTTTTTTTTTGTGGCACGTGGGCCTCCCACCGCTGCAGCCTCTCCCGTCGCGGAGCACAGGCTCCAGACACGCAGGCCCAGCAGCCATGGCCCACGGGCCCAGCTGCTTCGCGGCATGTGGGATCCTCCCGGACCGGGGCACAAACCCGCGTCCCCCACACCGGCAGGCGGACTCCCAACCACTGCACCACCAGGGAAGCCCTTTCAGTTTTATTCTTGAAGAGCAATTTCACTGTGTAAAGATTCTACTTTGGCAGATATTTTCTTCCATCACTTTGAAAATATCCCATTGTCCTCTGGCTTCCATTATTTCTTTTACAAAGTTTCCTGTAATTTTAATTGTCTTTTTCAAGGTTATCTGTCCCTTTTTCCATCTTTGCATTTAAGATTTTTGTCTTTGCTTTTCAGGAATTTTATTATCATGCTCCTACACATTTTATTTATCTTTTCTTGGAGTTTGGGGTGCTTCTTAAATCTATGGTGTGGCATCTTTCAGTTGATTTAGAAAATTCTCTACCCTGTCTTTTCAAATATTGTTTTTGCCCATTCTTTCTATCTTTCCTCAGGAACTACAATTAATTTTATGTTAGAACTTTTCACTGTATTTGTCTTGAATGCTTTTATTCTGTTCATCCTTTTGTCTCCTTATGCTTCTAACTTGGTATTTTTTTCTGCCGTCTCTTCCAATCACTAATTCTTCCTTAAGTTGAATCTAATTCTTTGTTAAATCTGTCCATTGAGTTCTTATTTTCAGTTCTAGAATTTCTATTTAGCTATTTCTTATAGTTTCTACTTACATGCCAAACTTTTCGATTTTATCTTCTATTTCTTTGTTTATTTTCCATGATCATTTAAAATTCCACTCTGATATCTTTATTATTTGAAAATCCTGTGCCCCTTTTTTCTTGGTTATTGAATATTGTCTTATTCCTTCATATGCCTAGTTCTTTTTTATTGTTACCAAACATTTTTTATCATGAGTTTTTTTGCAGTGAGTCATTTTGGTGGTGGACCTTTTCTCAGATCAGTAACTTTAAATGCAAAGGAACTTTAATTCCCAAAACTAAAATACAATCATTTAGAAAATACATCAGAATGTTTAGAAATAAACAGTGAACTAATGGCCCATGTGCTTCTTCATTCGTAGGGAAGTAACAAGATAAAATGGCATAGAAAAGTTAAAATTAAAGTTCATTTTGTATAGACATATTAATATATAGGCAATTGTTTCTTAGCCTGAAAAAGATTAAGCAGTGGATTTCGACTGATTTCCTCTCTCTTACGGGTCAAAAAACAGTTTGTTGGTATGGAATACTGGAAAGGAAACCTAAATATCTGGGTTACAAATTTGTGAACACAAATACTTCACCACTTGCTGTTTGATTTTCTTCTAGATGTAGATTTACTCAGTAGCAAGCCAGCTATGTCTCAGGAGTCTGTAAATAGGAATACTGTGACTGTATGCAGTTTACTAATGGGATTAATGACTATCATAATTTTTAAGTACTGATGAGCATAAACAACTATTTCTAGATATTTTCCATAGCTATAAAGTGATCTGAAAATACCTGATTCATATCGGTGACAGTGTCAGAGGTTCTGCTGTTACTACTGTGGTTCGTTTTCTAACATTCAGAGTTGAAGAAAATGCTAAGGAAATGCTAAATTTTAGTTAGAGGTTAATGAACATGAAGATGTCATTTTTTTCTCCTCATTCATGTTCATAGATGCCCTGTATTTTTCACAGACCTTTTAGGGATCTGTGGGCCCTAGGCCAAAATGACACCTTTGAACTATAGAAAAATGTAGTATTTGTGTCAAAGAACTAAGTACATAGAATACAATGATATCTACTTGAACTAAAAATAGTAGAACTATTATAGTTTTAGTATGTGTGACTATTTTTAAAGTAATAGAATAGTTATTTCAAATTGTCAGAACTAAGTGTAATAATTTCTCATTACAGTTTTGGAAAGACATTGTTGATGATAATGAAGTACGTGACCTCATTTCTGACAGAAACAAGTCTCATGGTAAGTCAATGAGAAAATATTTTAAATAACTGAAATACCAATAATAATAAGTGAAATATCAGTTTAAGTAAAATATGTTTTCTTCTCTTGTAGAAGGTACATCAGGAGAATGGATTTGGGAATCTTTATTTCATCCACCTCGAAAGCTGGGCATTAATGATATTGAAGGACAACGGGTACTTCAGATTGCAGTGATTTTGCGAAATCTTTCCTTTGAGGAGGGCAATGTTAAGCTCTTGGCAGCTAATCGTACCTGTCTCCGTTTCCTATTACTTTCTGCACATAGTCATTTTATTTCTCTAAGGCAATTAGGCCTTGACACATTAGGAAATATTGCAGCTGAGGTAAGCATGTGACAGTAGCTTAAAACAGTTTTTATAGTTAGCACAATATTTAGTTTAAAATTTTAGGATGTGGGATTGTTATATTTGCCATAATTATAGAATATTAAATGCTTACATATAGTTTTTGCCTAAAGGTATTACACACTTTTGTGGAAAAAGAGAAATATTTGAAATGATGCTCCAGATTCATTGATGGCTATTCTCACAGTAATTACATTTTTTAAAGTTACGTAACATTGTTCGGCTCATTTTTATTAAATTTGAAATATACATTTGGATCTAAATTGGAAGAAGCCTACCTAAACAGTAGTGTCCTTTTTTTTTTTCCAGCTTTTATTGGATCCTGTTGATTTCAAAACTACTCATCTGATGTTTCATACTGTTACAAAATGCCTAATGTCAAGGGATAGATTTTTAAAGATGAGGGGTAAGCGCTCACTTAAGTTTCTCATTGTCTAAAGTACACAAGCTTTTTATCATCTTTTAAAAGACAAATACATGTTTGTGTGTGTATGCTTTTCAGGCATGGAAATTTTGGGAAATCTTTGCAAAGCAGAGGATAATGGTGTTTTGATTTGTGAATATGTCGATCAGGACTCATACAGAGAGATCATTTGTCATCTCACTTTACCTGATGTGCTGCTCGTAATCTCAACACTTGAGGTGCTATATATGCTCACAGAAATGGGAGATGTAGCTTGCACAAAAATTGCAAAAGTAGAAAAGAGCATAGGTAAGACTAAACCACAAAAAGCATTTAAGTTATTTTCTTTATTAAGGAAAAAGTATTTAATGTGGTTGCTGTAAAAAATCACAATTGATATTTGGGGTTTACTGTTTATTTTGAGGAGTCGTTACCTTTCAAACACGCTTGTTTGTGTTATTCTTTCTATTTTAGATAAGCAAGAAACTTCTATTATGTATAAACCAGGATGCATGTGGCTATCAGTAATCTTTACTTCTCTTTATTTCTATTACTGTATATTAAATTTGAAATCAACAAGATGGCTATGTCTGACTCTGGGGGGCAGGTCCATCTGTTTCAAGTGGTCAGCTGCTACTATTAAGCAACTAAAGCTGAGTGGAACAAGCTTCCTTCTCTTCCTAGAAATGCTAGTGGTGGTATTATCTTCAAAATCATTGAACTCACCTTCTTAGTGGGTTGTCAGTTTTAAACACACTTACTAAAACATGTCACGTTAACATTTTACTCAGTGATTCAAATGATTTCTTTCTTTGACATAAATATTAAAATTAGAGTTAATAAAGATTTGGCTTGAAAAGTATTACTATTGAGAAATTAAGCTGTACTTTCCATATCAGTGGTTCCTAAATCTGACTACACATCAGAATCACTTGGGGAGTTTTTTAAAATTGAAGATAGCTAACAGCCACTCCAGAGCTTCTAAATCAGTCTTCAGAGATTGAGCCTAAAAATCTTTTTTAAGGATCCACAGATAATTCTGATGTACAATGATTCACAGACTGGCATTTGAGAAGCAGCGTTTTATATATGTATAGCATGTGTCTTTCAACGATGTCATTGTTTTACAATATTATTGACTAATAACTGTTGGTTTTTATTTTAGACATGTTAGTGTGTCTGGTTTCCATGGATATTCAGATGTTTGGCCCCGATGCACTGGCTGCAGTAAAACTCGTCGAACATCCAAGTTCCAGTCATCAAATTTTATCTGAAATTAGGCCACAAGCTGTAGAGCAAGTCCAAACCCAGACCCATGTAGCATCTGCCCCAGGTTAGTGTTCTTGTATAATCTTTTTCAGTGTGGTTATTGGTATGTCAGATTTAATACTACAGATAAATTTAAATATGCAGCACAGAGAACTGATATTTTATAGTAGAGTAGGCTAAATGAGAATTGAGTATGTACTTTAATTTCTTAGACATTATACATTCCAGGAGCAGCAGGATCAACGTGAGCACAGAGGAAGAATAGTATAATAGAGAAATGAAGTTGAGAAGGATTTAGAGTAGTGTGAGGGATTAGATATTATTCACAACTGTGAAAGTATTAAGTGCCCTAATGGGTTTGTGATTTCAGTCATTGGAAGTTGATAGACCAGGAATTGGCTAATCATATGCTGCCTTATCATTCTCTCGGGTGGTCGTCAGAATACATAAGTATATACCCCTATTATTTCTAAATCTTGGACCAAACACCACAGAATCAGTAGGCTCAGACATGTGTGCATGTGTATACAAATGCTAATACATGTGTATATACCTGTACTTGTGCACCCTTCCTAGGATCCCATGGGTCAATTCTATTTAATTCAAATATCTTTAATTAGAATTCAGACCTGTCCTTCAGCTCTTGGACTTCTTTCTCCTGGTTCATTATGAGTTACAGTTTTTATATTTTAGCACTCTCAGCCTTTTTGTTGTCCACCTTCATTTGTCCTAACAAAAACAATCCATCTTTCACCTCACCTGCTCTCTTACTGTTCCCAAGACATTTCTCTTTCCTTGTTTTTTAATGGAGGATGCTCACTTTCTCAGTTGATCTTAACACTTTGTAGTTACTCTGGGAGCTGTGTGGCATGAATTTCTTCAGCTTCTTCCCCCTTCCCTTACAAACTTATTAGTATCTGAACTCATTCTCCTTCAACCCCTTGTGTCAGGAAGAGATGTTAACTACTTCTGAATCTGTGCTCTGAATATCAGTCTTTCCCAGCTACTCATTCCTATATCTTAAACCTCTTTTTCTTTACTTGCTTCTTCAGCCTAGAAATACATTTAGATCTTTCTCAACCTCTCCCACTATCCTTAAAACAAAAATCTCATTATCCTTAATCTTTAACTACCACATTCTTTTAATCACCAAATCTTGTTGAGTCTTCCTAAATACTCTATCTGGCCTTTTTGATTGCCAGTACTTATGACTCAGTTCAGACTCTCTTCATCTCTCTCCAGCTGTCTTGTTCTCCTCTCATTTAATATTATCAAAATTGTATACTCTATTTACACAAAGTATGTAATATGTATTGCATATCTCATTGATTTCCATTATGTCTTTCTGCAGTATATGGTAGAGTTGTATCATATGTGCATTTAACTTACTTGAATTCAACTAACAGAACTGGACAGTAATAGAAGGCATGAAATAAGTAGGTAATTTTGACTGCTGATCTATTCAGTGAGCTTTCACCCATAGGCAATAGATGTTAAAGAGCCCAATACATATTGGAGAATCGATGATCAGAAATTAATATTCCTCAACCTTGAAAAGGAAATGAAACAGTTCATACTGCCAGTTAAGTGGGTAGTGGGGGTATACTTTTATTCTTAAAGGAGAAACTTTTAAATTAATTTAAAAGATTAAGTTAATTGAGGGCCATAGAGAAACTGTGTTCAACAAAGTGGAATTAATAGATTGTCAGTGATACATTGAACTATAATGGGTCATTTGAAGAATATTCAAAGGTAATTTTGGTGAAAACTACCATTTTTTGCCTTATTGCTGACCTGTGACCTTAACAAATGAACCCACCCCCCAAACTAAGAGTTGATCCTCATTGGCAAATAGATATTGAGAGTTGTGGCTTGCTTGCATAGTAGTAAGTCATTGATAGAAGTTTGAATAGGCCTCTAAGAACCTAAAAGAGTTCATTTTTGAGCTGGTGAGCACTTTATTATTTGCTCATCGTGAATGACAACTCTGAATTGTTTGAGTAGTTAAAACACTTATAGTTTGGCTTTCCCCCCATAGTTTGTTTAATACTGCTTTCTAATGGAATGGTCATCTTCAAACTTTTTGCTCACTTCTGCTCATCACTATGAAAACTTGCATGACCTTTCACCCATTTTTAAGTTGACATCTGAATTTCTTTGTCATAATTTAAATAGTTGCAAATAATATGTTTTTGTGTATATTAAATTGATATTTTAAAATAAAAGTTACAACACTTTTTGTATCCAGTGGAATATTGATGCTTACCACCATCCATTTAAAAACTAACACAAACTCGTAATATTAGAAATTTTATACTATCTCTCTTTCTCCTTGAACTCATATCCACCACCCTATCAATGCTTACCTAGACATTTTAATTTAAAGTTTTTCAGGCTTCTGTTGTAAAGCTCTAAGTGTTTAAAAATTTATTTTATTGTTACAAGTTTTAGTAATAAATAGTACATAAATCAATAGTAAATATATTACAGATTTTTGTAAATAATTATTAAATAAAAGATACAATTATTGGAAGTACATCTCTTAATGAGATAGACAAGACATTTTTCCCCTTGTTCTCGGGAAAGTATTACTCTAGTGTGTCTCTGAATGAATTTTTTTTTTTTTTGCGGTAGGCGGGCCTCTCACTGTTGTGGCCTCTCCCGTTGCGGAGCACAGGCTCCGGACGCGCAGACTCAGCGGCCATGGCTCATGGGCCTAGCCGCTCCGCGGCCTGTGGGATCTTCCCAGACCGGGGCACAAACCCGTGTCCCCTGCATCGGCAGGTGGACTCTCAACCACTGCGCCACCAGGGTAGCCCTGAATGAATATTTTTTATTGCTAGAATAAAATTGGGTTCAGCATTAATTTTATCTGTTTTTCCTTTTTATAGATTTAAGTTGGAAATCTAGTTCACATCAATAAATAGATGAGGGTAGAACTTAAAATTCTTTAAATTTCTTCAGAATTATCTAAAAATTATTAAAATTATATTTAATGATCTTCTGACATTTTGAGTTCTCCTTTGTTTTGGTTGAAATCAAAGAATTAACAGTACTTGACTTGTAAAATTATTTGTTGCCCAGTCATTATAGATACTTACTTTTAAGTTTATTGAAAATGTATCAAAAAGATATTAACAAGATATGACTGTAAATTATAAGTTGCTACTCTTTTACTTAGATGTACCTTGTTTAACCTAATATGTTCAGGAAGTGTTAGCACAGTGGTTCTCAAACTTTACGGTGCATCGGAGTCACCCAGTGGGCTTAAGTGCTGATTTCTGGGCTCCATACCCTGAATTTCTGATTCAGGTGGATCGGAGAATTTTCATTTCTAACAAGTTCCCATGAGATGCTGATGCTTCAGGTCAGGGCACTGTACTTTGAGGACCACTGGGTTAGGAATATTTACATAGCTTTTTATCATGTGCATGAATACATTTTTGTCAAAGTCTTGGCACTGGAGATTTACCCATTCAATTATGGAAAATGTCTGCCACATAATCTAACGGTTAAAGTTAGTCTTTATTATCAAAAGTGTCTTGCCTCAATTTGTTATTTAGAAAAAGTCCAACCTTATTTTTCAATCCGAGAAAACATGTTACTTTGTGTTCCCATTGATACTTTCCTTATTTCAGAATTCTGAGATAGTTAAACTTGTCATGAGTTCGTCATGTGAATGAAATAAGATGCCACCACCTTCAATATTACTTTAAAATATTCTGAATGCTTTACTTACACAAGATTGTCTCAAAAGTAATGCACTCTTTGATAGTAATTGAGGGATAGAGGAGGAAAGGACATTAAGCAAAAATTGTCATCACTTTATATATGAATTCAGAACACACCAAAGGGCCAGAATACCCAATTTCTAAGGCCCTACATTGCCCTTAACTATAATATATAAAACACTGGGATAGACCAGAAGCCCTACCCTAATACCTTGGTTTAAAGAAGTTTTGTGGACACTAATATTTCCACTTCTCCCTTTGGTATTCCAGAGGTTTTTACACCATCGTCATCATCATCGTAGCTAACATAGTAACACTTACGTGCCAGGCATTGTTTTAAGTGACTTACATATAAACTCTAATCCTCATGACGATCTATGAGGTCGATGTATTGTTACTTTCCCCCATTTTATAGTCAGAGAGGTTAAATAGCTTTTCCAGCTAGTGAGTGATGGAACTTTACAGCCAGCCTCTCTGGCTCCAGAGTCATGCATTTAACTGTATCTTACAGTGCTGTAAAGGATGGGTGAGAGTTAAGACTTCCTATTCCAAGATGGTTAAAGAGTAGTCATCAAAGAGGAGGTCATGTTTTCAGGCAAAGCAGTTTTAGGAGGGAATATATACAAAACTTTGAGTATCTGAAAATTGATTCCTCAAAGTATAAGTGCCTTTGTATCCTTTGGAATGTCTTCAGGTATCCTGAGGACAATGCTTTTCATTTTGTAGCCACTTTAATAGTAATTATACATTTCAGGTTTATGCTTTTAATTTAACTGAGGCTGTATCATTCTTTATGCGTTGTTTATAAAGTTTCTCATAATTTCAACATAGTTTCTAATGTTTCCTGCAATAGGTTGTTATTTGATTCAGATTTCAGTCAGAGTAGGGTATACTCTGAAAGTATAATTGATGATGAAAAGGGGAGAAGATTTCTACATAGGTTTAGGCCCTAGAAGGGTATTTTCTGTAACAGTGTCATCAAGTTAGAGAAGAAAAAAGATAGGCTGGGGTTGCCCAAGGAAAATAATTTTGGTTCTAATTATTATGTTCTATTAAGAAGCAGAATATCACAAATATAGCTTCTGAAATGTGACAGACCTGAATTCAAATTCAGTACCCCTAAAAGAAGGCTTTCCAGCTACACCCTATCTCTAGCTCTGCTATTTCCATCATGTGTTCGTTTGTGAACTTAATTTCTGAGCTTTAATTTTTTCATTTGCAAAACGGGGACAGTTAAATTTAGAACTATATAGAAGATTAAAAACAAATCACATAAATATAAATGGCTTAATACTGAATAAATATTTACAACTGGCCGGCTGCTGTTAGCTGTATCCCAGTGGAAGTCTGGGGTCTTACCAGACAAAGGTCAAGATTGCTTCAGATCATTCACAGATTGGGCTGAGCTGTGGGGCTCCTCTAGTTCCCATAATTTAGAAATTCATTTGTTTTTTTTTTTTGAGGGTTCTGAGAAGTTTTGCTAAAATGTCACCTGAAAAAAAGTAGGTACATTTTGTAGGTTTAAAAAGTATAAGTTAATAATGCTAATTCAATGGTGAAACAGTATAATTTTTAATCTATAAATATGTAAGATTCATATTTTATTATAAACTTATTGTAATATGACTAAGTTTATATTATCTCTTATTTTTCTTGTTTTCATTAGTTCCAACATAGAAGTTAGCTATTTGTTCATCATACCCAGAAATTTTATATATGCCACTTATAGAGTTAATGTTAATCTTTTAAATTCAGAAGTGAAATTATTTGTGATGCAATCTGCTTCTGTAACTAAACTGAGAGATGCTTATTTATTGATGTGTTGTGCTGTGTGGCCTTCGCCTAGTTATTTTAATCACTTTGAGTCTCAGGTTCCCACCTCACAGAATTAAGAAAGGTAATATAGATAAAGTTAAAACTCAGTGTCTGACAATGGAAAAAATAGAGTTTATATTAGTGAAATAATCCATATTATCGTTATTATTCAGATGATTGCGAGGTTAAAAAAATAGTTTGTATGAAGCATCTAAGATAGTGCCTGGTATAATATGTGCTCCATTATAAGTTTCGTTCTCAAATTTGTATATTTTCAATATGTTTATACACCTTTTTAAAAGGTATTCATTGTCAATATTAATTGGTTCAGTATCCATTAACTAAATATGGCATATAGTTTTAAAAAATGATGTAGCTAATGTGTTTTTTTCTTTAGCTTCCAGAGCAGTTGTAGCACAGCATGTTGCTCCACCTCCAGGAATAGTGGAAATAGATAGTGAGAAGTTTGCTTGTCAGTGGTAAGTGGTCTATTTCTATTAAGGCTTTATCCTTGGGAAGAATAAAGCAAATGAGAAAAGGAAATGTATTTCAGCAGTCATCCAGAATGTTTTACTCTGTATTTCTTTTTAGTTAGGGTAGGATATCATTTATACAAAGAAAGGGCAATGTAAAATCACTTCACCTGTATTTTGGAATAGTTTGAAAACAAAATATTTATCAGAATTTTCAGAGTTAAAATAGTCTTTGACTAGAATTTCATTAAATTACACCACTCCTTTTCAAGTAAAATTTGTGTTAAAAAGTTATCATTGGCTTTGTAGAAAATAAGGTTTGTCAGATTATAGAATTTGTTTTCTTAAATTAATGTTTTATTAAAACTGAATTGGACTGACTTTAAGAAAATAGAACCAGATTTTGTTGTTAAATGTCCCTCTTTTTGAGCAAAAGCAAAGCTTCTCATTCATTGCTAGTTAATTTTTCCTTTTTGTGAGTAGCAGGGGTAACTAATCAAATAATAGAATAGCCAGTATGACTACATTGAAATAATCAACTTGAAAATAATATTTTCTTGAGAAGACTGACTGGTCACATCTCAGCCACTTTCTGAAAAAAAGAAATGTAGACTTGGTTAGAACCATTTCATTTTTTCATGGCTAGTTGCCTCTACATTGTTTATGAATTTCAACTTTAATTCTTTAGAAGATTAACAGATTGAAATGTAAGATCACTTTTCAATGATGTATTACTTTAAAAAATTTCTTTCTTTGATCCCTTTTCCCCCATCCTCTAACATTATTTTTCTCCCATTCCATGCTCCTGTCACTCTGTGTTCCATATTTTTGGTGCTTTGTTATCTGTGTTCCTATGACTATTTTCTCTACTTTTCCACTTTGCTTAAATCAGGTTTATGGTAATATCTCTAATTATTTGCTTTTTCCTCATGTTCTATATTGTTACACCTTGACCCTTTATATATGATGACTCTTATCCAATAATATTTGGAAATATTTATCTTCTATATTGAAACCAAAACAAGTTTTTTGTGTCTGGTCTTTTTGAAAGCTCAGTACTCAAAGGGTTATGAAAGTTGGAAAAAATATGTACCACATCCAGTGTAAAATGTGTGTGTGTTATAGACTTGATCTTATAAATCCCTGTTGCATATTTCTGCCATTTCTAGGGAGGAGGAGGAGAGAAGCATTTTAAACTATTTTATCATAATTATCATTTGATTCAGTTAATAAGAAACAGCTGTAGGTTGGCCTGTCATGTATATGGTGAGTCCTAGAAAGAGTCCTATAAGGATAACTAGGCCTCCAATCCCAATTTATAGGTGAAGTCACTTTATGACAAAGACAAACTGAAGTTTGAATTACCTTGTAATTGATTAGGAATAGAGTCTCGGAAGGGGAAGGGGAGTGTGCAGCATGGGAAGTATCATTGTTTTAGGAAGTAGTTAAAAGCTTTGGGAGAGTTTTTTCTGAAGAAATGTAATCCAAGAACACAGAAGTTTAACTTTAAGTTCAGTTTTTCCTCCATTTGTCACATCGCCAACAACTCTTAATTGGGAACATCTGTTATATTTTGATTATTACAAGACAGGAACCTGAGTATTCACTGAATAAAATTCGTTGTAGTATATTTGTTGCCAGCAGACCAACCCTGCTGATGTACTCACATCCCAATTTTTATATTTGTTGATAATGACTTTTTTATACTAAAATAGTTATGATTAAGTAATCTCTTTTTATTTTATTTACTCTGTCTAAAACCTAGCATGTATTTTTGTTAATAATACATGAGACAGTGAAATTTGATTAATGGACATAATTATTAGTTTATAACACATTGCCTTCAAATGGTTTTGTATATTTAAGTATGGACTCTCCTATAGTATATTGCATAATGCCATATATTTTTCTCCTCTTTTAGGTTAAATGCTCATTTTGAAGTAAATCCAGATTGTTCTGTCTCTCGAGCAGAAATGTATTCTGAGTACCTATCAACTTGCAGTAAATTGGCTCGTGGTGGAATCCTAACATCAACTGGATTTTATAAATGTCTTAGGTAGGATTTATATTTCATAACTTTAAATAAAGTCAATTTCCATCATTTACAACACCGCTTGCTCTTTAGAGAACACACCAGCTATCTACCTAGTTTTAAATATCTCCACTACTTGAAATTTTGTATGGTTAGATTGTAGTGTGATGGAAGTTTAAATACAAGGGAATTTTGGAAACCACATCTGGTGTTTGTGGTCAGCCATTACTAGGCTTACCAAAGAAAGAAAAGGAAGAAATCACGTTTACTTTTTTTGCACCTACTTTTATGCGTTAAAGACATGGCTTTCACCCTTTTAAGTCTTGACTAATAGTCTATAACTAAACTCTGTCCTCAAATATTATGGCTTTTTAAATATATATACATTATTTATTTATCTTTTTATTTTTGGCTGCATTGGGTCTTTGCTGTTGTGCATGTGCTTTCTCTAGTTGTGGCGAGTGGGGGCTACTCTTTGTTGCGATGGCTTCTCTTGTTGTGGAGCACAGGTTCCAGGCGTGCAGGCTTCATTAGTTGTGGCTCGTGGGCTTCAGAGCACAGGCTCAGCAGTTGTGGCGTACAGGCTTAGTTGCTCTGCGGCATGTGAGATCTTCCCGGACCCGTGTCCCCTGCATTGGCAGGCGGATTCCTAACCACTGCACCACCAGGGAAGTCCCATGGCGTTTTGATATTTTGCAAAGTTCATCAAATAGGCATTGCCTAGATGCAGCTTTTTTGTTAATTACAGTGTTAATAAATAATGATTTTTAAAATTGGAGAATTGACCTTTTATATTTAATTCCTTGCTTCCCACCCTTGCAGAATATAACTGTGATTCATACTAGTTCATACATAAGTAGCAGTGAATATGCTGCTGCCATTCGTGTAGCAGTTAGAAGTTAGTGGTTTTTGTTAATGTGCTAGTTATTAAAACTGAGTATGTGTGTACTTTACAGAACGGTCTTTCCAAATCATACAGTGAAGAGGGTGGAGGATTCCAGTAACAATGGGCAGGCACATATTCATGTAGTAGGAGTAAAAAGGAGGGCTATCCCACTTCCCATTCAGATGTACTATCAGCAGCAACCTGTTTCTACTCCCGTTGTTCGTGTTGATTCTGTTCCTGATGTATCTCCAAGTCCTTCACCCGCAGGTATTAATTTTTATTGTGTTTTAAATATTACCGATTTAATAAGAAGACTAAATGAAAGCTTGTATACCTTTAAGATGTGTAACTTTTCCTTGTTTTTCCAGTAACATTTTATTTCTCGTTCTATTATTTTATCAGATTCATATGATGCAAACTTGTTAATTTCTTAAGACTGTTTTCTCTCAAATTGAGTAAAATAATTTCTACATGCAGCTTTGCAGTCATTTCATTATGATTTTTGACTTTTCCCTATATTTTCAGGAATCCCTCACGGACCACAAACTGTAGGAAACCATTTTCAGAGGACTCCTGTTACCAACCAATCTTCAACTTTGACTGCAACACAAATGTCTTTTCCAGTACAAGGTGTTCATACCGTGGCACAGACTGTTTCGAGAATTCCACCAAATCCTTCAGTTCATACCCACCAGCAGCAAAATGCTCCGGTGACTGTCATTCAAAATAAAGCTCCAATTCCTTGTGAAGTCGTTAAGGCTACAGTAATCCAGAATTCTATACCCCAGACAGCAGTTCCTGTTAGTATTGCTGTGGGAGGAGGAGCTGCTCAGAGTTCTGTGGTTCAGAATCATAGTACAGGGCCCCAACCTGTTACAGTTGTGAATTCCCAGACATTGCTTCACCATCCATCTGTAATTCCACAACAGTCTCCATTACACACAGTGGTACCGGGACAGATACCTTCCGGCACTCCTGTTACGGTAATTCAACAAGGTGTCCCACAGAGTCATATATTTGGCAGAGTACAGAACATGCCGGCATGTACTTCTGCAGTTTCACAGGGTCAACAGTTAATCACCACATCGCCCCAACCTGTGCAGACTTCGTCTCAGCAGACGTCAGCTGGCGGTCAGCCACAGGACACTGTTCTCATAGCACCCCCACAGTACGTAACGACTTCTGCGTCCAACATTGTCTCGGCAACTTCAGTACAGAATTTTCAGGTAGCTACAGGACAAATGGTTACCATTGCTGGTGTCCCGAGTCCACAGCCCTCAAGGGTAGGGTTTCAGAACATTGCACCTAAACCTCTCCCTTCTCAGCAAGTTTCATCAACGGTGGTCCAACAGCCTATTCAACAACCACAGCAGCCAACCCAACAAAGTGTAGTGATTGTAAGTCAGCCAGCTCAACAAGGTCAAACTTATGCACCAGCCATTCACCAAATTGTTCTTGCTAATCCTGCAGCTCTTCCAGCTGGTCAGGCAGTTCAGCTAGCTGGACAACCAAACATTACTCCATCTTCCTCACCATCACCTGTCCCAGCTACTAATAGCCAGGTCCCTACTGCCGTGTCATCTTCTTCCACCCCTCAGTCACAGGGACCACCTCCTACTGTCAGTCAAATGCTATCTGTGAAAAGGCAGCAACAGCAGCAGCATTCACCAGCACCCCCACCACAACAGGTACAAGTACAAGTTCAGCAGCCACAACAAGTACAAGTGCAGGTTCAACCACAGCAAACAAATGCAGGAGTTGGTCAGCCTGCTTCTGGTGAGTCGAGTCTGATAAAACAGTTGTTGCTTCCAAAGCGTGGTCCTTCAACTCCGGGTGGTAAGCTTATTCTCCCAGCTCCACAGATTCCTCCCCCTAATAATGCAAGAGCTCCTAGCCCTCAGGTGGTATACCAGGTGGCCAATAATCAAGCAGCAGGTTTTGGAGTGCAGGGGCAAACTCCAGCTCAGCAGCTATTGGTTGGGCAGCAAAATGTTCAGTTGGTCCAAAGTGCGATGCCACCCACAGGGGGAGTGCAAACCGTGCCCATCTCGAACTTACAAATATTGCCAGGTCCGCTGATCTCAAATAGCCCAGCAACCATTTTCCAAGGGACTTCTGGCAACCAGGTAACTATAACAGTTGTGCCAAATACAAGTTTTGCAACTGCAACTGTGAGTCAGGGAAATGCAACTCAGCTCATTGCTCCAGCAGGAATTACCATGAGCGGGACCCAGGCAGGAGTTGGACTTCAGGTGCAAACGCTTCCAGCCTCTCAAGCATCTCCAGCTGGACAATCATCTTGTACTACTGCTACTCCCCCATTCAAAGGTGATAAAATAATTTGCCAAAAGGAAGAGGAAGCAAAAGAAGCAACAGGTTTACACGTTCATGAACGTAAAATTGAAGTCATGGAGAACCCATCCTGCAGACGAGGAACCACGAACACCAGCAATGGGGATACGAAGGAAAATGAAATGCAGGTGGGAAGTCTTTTAAATGGGAGAAAGTACAGTGACTCAAGTCTACCTCCTTCAAACTCAGGGAAAATTCAAAGTGAGGCTAATCAGTGCTCACTAATCAGTAATGGGCCATCATTAGAATTAGGTGAGAATGGAGCATCTGGAAAACAGAACTCAGAACAAATGGACATGCAGGATATTAAAAGTGATTTGAAAAAACCTCTAGTTAATGGAATCTGTGATTTTGATAAAGGAGATGGTTCTCATTTAAGCAAAAACATTCCAAATCACAAAACTTCCAATCATGTAGGAAATGGTGAGATATCTCCAATGGAACCACAAGGGACTTTCGATGCCACTCAGCAAGATACTGCCAAAGGTGATCAACTAGAAAGAATTTCTAATGGACCTGTATTAACTTTGGGTGGTTCGCCATCTGTGAGCAGTATACAGGAGGCTTCAAATGTGGCAACACAGCAATTTAGTGGTACTGATTTGCCTAATGGACCTCTAGCTTCAAGTTTGAATTCAGATGTGCCTCAGCAACGCCCAAGTGTAGTTGTCTCACCACATTCTACAACCTCTGTTATACAGGGGCATCAAATCATAGCCGTTCCCCACTCAGGATCAAGAGTGTCCCATTTTCCTGCCCTGTCATCTGACGTTCGGTCTACAAATGGCACAGCAGAATGCAAAACTGTGAAGAGGCCAGCAGAGGATAATGATAGGGAAACAGTCACAGGAATTCCAAATAAAGTGGGAGTTAGAATTGTTACAATCAGTGACCCCAACAATGCTGGCTGCAGTGCAACAATGGTTGCCGTGCCAGCAGGAGCAGATCCAAGCACTGTAGCTAAAGTAGCAATAGAAAGTGCTGTTCAGCAAAAGCAGCAGCACCCATCAACCTACGTACAGAATGTGGTCCCACAGGTGAGTCATTCTCGTATCACATTTCTCTTACAGAAATCCTGATGTGTCAATATGATTTTAGGGGGAAATGCACTGTTTTTCCATGTTTTACCTTGAAAAGTTAATTGGGTCGGCTCATCAATGTACTTAAGCTGTTGTGCTCTTTTATTTTTCTCTGTTTTTTATAATATTAAACAGTTTTCAGTTGTTAACTTTAGCACATGGTTTAAAGCATCTTTCTATTTTGTTATAGACCCAAATTAGTAATTTTGTAGAGCCAAGAAAGAGAAGCACTTCTAATCTAACGTCTTTGGGGGAATTTTTAAAACGTAACTTAGTCTCCTATGTTAGGGGGGTTGCGGGGTTGCTAAGGGTTCTCCAAAAGGGGATTTCTGTATTTGATTTTGACATGAGTGTATTTTTGTGCCTCCTTTCACAGTACTTTTGTAAAAAAGGTGAATTCCATAAGAATTTTTATCAAGTGTGTTCTTATTATATCTATGTATTGAATTAGTTGCCTTTATTCTTTAAAAAGGTTTATTTCTTATAATTTCAATTTGTTTCAGCTATTCCAGTATTTTAAATTTTGTGTCTCTTATTCCTTTGCTCTACTGTCATGTTTCTGCTATTCCCTTTTTAATATATATTATCCTGTCTCTGCATGCCTTAGTAAATAAAAGTGTTTTCTTGAATCAGTGCTACTGAATTGAGGGTCCAATCAGCTTGTAAAGATTTTAAGGACAATCTTGTATGCTATTTCCTGGATTACTACTTCTTCATTCTCTCTTTCCTAATTACTACATAGCCAGAACCTTCTGTGACTGTTGCCAGCTCTTCTAGCATTCTTCTGGCTTGGGTTTCTTCTCTGTGCTTATGATGATAACAGCAGATTCTTGGTATTGGTACCAAATCTAGATGGCAAAGCAGGGGTGGTGGTGGGGGAGCAAAATGGAAGATGAAAAAACGAAGAATCCCTTGCTTCAGAGCACGTCATTCACTAATATGCGTCTTTCTTCATGTGAATGGATAAAGCTGCTCTGGGGGCAGAATGAGGTTTTTAATTCATACGTTAGTATTGCTTAGATCTATTTCAAGCTACCTAAATAGGTTGAGTATTCTTTAGTGGATATTATGTACATGGCAATAATTAATAAGGAGTTTTGGTGGAAAATACTAAATCATTTTTACTTAAACTTTTACAAGTTGAGTTTTTCATTTATTAAGCACACTAAAAAAGTTTTTTTTAGTAATGAAGTGTTTAACATATAGTAAGCATTCAGCACATTGTTTTAATTTTATATTTAATAATTTTCCAATTCATCTTGATTATGTGTTTGACTTTTTTTCCTTTTAGATTCCTTTATAATCCCAAAGAGTTATAGTAGACCAAGCCAAATTAGAGAAAATCTCTATTACTATGGAATTGTTTCATCCACCCTCATTTTTTGTGTCAACCTTCCAGTGTGGTTATATTCAATAATGATACCTAAATAACATAAAACGAACAACAATACTGGCTAAGACTAGGACCTGTGTTGGGAATTTTGCACTAAAGCATTTTCTTATTTGATCCTCAAAGAAAGTCTATTAGGTAAAAATTTTAATTTCATTTTAAAGATGAGGCCCTCCAATGCTAAATAACTCGCCCACGGTTACCAGCTAATATGAGGTAGTACTAGGACTGAAACCTGGGTGTGTGTCTGAAATCAAAACTCATGCTATTAACCCATTTCTCCACTATTCTAAAAGATTTCTTTGTAAAGTCCTAGATATCCCTTTTATATGTAACATATTGATTATTTTAACTATTAGGTTATAGGATGTGAGTACCACCGATTGATAATTTTAGGATATTAATGCTAGAATTTAGCATATTGGAATGCATACATCTAACTCAAGCCATAAAGTTAATATATTTTATTCCTAATCTGAAAAATGTGTATAAACTTTTTATGTATTCTCTCCAGGAATGTAGTTTATTTAAAATAGCTACGGTCTAAAGTTGGTATTTGGTTGGCATGTAGAAATTTATAACTTTGCAAGGAAAAAGAGACATAACATACATGGTGTCTGTGAGAATGAGAAACAAAAAAACAGGATGTGTATGTATAACTCTTAGCACAGTGCCTGCTACACGGTCTGGCACTCAGTAATGGTGCAGGTATATTTTATCTTTATATATAAGATAAGGTACCTATAAAGGCTAAAAAATTATCAGCTGTTCAAGATGGAATCATAAGTTTCCTTTGAAGGGAGGCTGTTGGGCCTTCTCAAGAGCCTGCTAATAAAAAACCATTTCCATTGTTGCCCAGAGTCTTTAAATTTCTTTATATACTCTCAAAGTTGCATTTTTAGGCCTTGGTTTAACACCATTTTATTCACTATTTGAATTGGTACTTTAAAGGGGTAAATGAAATAGAGGAATTTAAATGTGATTTTTTTTTTTTAGCCATACCTTGTTATTTCCACCATTTTAAGGGGTCTGGGGATGTTAAGGAGGCACCTTTACCCCAAGAAGGGACTTCCAGACTTTTGCAGAATGCTCAGAGCTGGAAAGGCTGCAGGGAAACGTCCCTGCTGAGAATGGCCAATGGGTAATCCTTCCTAATACCATTGTTACTTAATTTTTCTTTGTTCAGTTTTGTTCCTTCTCACTCCCATTAATCAGCTGTATTAATTTCATTACAGAAAAAAAGCTAGCAACAAATAAAGGAGAAAGATATGTGAAAGTAATATAGCCATAGATTTTGTTTTTAAGTAGTATTTAGCTGGGTAGGTTATATAAATACAAAATAAATTGTACTTCAAGGCACATTTCTTTATTTGTAACTATTTTTTTTCAATCTGTTACATTTGCAAGTTAGAGTGCAATATGGGTACCGTTTCTGAAGGCCATACTCTCTTCCACTATTCATGAATTTGTATCTGCTGGAGGCATAGTATTAGATTGGCATGTAAAATAATAAAAATGAAAGAAAATTAGTTATAAATACTTACCTAAAGACTTGTCTTTTTCAGGAGCATGTAAAACACATGTTGAGTATATCTGTATCTGTTCATCCCATGATCTGATGCCATACCTAATTCTTGTATATAAAGATAGTTTACTTAAGGATGTACTTATTTAAGGCATTTTATAGATGCCGCTCCTCAGTTTCCTGTCCTTCATACATGAATCCTTTCTGAAATGGTGCCAACACTGAATATGGGTATCTTCCTGGTCCCTTTCTTTCTTTGATAAAGCATTTAAAAAGTTACTCAACCCATCAGAAAGCATACCTGCAGCCTCAAGGGGGCAGTGTTTAGTCATAGCCATAGAAAATCATTTTAGCAAGAGTCACAAGAATGTCATTTTAATTTTTTTTTTTTAAAGAGTATTACTGCTTAGATTAGTAGACTAGTAGTACACTGTAATAACTAAAGTCATTACCACTAAACCTATATTTTTGTTTACATTTCAATGTGTTCTTATAAGACAGGCTTGGTATGTATATATTATCTAGTTATACTTAATAAGAGGAAAAAAACTGGATAGTTTAGGAAAATAAAGGAATATTAGAGCAGAAAGAGCCTTAGATATTATCTTGTCCATAACCCTCATTTTTAAGAGTTGAATGAATTCTCCCACTCTCACAGAGACCTCTTTTCCAGTGATTTCTGTTATTGTCTTAATTCTGTTCTCTAAAGATCTGTACTACATTTAGACTAAATGTAATCTCTTTTATATCACATTTAGAGTAAATCTAATTCTTTTTCCTTACAAGCATTTAAAAGTATCTCTCCTTACTCACCTCTTCTTTAGAGTGTATTTTCCTATTCATTTCAGTTAGACCTTAGGTGTTATAGTGTCTGGTTTATTCATCATCCTGTTCACCTCAACCGGTTCCATTTTCTAAGTGGCTTTCAAAATGTGTAGCTAGAATTGAACACAGTATTTCATTACTACTTAGTAAATAATTTATTTTGAGAAAAATAAATTATGACTTTGTAGTTTTTCTAACACAGTTTGAATGTTTAAATTTTAGTCTTACTCTAAGGTTTTTTTAAAGCTTAATATTAATAAGAAAGTAAACATTTAAGAACTTCAAATCCCGTCATATATCAGAAAGTATCATCAGTACAGTCTAGACTTTTCAGCCGTAGTTTATTCTTGAAAAGATGATAAAGGCAAGATTATAATTTCTTATTTTAACAAAAAGAAATATCTTTGCCAAAAATAAAACTGCTACATTAACATTTTTAGATAATTTTACATTACAAAAGGAATCAGAATTATTTCATATTCTTTGTATAATTTTACTTTTCTGGTCCCACAGTACTGGAGAGGTACTATAATATGAAAAATTAGTTCTACCTCAATAGAGTAGAGCAATGGTAAAGAATATTGCTGAAGAGTGATCATTCCAAAAACATGGTTTTAAGACCTACTTTTACATTCACATTTGAGTTAGGGTTATGGTTAATGATAGGGCACTTTTACATCCTAAAAGAAATGCATTTTGCATCTTATGTAAAAGACCTAGTTCTTAAAACATAATTAAGTAGTACTTGGAAAAACATGCAATACAATATAAACAACCTATTTAAAAATTAGTTTTGTTGAAAGAAATGTATAATTTTTTATTATAGGAGGAAACCTAAAAACACTCCTTTAGTCAAAGAAAATATGAGTCTTGGAATTTCTCACTTGGTACCTTTTATAAGTACTGTACTTCTTTTTGTTTCGTTGATATATTTATCTCTGTTTAATTTTTTTTGTTGTTTCTTGTTTTTTACTGTGAAAATTTTTAAACATACAGAAAAGTAGAGCCAATAAGCCTCCATGTATCCTTCACCCAGCTTTAGATATGGTCACCATTTTGCCTTTCTAGTTTCATCTCTTCCCCACCACCATTTTTTTCCCTGAAGTAAAGTAAATCCCAAACATTATTTCATTTCACCAATAAATACTTTAGTATATATTTATAAATACTTTTAAATATATATATATATATATATATATCCATTATATGGATAATAGTAGTTTAATATTATATGACACCCAGTTCATGCCCAGTGTTCCCTAGTTGTCTTTAAAAATGTGTTTCTTAAACATTTTGTTTGAATTAGGATCTACAAGTTTTCTGCACATTGCATTTGGTTAATATGTCTTTTATTCCTTCTTAATTTAACAGATTGGATTAACTGCAGTTATCCTTGCCACATCCCTCATTAATCATTAACAATTGGGGCTAAAATACCCTATGATTCCCTGTTATTTAACTTTTCTGTATGAGACCAGTAAGAGTTCTACATTGAAGAAGAAAAAATAGGGTAAAGCTTTGTTAGCACTTATAAAAACAAAAATAAGCTTAATTTACAAATATATGACAGGAGAGTCAATAAAATACCAAATGTAAATGGTAATAGTGTAGGGAACCAGAAAGTTCATTATGGAGGAATTTGATAGCTCTGACAAATTTACCCTTTAGTTAAAATTCTGGGATTATATTTGTGTCAGTATTTGTATTTGGCTCAAATTGATCCTTTTGGCTACTCCTATTTATTAGAGTTTCCTGGAATTTTTTATGCAGTATTTTCATTTCAAGGAAACGGTTTGACTAATTTTTTGCTGTTGTTGTTGTAAATAGATTGATTCTAATGTTATCTTCCCTTCCTTTCTCTCTGATCCTCTTCTCTCCCCACCCCCACCCCCACCCCCACACCCCCCAGTTCTGCTTTCTTACTCTTAGTTTATATGGCTTTAAGAATCCACAGGTGAATGATTGTCAATCCATGTTCCCAGCTTTAACTTCTGTTGATAGATAATTGCACTTATTGATCTGTCCCTGTCTCCAAAGTGAACTCATCATCTTTCCTCCAAAATATGGTTTCCCTCTGGACTTTTCTATTAGCATAAATAATAATTGTAACAATTGGCATTTACTGAGAATCAGAGCCAGGCTCTTCATGTATAGTTTCTCTCGTCTTCCCACCATCCCAAAAGTTAGATTTTATTATTTACACTTTATAGATGAGGGAATTGAGGATCAAAAAAGGTTAAGTAGTTTGCCCAGGGTCACATAGCTAGTTAAAAGGTAGATTGAAATTCTGAGTCCTGATCTGTCAAGCTGGAAAGTCCACATCCTACCCATGATACCTGTACTGCCCTAAAATGCATGTTTTTCATGCATGTATATGTTTTCTCACTAACAACATGATAAAATAATGAGTGGGACCCTATTAGAGAAATAACTTCAATCACATCCCAAAGTAGATTTTTTTTTTTCTTAGAACTTGGAACTCAAAAGTTCTTATGACTTCACATTTCTAAGAACCTTTTCTTTTGGCATTTTATTCTCTTCATTTATTCATTTTTATGCTGTGGCCTTATGTGTTTGTGTTTTGTCTATTTTTAAAAAATTATTATGACTTTCAGTAAGAGGTTTTCAGCAATTTTTAACTTAATTTTGCTCCACTATTTCCAATATTACCTTATAAATAAACAAATATATTTAATATTTTCCCAAAGTTTAAATGTGTTACCTTTAAACAATGTTTTGAAAATGATGTGCTACCATTTCTGTGAGAAATTTAGTATTTTTTCCTTTGTGGTATGTATGTTATGAGTGAAATCTGAATTAAACTTCAAAGAAAATGTATTGCCTCAAATTGTTTTAAGCTACATTATAATTATTATGTGTTTTTCAGAGAGAAAGGATGGGATATAGAAGAGAAAAAAATGTAGCTTATATTTAAAAAGACTTATGCATACAATTAGAATCCTTGTATTATCCATCAAAACTTATAACCGAGCAACTTTAAAGACTAAAATTGTTAGTTAAGATAGCTTTTGCTGCAAAGTAATATTTACAACATTTTACTTATATGGTTACATCATTTTTAACATCTGAAATTCCCTTTGCTTTATACTATATATTGTTTTATATTCATTCAAATCTTAAAGGAAATATTATACAAAGAAGAAATAATTTGCAGTTGATTTTTTTGTGAAGAATATATGTAAGTAAATCAAATGGGTGAATTTATAATAAATTTCTCTTTTTAATCTATAATTGTGTTTCTACCCAATTTTATTAATTAAAAAAATCTTAATTCTAAATAATGTATATTCTGTGATAGTAACAACAATGCAATCTTGCTCTAATTCATTTGAAATGAATTTGACTTCCTAAACATATTTCTAAAATTAGTTATCTCTTAAAAGAGTTTCTAAAAGGTAATCATTAAAATTACAAAGATAAATTTTATATGTTGGAAGTGCATAACTATCAATGTAATCAAATTCATAAGCCTATGCTATAAGATATGAATGTTTTTCAGTGTCATTTCACAAACTGTGTGGTTGTGCTTTTTCACAGAACACTCCTATGACACCTTCACCAGCTGTTCAAGTACAGAGCCAGCCTAACAGTTCTCAGCCTTCTCCATTCAGTGCATCTAGTCAACATGGAGATCCAGTGAGAAAACCTGGGCACAACTTCATGTGTCTGTGGCAATCTTGTAAAAAGTAAATGGCAGTTCTATTTGATATATGTAAATGCTCTTTATTCTGGAATGCCTTTGTATTTAAATTCCTGTCATCTGTAGTTTCATGAGAATTTTCTTTTGAAACCACTAACTTTTTAGCAAAAATATTTTATGTTAGAAGTGATATTTACGTAGATCCAGTGGTACCTAAGCCAAGAAATTTATATAAATGGTGGAAAGAACTTCATTGCCTTATGGTAGTTATTAGAGAATATTTCAGTATTAGTTTTTAACAAAAGAAAATCAGCTAAGAATTTGATTTTATATTTGCCTATGAAAAGAGATAGGTTTTTTAAAGTGACTTGAAGTTAGTGGTAGTAATAGAATTCCTATATAACAGAAACTTAAAGATAATCTCTTATTGAAGAATGATTTGTCTTAAATTTGAGTTTAAGATGGACACCCCATGAAAATTTTAAAAACCATATTATCTCACAATTTAATAACTAAGATGAACAATAAGTGGAATTGAATTTCTTAAACAAGGCTTTCTTAGACTTAAAGGAAAACTTGTGAATAATACTGAACTTGAGAATAATATTGTTTAAACTAAAATCTCAGTTCCTGTAACAGTACTCAGCTAAGAACCTTTGCCTTGTCACTTTTTAAGAGCTCTAGGACTAAGGCACTTGTCTTAATAGACATAATATCCTTCATTTTTTTAGATATCAAAGATGCCATTTTACTTTTCCTAACAATAGCAGAAATTGCCTCATCCTTTTGAAAATTGTATTTGCTATTCATAATTTTTATGATATAGACAGATTTCATATATAGATTTGTTGTAGGATTGTGGCTGTCAGTGTAGCCTAGGGATTATTAATAGTATGCAGAATTTCTTTGGACAGTGTTTATCAAACTTTAAATCTCAACCCAGCAGTGGGGTCATGAAATCATTTTGGCAAGTCTACCAGGAGGGTTTTGCTTGTTTTTCTTTTCAGTAAAAAAGTGAATAAAATATATCAGATTCCATTATGTTGGTAAGGGTAAGTATTGTTTTCAGTTATATGTGTATATAAGTATGCATATCTAGGTCATAGTGTAAAAATCTGTCAAAAAGCTTGTTTAAAATTAGTGCTTTAGGTTCTGTTTCTTTCATTTATTTAATTTGACCATTTTTTTAAAGTTTATGTTGTAAGTTAATTTGAAACTTTTTTCACTGATGTCAAATTCTATTCTTTACTTTTTTTTTTTTTAGATTTTGTTTTTTGTTTTTCCATTGCAAAATAGTAGCTGACGGAGTAGGTAGTCAGTTAATGCTGTTAGTTGACTAAAAAGTTTCAGAATAGCTTCTTTAAATGAAGTGTTAGAGTATTTCAAGAAAAAAAAATTTGCTGGAAGAGTTAATGAACCTAAATGCACAGCAGTTTCCCATCTTGCTAGTAGGATTAGTGTTACAAAATTTGATGATCTACCTCTTCTTTTTAAGTCTTTTCTGGAAAAGACTCAACAAGACTTCTTAGACCTTATCAATTTTTAAAGTCTTTTTAGGTACTGCATTTGGTAAATAAGTTCAGTTTGATTCTGCAGATACTTACTGAGCACCCTTTTAGAAGGGTTCATGTGCTCGGAGGTAGAGATAAAAGATCACTCTGAGCTTTTAGGGAAGCAGATCCAAAAAACAAATAAATTACAGTTTAAATAAGTACTGTACAAAGATAGTCTTACAGCGTTACTGGCAGCATAATGGGCAGTTAATATAATGCCGGGGTGGTTAGAGAAGTTTTGCTATAGACATTTCTTTTGAGTTGGTTGTTAAAGAATGAGTAGGAATTTGTCATGCAAAAATAATTCCAGTCAGCATAGCAAGTGCAGGGAATTATAGAAGGAGCTAGTTATGCCCAGGGAACTATGAGAAGCTTAGGATACCAAGAGCATAAGGATGTGAGGAGAGTAAAGGCTTTTATTACAGTTGACCCTTCATATCTGCATCTGAGGGTTCCACCGAACATGAATCAAAAATACTCCCCCCAAAATTCCAGAAAGTTTAAAAAAGCAAAACTTGAATTTGCCGTGTGCTGACAGCTATTTACATAGCATTTGCATTGTATTAGGTATTATAAGTAATCTATAAATGATTTAAAGTATATGGGAGTATATGCTTAGGTTATATGCAAATACTTTGCCATTTTATATAAAGGACTTGAGCATCTGCAGATTTTGGTATGTAAAGGGGACCTGGAACCAATCTGCAATGGATACCAAGGGATAACTCTATTCATTTTTAGTTTCAGTTCCAAGTGGAGTAATCCATGTTGTAGCTATTGTCCCTACATAGCTATGCTCTAATTTCTTTAATATCTGATCAAAAATAGTAATGAAGAATCTTCCTTGTTGCAATCAGATTCAGAACTAAAATTATTTCCTTCACTAATATATTATTGTGAAATGCGCCATTCGCCCTTATATCACACGTATTAGTAATTACTAATCTTTTTTAATCTGCAGGCATGTATCTCTAAAAATTGAGGACCCTACTCTTTAACCATAAGTTATACCCCTGCAGAAAAATAACATTAATTTCTTCAATATTATGAGTTCTTCAGATAGCCAGTCAGTGTTTACATTTCTCCGCTTGTCTTCTGTTTACTTAGAGTTTGAACTGGAATCCAAGATTCAAACATTGACTCTGGTTGAAGTCTTTTAAGTCTCTTTTAATCTGTAGATTACCCCTCCATCTCTCAGTTTTTTTCCTCGCAGTTTTTTGTTGATAAAAGCAGGTCATTTGTCCTGTAGAGCATCACAGTCTGATTTTGCTGCTATTGTGTAGCATGTTACTCTGACCTTGAATTTTCTGTAAGTTAGTAGTTAGGTCCGGATGTTTGATCAGATTCCAGTTTGATTTTTATGAAGTGTGTTTGAGAAATGGCATTGTGTACTTCCATCAGGCGATAGGTACTATCTTGTGTCTCTTTTTGTGATGTAAACAGCCATTGAAAATTATGGCCTAGATACATTATTTTATTGTTTATAAAATGTAAAACTTTCCTTTTTATCAACTCTGATTTCTCTAAAGAATAGTTTCTAGAGAAAAGGCTAGAGAGATTATTATTTCTCTTATTTACCAATTTTCAAAATAATGAGTTGTTTACTAACACTGCAGAAAGCTGACTATGAGGTTAGGTTTTCTATTTTTTAATTTGCTTTTGATTTTAGTATGGTTGGGAACGAACTTATAAACATAAACATATTTGAAGTATTTCAGTGCATTGCAGTTATTATATCCTTCTTAGTGTTCAACTTGTCCCATCTTTGGCCAGTGAAGGCCTCTTCAAGCTGGTTATGGTCTTAATATGTCTTTGATAGCTTCCTTGCTCTCTGTTAGATGGAATGTTCCAGACTTAACTTGTATATTTCCTGCCCCATATGGGGAATCAACTATTTCGCCAAGGACGTCTGGTGTCTTTTAATGGGAAATGATATTTAGTCTAGGCTTCAGGGAGTACCCATTGCTTTTAAGTTGGTTATTGCTTCTAGGACTTTTCAGTGGACAGACTAGAAAAACTAATGGTTTTTATTTCATGTTTAGAAAGACCACCTCAATGCTTAGATCATAAAATACACATTTTGTTGCCTTCTGCACTTGAATATTTTTTTTGATCCATCTGTAATTTAGTTTCATGTATAAAGTGAAGTGTGAATCTAACTATTGTTTTCCAAATGACTAACATATTGATGAGTGCATTTTTTCTTTAGGCATTCGAATGGCCACCCTCGATATGTACTAAATTTCTGTATGCTTTTTTCTGTTTCTGAATCACTTGTTATCCAAGTGGTCTCTGTCCTTATCATACTGTCACTTTCAGTTTTGATGTTGGATGGCAAGTTCCACCTCCTAATTTTCTTTTTCAGTGTTTCTCATTATTGTTTCAAGCACTTAACCTTGCACCAGGCACTGTGTTAGGTTTTGAAATTAGAGTGATGTATAAATCAGACTTGATACCTGCACAGATATTTATCCTTTCAAATGAACTTTAGAATGTTTCCAGAGATTCCCCCAGGAAAGCATGTTGGGATTTTCATTTTAATTCCTTTTAGTGAATAGGTATTTTTGTTTGTTTTTAGGTAGTGACTATTTTTCCAGTATTGATTTTTTCCTTACAAGAAAAAAGTATCATCCCATGGTATTATAGTCTTTTTCAGCCCAGTAGAGCTTTAACATTTTCTTCACATAAATCCTGCAACTTTATTAAGTTTACTGCTAGTTATAGTTCTTTTTTCTTGTTAACCATAAATGATCTTAACTTCTACTGTATTTTTAACTGGTGGCTGTTTTCTGTATTTATGCCTCTTAGTTTGTCCTCTCATCCAATTATAATATCTAATGTTTCCAGAACATTTATATAATAGTAGAGTGGTAATATTTATCTTCTTTCTTTTTTTTTTTAATCCCTGTCCTAAAAATGTTGTGAGGGTATAGCCCCATTGCATGTACACTTGTTTATAATGTCACAATGTATTGTTATACTAATTTGACAGATGCATCATAAAACATGCACAAGCCAGCAAATAAAAGAGAATCATTTAGGGCTTCCCTGTTGGCTTAGTGGTTGAGAGCCCGCCTGCCAATGCAGGGGACACGGGCTCGTGCCCCGGTCCGGGAAGATCCCACATGCTGCAGAGCGGCTGGGCCCGTGAGCCATGGCCGCTGAGCCTGCGCGTCCGGAGTCTGTGCTCTGCAACGGGAGAGGCCACAACAATGAGAGGCCCGTGTACCGCAAAAAAAAAAAAAAAAAAATCATTTAAAATGGCACAAACATTATAAATGACTTTAAAATGTGTATTATTGTGTTTATAACATATTTGCTCTTACTAAAAACTCATCATTATTAGTCACACTTTAAATAAGAGCAATGTAATTGAATAGCCTTCATTTTTCATTTTTAATCTTAGTTAAATACAATGTGATGAAGCAGTACTACGTTCAGTTTATTTTGAGATTTAATTTTAATGGCTGTCAGAGTAAAAAAAGATTAAAAAAAATACTTAGACCTAGATGGAAGAAATACTCTTGAAATCATGAAATTCATCTTTTTAATTTCATGCATAATTATGCTAATGTTTTGTTGCTATTGAAATGGAGCTGTTAAACAGCCTGTTGTTCTTGCAAACTAATTGAATGATACTGCATTTTATTTATTTATTTATTTGTTTGTTTATTTTAATTGAAGAATAGTTCATTTACAATGTTGTGTTTGTTTCTGGTATACAGCAAAGTGATTCAGTTATATATATGTTTTTTCAAATTTTTTTCCATTACTGGTTATTACAAGATACTGAACATAGTTCCTTGTGCTATAAAGTAGGACCTTGTTATTTATCTATTTTATTTAATGTAGTGTTTATCTGTTAATCCCAAGCTCCTAATTTATCCCTCACTACCCCACTTTGGTAACTGTAAATTTGTTTTCTGTGTCTGTTGAATCTGTTTCTGTTTTGTAGATAAGTTCATTAGTATAATTTGTTTAGATTCCACATATAAGTGATATCGTATGATATCGTATGATAGTTGTCTTTCTCTTTCTGACTTACATCACTTAGTATGGTAATCTTTAGGTTGCTACAAATGGCATTACTTCATTCATTTTTGCCTGAGTAATATTCCATTGTATGTATGTGTGTGTGTATATATATATATAAATATATATATATACACCACATCTTATTTATCCATTCATCTGTAAATTGACATTTAGGTTGTTTCCGTGTTTTGGCTATTGTGAATAGTTCTGCTATGAACGTTGAAGTGCATGTATCTTTTCAAATTAGAGTTCTCTCCAAATATATGCCGGGGAGTGGGATTGCAGGGTCTTACGGTAACTCTATGTTTAGTTTTTAGTTTTTTAAGGAAGCTCCGTACTGTTCTCCATAGTGGCTGCACCAATTTACATTCCAACGAACAGTTAGGGGTGTTCCTTTTTCTCCACACACTCTCCAGCATTTGTTATTTGTAGACTTTTTGATGATGACCATTCTGACTGGTATGAGGTGATACCTCACTGTAGTTTTGGCTTCCATTTCTCTAATAATTAGTGATATTGAGCATTCTTTCATGTGCCTATTAGTCAACTGTATTTCTTCTTTGGAGAAATGTCTACTTATGTCTTCTGCCCATTTTTTTTTTTTTTTACATCTTTATTGGAGTATAATTGCTTTACAATGGTGTGTTAGTTTCTGCTTTATAACAAAGTGAATCAGTATACATATACATATGTTCCCATATCGCTTCCCTCTTGCGTCTCCCTCCCTCCCACCCTCCGTATCCCACCCCTCCAGGCGGTCACAAAGCACCGAGCTGATCTCCCTGTGCTATGTGGCTGCTTCCCACTAGCTATCTACCTTATGTTTGGTAGTGTATATATGTCCATGCCTCTCTCTCGCTTTGTCACAGCTTACCCTTCCCCCTCCCCATATCCTCAAGTCGATTCTCTAGTAGGTCTGTGTCTCTATTCCCGTCTTACCTCTAGGTTCTTCATGACATTTCTTTTTCTTAAATTCCATATATATGTCTTAGCGTACGGTATTTGTCTTTCTCTTTCTGACTTACTTCACTCTGTATGACAGCCTCTAGGTCTATCCATCTCATTACAAATAGCTCAATTTCGTTTCTTTTTATGGCTGAGTAATATTCCATTGTATATATGTGCCACATCTTCTTTATCCATTCATCCGATGATGGACACTTAGGTTGCTTTCATCTCTTTTTATGGCTGAGTAATATTCCATTGTATATATGTGCCACATCTTCTTTATCCATTCATCCGATGATGGACACTTAGGTTGCTTTCATCTCTGGGCTATTGTAAATAGAGCTGCAATGAGCATTTTGGTACATGACTCTTTGAATTATGGTTCTCTCAGGGTATATGCCCAGTAGTGGGATTGCTGGGTTATAGGGTAGTTCTATTTGTAGTTTTTTAAGAAACCTCCATACTGTTCTCCACAGTGGCTGAACCAATTCACATTCCCACCAGCAGTGCAAGAGTGTTCCCTTTTCTCCACACCCTCTCCAGCATTTATTGTTTCTAGATTGTTTGATGATGGCCATTCTGACTGGTGTGAGATGATATCTCATTGAAGTTTTGATTTGCATTTCTCTGATGATTAATGATGTTGAGCATTCTTTCATGTGTTTGTTGGCAGTCTGTATACCTTCTTTGGAGAAATGTCTGTTTAGGTCTTCTGCCCATTTTTGGATTGGGTTGTTTCTTTTTTCGTTACTGAGCTGCATGAGCTGCTTATAAACTTTGGAGATTAATCCTTTGTCAGTTGCTTCATTTGAAAATATTTTCTCCCGTTCTGAGGGTTGTCTTTTGGTCTTGTTTATGGTTTCCTTTGCTGTGCAAAAGCTTTTAAGTTTCATTAGGTCCCATTTGTTTATTGTTGTTTTTATTTCTATTTCTCCAGGAAGTGGGTCAAAAAAGATCTTGCTGTGACTTATGTCATAGAGTGTTCTGCCTATGTTTTTCTCTAAGAGTTTAATAGTTTCGGGCCTTACATTTAGGTCTTTAATCCATTTTGAGCTTATTGTTGTGTATGGTGTTAGGGAGTGATCTAATCTCATACTTTTACATGTACCTGTCCAGTTTTCCCAGCACCACTTATTGAAGAGGCTGTCCTTTCTCCACTATACATTCCTGCCTCCTTTATCAAACATAAGGTGACCATATGTGCGTGGGTTTATCTCTGGGCTTTCTATCCTGTTCCATTGATCTATATTTCTGTTTTTGTGCCAGTACCATACTGTCTTGATTACTGTAGCTTTGTAGTATAGCCTGGAGTCAGGGAGCCTGATTCCTCCAGCTCCGTTTTTCGTTCTCAAGATTGATTTGGCTATTCGGGGTCTTTTGTGTTTCCATACAAATTGTGAAATTTTTTGTTCTAGTTCTGTGAAAAATGCCAGTGATAGTTTGATAGGGATTGCATTGAATCTGTAGATTGCTTTAGGTAGTAGGGTCATTTTCACAATGTTGATTCTTCCAATCCAAGGACATGATATATCTCTCCATCTGTTTGTATCATCTTTAATTTGTTTCACCAGTATCTTATAATTTTCTGCGTACCGGTCTTATGTCTCCTTAGGTAGGTTTATTCCTAGATATTTTATTCTTTTTGTGACAGTGGTAAATGGGAGTGTTTTCTTGATTTCACTTTCAGATTTTTCATTATTAGTGTATAGGAATGCCAGAGATTTCTGTGCATTAATTTTGTATCCTGCTACTTTACCAAATTCATTGATTAAGTCTAGTAGTTTTCTGGTAGCATCTTTAGGATTCTCTATGTATAGTATTATGTCATCTGGAAACAGTGACAGCTTTACTTCTTCTTTTCTGATTTGGATTCCTTTTATTTCCTTTTCTTCTCTGATTGCTGTGGCTAAAACTTCCAAAACTATGTTGAATAAGAGTGGTGAGAGTGGGCAACCTTGTCTTGTTCCTGATCTTAGTGGAAATGCTTTCAGTTTTTCACCATTGAGGACGATGTTGGCTGCGGGTTTATCATATATGGCCTTCATTATGTTGAGGAAAGTTCCCTCTATGCCTACTTTCTGCAGGGTTTTTATCATAAATGGGTGTTGAATTTTGACAAAAGCTTTCTCTGCATCTATTGAGATGATCGTATGGTTTTTCTCCTTCAGTTTGTTAATATGGTGTATCACATTGATTGATTTGGATATATTGAAGAATCCTTGCATTCCTGGAATGAACCCCACTTGATCATGGTGTATGATCCTTTTAATGTGCTGTTGGATTCTGTTTGCTAGTTTTTTGTTGAGGATTTTTCCATCTATGTTGATCAGTGATATTGGCCTGTAGTTTTCCTTCTTTGTTACATCCTTGTCTGGTTTTGGTATCAAGGTGATGGTGGCCTCGTAGAATGAGTTAGGGAGTGTTCCTCCCTCTGCTATATTTTGGAAGAGTTTGAGAAGCATAGGTGTTAGCTCTTCTCTAAATGTTTGATAGAATTTGCCTGTGAAGCCATCTGGTCCTGGGCTTTTGTTTGTTGGAAGATTTTTAATCACAGTTTCGGTGTCAGTGCTTGTGATTGGTCTGTTCATATTTTCTCTTTCTTCCTGATTCAGTCTTGGTAGGTTGTGCACTTCTAAGAATTTGTCCATTTCCTCCAGGTTGTCCATTTTATTGGCATAGAGTTGCTTGTAGTAATCTCTCATGATCTTTTGTATTTCTGCAGTATCAGTTGTTACTTCTCCTTTTTCATTTCTAATTCTATTGATTTGAGTCTTCTCCCTTTTTTTCTTGATGAGTCTGGCTAGTCAATTTTGTTTATCTTCTCAAAGAACCAGCTTTTCGGTTCTTTGCTATCATTTCCTTCATTACTTTTTCATTTATTTCTGATCTGATATTTATGATATCTTTCCTTCTGCTAAGTTTGGGGTTTTTTTGTTCTTTCTCTAATTTCTTTATGTGCAAGGTTAGGTTGTTTATTTGAGATGTTTCCTGTTTCTTAAGGTAGGATTGTATTGCTATAAACTTCCCTCTTAGAACTGATTTTGGTGCATCCCATAGATTTGGGTCGTCGTGTCTCCATTGTCATGTGTTTCTAGGTATTTTTTGATTTCCTCTTTGATTTCTTTAGTGATCACTTCATTATTAAGTAGTGCATTGTTTAGCCTCCATGTGTTTTTATTTTTTTACAGATCTTTTCCTGTAATTGATATCTCGTCTCATAGCGTTGTGGTCAGAAAAGATACTTGATACAATTTCAATTTTCTTAAATTTACCGAGGCTTGATTTGTGACCCAAGATATGATCTATCCTGGAGAATGTTCCATGAGCACTTGAGAAAAATGTGTATTCCGTTGTTTTTGGATGGAAGGTCCTATAAATATCAATTAAGTCCATCTTGTTTAATGTATCATTTATAGCTTGTGTTTCCTAATTTATTTGCATTTTGGATGATCTGTCCATTGGTGAGAGTGGGGTGTTAAAGTCCCCTACTATGAATGTGTTACTAACCCTTTTATGGCTGTTAGTATTTGCCTTATGTATTGAGGTGCTCCTATGTTGGGTGCATAAATATTTATAATTGTTATATCTTTTTCTTGGATTGATCCCTTAATCATTATGTAGTATCCTTCTTTGTCTCTTCTAATAGTCTTTATTTTAAAGTCTCTTTTGTCTGATATGAGAATTGCTACTCCAGCTTTCTTTTGGTTTCCATTTGCATGGAATATCTTTTTCCATCCCCTTACTTTCAGTCTGTATGTGTCTCCAGGTCTGAAGTGGGTCTCTTGTAGATAGCATATAGATGGGTCTTGTTTTTGTATCCATTCAGCCAATCTGTGTCTTTTGGTGGGAGCATTTAGTCCATTTACATTTAAGGTAATTATCGATATGTATGTTCCTATTCCCATTTTCTTAATTGTTTTGGGTTCATTATTGTAGGTCTTTTCCTTCTCGTGTTTCTTGCCTAGCGAAGTTCCTTTAGTATTTGTTGTAAAGCTGGTTTGCTGGTGCTGAACTCTCAGCTTTTGCTGGTCACTAAAGGTTTTAATTTCTCCATCAAATCTGAATGAAATCCTTGCTGGTAGAGTAATCTTGGTTGCAGGTTTATCTCCTTCATCACTTTAAATATGTCCTGCCACTCCCTTCTGGCTTGCAGAGTTTCTGCAGAAAGATCAGCAGTTAACCTTATGGGGATTCCCTTGTGTGTTATTTGTTTTTCCCTTGCTGCTTTTAATATGTTTTCTTTGTATTTAATTTTTGACAGTTTGATTAATATGTGTCTTGGTGTGTTTCTCCTTGGATTTATCTTGTATGGGACTCTCTGTGCTTCCTGGACTTGATTAACTATTTATTTTCCCATATTAGGGAAGTTTTCAACTATAATCTCTTCATATATTTTCTCAGTCCCTTTCTTTTTCTCTTCTTCTTCTGGAACCCCTATAATTCGAATGTTGGTGCATTTAATGTTGTCCCAGAGGTCTCTGAGACTGTCTTCAGTTCTTTTCATTCTTTTTTCTTTATTCTGCTCTGCAGTAGTTATTTCCACTATTTTATCTTCCAGGTCAGTTATCCGTTCTTCTGCCTCAGTTATTCTGCTATTGATCCCATCTAGAGTATTTTTATTTTATTTTATTTATTTATTTTTTTGTGGTACGTGGGCCTCTCACTGTTGTGGCCTCTCCTGTTGGAGAGCACAGGCTCCGGACACACAGGCTCAGCGGCCATGGCTCATGGGCCCAGCCGCTCCGAGGCATGTGGGATCTTCCTGGACCGGGGCACGAACCCGTGTCCCCTGCATCGGCAGGCAGACTCTCAACCACTGCACCACCAGGGAAGCCCGTCTAGAGTATTTTTAATTTCATTTATTGTGTTGTTCATCGTTGCTTGTTTCATCTTTAGTTCTTCTAGGTCCTTGTTAAATGTTTCTTGCATTTTGTCTGTTCTATTTCCAAGATTTTGGATCATCTTTACTGTCATTCTGAATTCTTTTTCAGGTAGACTGCCTGTTTCCTCTTCATTTGTTAGGTCTGGTGGGTTTTTATCTTGCTCCTTCAACTGCTGTGTGTTTTTCTGTCTTCTCATTTTGCTTATCTTACGGTGTTTGGGGTCTCCTTTTTGCAGGCTGCTGGTTCGTAGTTCCTGTTGTTTTTGGTGTCTGTCCCCAGTGGCTAAGGTTGGTTCCGTGGGTTGTGTAGGCTGCCTGGTGGAGGGGACTAGTTCCTGTGTTCTGGTGGATGAGGCTGGATCTTGTCTTTCTGGTGGGCAAGTCCACGTCTGTTGGTGTGTTTTGGGGTATCTATGGACTTATTATGATTTTAGGCAGTCTCTCTGCTAATGGGTGAGGTTGTGTTCCTGTCTTGCTAGTTGTTTGGCATAGGGTGTCCAGCACTGTAGGTTGCTGGTCGTTGAGTGAAGCTGGCTGCTGGTGTTGAGATGGAGATCTCTGGGAGATTTTCGCCATTTGATATTATGTGGAGCTGGGAGGTCTCTTGTGGACCAGCGTCCTGAAGTTGGCTCTCCCACCTCAGAGGCACAGCTCTGACTCCTGGCTGTAGCACCAAGAGCCTTTCATCCACATGGCTCAGAAAAACAGGGAGAAAAAGTAGAAGGTAGAAGAAAGAAAGAAAGAAAGAAAGGTAGGAAGGAAGGAAGGAAGGAAGGAGGGAGGGAAAGAAAGGAGGGAGGGAGGGAGGGAAGGAGGGAGGGAGGGAGGGAGAGTGGAAGGAGGGAAGGAAGAAAAAAAAGAAGATAAAGTAAAATAAAGTATAAAATAAACAGTTATATAATAGTAGAGTGGTAATATTTATCTTATTTCTTCAAACAAATTTAATAGACAATTTTTAGAGCAGTTTTAGATTTATAAAAATGGTGAGCTAGTAGTGCAGAGTTCTCATATTCTCCCTCTTCCCTGTGCAGTTTCTCCTAATATTAACACTTGAATTCGTATGGTATATGTGTTATGATTGATGAGTAGTATTTATACATTATTATTAACTAATTCCATAGTTTCCATTAGAATTCACTCTTTGTGTTATAACTTCTGTGGATTTTGACCATGCATGATATTGTGTATCCACCATTATATTATCTTACAGAATACTATTACCACCCTGAAAATCTGCTATGCTTCACCTATTCCTTTGACCCTACTGCCTCCCTTCCTAAACCCTGCTAACTACTGATTTTTTCTTTCTTTTCTTTTCTTTTTTTTTTTTTAACTATCTCTGTATAGTTTTTCCTTTTCCAGAGTGTCATATAGTTGGAATCATACAGTATGTAGCCTTTTCAGACTGGCTTCTTTCACTAAGCAATATGTGTTTAAGCTTCCTCCATGTCTTTTGTGGCTTGATAGCTTATTTTTATTGCTGAATAATCTTCCATTGTTTGGATGTACCAGTTTGCTTATCCATTCAACTATAGAAGGACATTTTGGTGGCTTTTGGTTTTGGACAGTTGTAAATAAATTCACTGTAAACATTTGTATGCAGGTTTTTGTGTGGACATACTTTTTCAACTAATTTGGGCAAATATTTAGGATTACAATTGCTTGATCATATGGTAAGCCTATGTTTAGCATTGTAATGTACCGTCATACTGCTTTCCAAAGTGGCTCTGCCATTTTGCATTCCCACCAGCAATGAATGAGAGTTCCTCTTGCTCCACATCATCGTCAGCATTTGGTATTGTCAGTTTTTTTTCACTTTTAGCCATTCTGTATCTCTGTTTAAATTTGTATTTCCTTAAGGACAAAAGATGTTGAGCATCTTTTCATATGCTTATTTACCATCTGTATATCTTCTTTGGTGGGCTGCCTATTTAGATTTAATTCTTTTTTTTTTTCGGTTTTTGGGGTTTTTTTGGCTGTTTTGGGTCTTCATTTCTGGGCAAGGGCTTTGTCTAGTTGTGGCGAGCAGGGACCACACTTCATCACGGTGCGCGGGCCTCTCACTATCGTGGCCTCTCTTGTTGCGGAGCACAGGCTCCAGACTCACAGGCTCAGTAGTTGTGGCGCATGGGCCTAGTTGCTCTGCGGCATGTGGGATCTTCCCAGACCAGGGCTCGAACCTGTGTCCCCTGCATTGGCAGGCAGATTCTCAACCAGTGCGCCACCAGGGAAGCCCCTAATTCATTTTTTAATTGGGCTGTTCGCTACGTTCCTAGTAAGCCATGGATGTTAGATTTTGTCAAATGCTTTTTGTACATCTGTTGATATAATCATGATTTTTCTTCTTTAGGCTATTGATGTGATGGATTACATCAATTAATTTTTGAATATTGAACCAGCCTTCCATACCTGGAATAAATAAATAAAATAAATAAATTTTTTCCCAGCTTTGCTCAAGATATTTATTCAGTGCTCTCACAATTGGCCTCATGGCTCAGCAAAGGAGTAGAGCAGGGTAGGGGGGCCCACAGTGAAAAAGTGCATCATTCTTCATTAGTATATAGTTCTTTTTATACATTGTTTGCTTTGATTTGTGAATGTTTTTCTTGATGATTTTTACATCTATGTTCATGAGAGATACTAGTCTGTAGGTTTTCTATCTTTGTGTGAGTTTAATACTAGGGTAATGCCTCATAGAATGAATTAGGAAGTATTCACTCTGCTTTCATTTTCTTGTAGGCATCATAGAGAATTGGTATCATTTCTACCTTAAATGTTTGGTAGAATTCAGCAGTGAAACCATCTTGGCCTAGTGCGTTTTATTTTTTTTGGAAGGTTATTAATTATTGATTCAGTTTCTTTAATAATTACAGACTTATTCAGGTTATCTACTAATCCTTGTGTGAGTTTTGGCAGATTGTGTCTTTTATTGATCCACTTCATCTAAGTTACCAAATTTGTGGCATAAAGTTATTTATAATATTCCTTTATTATCCTTTTAGTATCTGTGGGGTCAGTAGCTAGAGCTCCCCTCTTATTTCTGGTATTAGTAATTTGTGTTTTCTCTCATTTTTTCTTTTTTAAGCTGGCTAGAGGTTTATCTCTTCTAGCTTTTGGTTTTGATTTTCTCTCTTGATTCCCTGTTTTCATTTAATTGATTTCTGCTCTGATTTTTATTCTTTCTTTTCTTTTGCTTGCTATGAGTTTACATTGCTCTTTCTCTAGTTTCCTAAGATGGAAGCTTAGATTATTGATTTTAGATAGTCTTTTCTAATACATACATTTAATGCTATAACTTTCCCTTTATATACTGCATTAGCTATATCCCACAAACTTTGATAAGTTGTATTTTCATTTAGTTAGAATATTTTAGAAGTTTGTTGTTTGATCTCCAAATATTTGGGGATATTTCAGCTATCTTTTTGTTAGAGATTTCTAGTTTAATTCCACTGTGATCTTAAAGCATACTTTTTACAGTTTCTATTCTTTTAAATTTGTTCAGGTATGTTTTCTATCCCAGAATGTGGTCTATCTTGGTGAATGTTCATGTAAGCATGAAAAAAAATGTATTTTCTGCTATTGTTGGGTGAAGTATTATATAAGTGTCAATTAGATCCAACTGATTGATGGTGCTGTTTAACTCAACTACATCCTTACTGATTTGCTGCCTGCTGGAACTGTCAATTACTGATAGAGGTGTGTGGAAGTCTCCAAGTATAAAGATGGATTTGTCTGTTTCTACTTGCAGTTCTATCAGATTTTGCCTCATGTTTTGATGCACCTTGTGTTAGGATTACATACCTTAAGAATTGTCTTTGTGAAGAATTGACCTCCTTACCGTGTGTAATAATGTCCCTCGTAATATCCTTGTTCTCAAGTCTGTTTTTTCTGAAATTAATGTAATTAATCCAGCTTTCTTTTGATTAGTGTTAGCATGGTACATATTTTTCCTTCCCTTTACTTTTAGTCTATCTCTGTCTTTTTATTTAACCACACATTGTTTTTTATTTACTCTGCCAGTCTTTGTCTTTTAATTAGTGTACTGAGACCAGTCATATTTAAAGTGATTATTGATGCAGTTGTATTAATGTCTAGTGTATTTGTAAATGTCTTCTATTTATTTCACTTGCTTTTGTTTCTTTCATCTGCCCATGTTATTCTGCTTTTTTGGTTTTAATTGAGTACTTTATATGGTTCCATTTTCTCCTCTCTCTTACCATACCAATTATACTTCTTTGAAATTTTTTATGGTTGTCCTAGAGTTTGAAATATATATTTACAGCTACTCTAAGTCCACTTTCAAACAATAATATATGGCTTCATGGATATGTTAGGTACCTTGTAACAGAGTATTCTTCTTTCCTCGTGTCCGTTATGCCATTGCTGTCATTCATTTTACTTATCCAAAAGCTATAATCACCAAATACATTGTTCCCAATATTATTATTATTATTTGTGTGTGTGTGTGGTACACGGGCCTCTCACTGTTGTGGCCTCTCCCGTTGTGGAGCACAGGCTCCGGACGCGCAGGCTCAGCGGCCATGGCTCACGGGCCTAGCCGCTCCGCAGCATGTGGGATCTTTCTGGACCAGGGCACGAACCCCTGTCCCCTGCATTGGCAGGCGGACTCTCAACCACTGCGCCACCAGGGAAGCCCTGTTCCTATTATTTTGAACAAACATTCCTCTATTATAATCAGTTAAGAATAAGAAGTATAAAATATTTTACCTCCATTTGTTTCTTCTCTAACACCCTTCCTTTCTTTATATAGAGCTGAATTTTTGACCTCTACCACTTTCTTTGTCTCTAAAGAACTTCTTTTAACATCTCTTGTAGGCAGGTCTGCTGTGCAGATGCACTCAGTTTTTGTTTGTTTGAGAAAGTATTTATTTCTCCTTCACTTTTGAAAGGTAGTTTGTGGGCACAAAATTCTAGGTTGGTGAGTCTTTTGCTTTCAATACTTTATAAATATTTCACTCTACTCTTTTTGCTTGCAGGGTTTCTCAAGAGACATCCAGTATAATCTTATCCTTGTTCTTCTTTCAGTAAGGTGGTTATTTTTCCCTCTGTCTTCTTTCAAGATATTTTGTCCTTGGTTTTCAGCAGTTTGAATATGATATGCTTAAGTGTAGTTTTTTACATTTATCCTACCTGATGTTCTCTGAGTTTCCTAGATCTGTGGTTTGGTGTGTCATTAATTTTGGCAAATTCTCAGCCATTCTTATTTCAAATATTTCTTCTGTTTTTTTCTCTCTTTCCTCTTTCTGCCATTCCCAGTACACATATGTTACATCTCTTGTAATTGTCTCCCAGTTCTTGGATTTTCTGTTTCCCTTTTTTTCATTCTTTTTTGTCTATATTCTTCAGTTTGGGAAGTTTCTATTGACATATCTTCAAGCTCACCAGTTCTCTCTTTTGCCATGTGCAGTCTACTGATGATTTTATCAAAGGCATCCTTTATTTGTTAGTTTTTTTTTTTAATTTCTAGCATTTCCTTTGGATTCTTAGTATCTTCATTTCTCTGCTTACATTCTCTTCTTACATATTACAGCTTTTTTCATTAGAGCCTTAGCATATTAACCATAATCATTTTAAATTCCCAGGATGATAATTCCAAAATCTCTGCCATGTCTGAATCTGGCTCTGATGCTTATATTGTATCTTAAGTCTGTGGTTTTTGTTTTGTTTTGTTTTAACACCTAACATGCCTTATAAGTTTTTGTTAAAAGCTGGACATGTATCAGTTAATAGGAACTGAGGTAAATTGACCTTTAGTGTGAGTTTAATGTTTATCTAGCAAGGAGTTATGCTGTGTTTAATGTTTTCACTTGTGTTTGGGTTTCCTTAGATTCTCCTTTTAAAGTAGAGTCTGTATCTTACTTACAGTTCTCTCCCTTGTAATCCACAGTCACTGTACCGGAGCACTGTTGATGTGCTGATAAGGTATTGGGGAGGGGAAGCATTCTATAATCACATGATTAAATTTCACCTTTTTTTTTTTTTTAAGTGGATTTGAGTCTAGGGGCTATGACTTTGAGAAGAGTTTCTTAGCCTTTATTTTTCTCCCTTTATGTGAGACAGGGAGTCTAAAGGGGCTCAAGTTTTCTGATTGCTCTTCCCCTTGGTCAGATTAGGCTCTGGTAAAGTAATTTTTCTTGAGAGCAGGCCTTAATTAAGGAGAAAAGAGCACCCTGGGCATATTTTAAAATGTTACTTTCTCACTCTCCCTGTTGGAAGTGCTAGAGAGTTGTTCTCGTCTTCACCGTGAGAACCTGCTATGGTTCCTGGAAATAAAACTCACAAAAGTGTGGGCTTTCCCCAGAGACTGGCCCTTCAGGACTTTTTGCCTTTCAAGATAGTCAATACTGGGTCTCCATCAATTCCTGCTTCAGTATTCCTACCAGTTACTGACTTAAGCAGTTTTTTGTGTTTCTCTGTATTCAACTGTCTGTCTAGTTTTCAGGGAAAGAGATTGCCTTGTGACCTCAGTTCTCTGATATTTTAAGAAGAGTTGTTAATTTTCATTTTGTTCAGCTTTTTTTCTTGTTCTGAGGATGGGAGTGACAACTTCCAAGCTCTTTATATGTATGAGCAGAAACTAGAGGTCCTTTTTCTTATCTTTATTCTTACTAATATATTGTCAGCATGATGTTAACATCAGTTTATAATTGAAATATATAAACAATGTATGATTATATTTTGTCTTTTTTTTTTTTTTTCAAAGAAAGGATACCCCCAAAATTCCCTGTAATAAAAAACACCTATGAACTGCTTTTTAAATTCTATGTAGTTGGCGAAAGCACTCAATACCTCTGGGTAGCCAGGAATTTACATTCATTGTTTTCAGTACTGTGTTTCTTGGCCACAGTGTTCTTTGAATGGGCAGTGTCGGGATAAAGGAGAAATTTGAGAGAGCCCCTCCAACTTACCTCAACAATAGGATCTCTGCTTTTTGCCTTATGTATAGGGGTTTTAAGTCATATTTTGTTTGCACAATGGGTTCTACTGCTATAAAGATATTTGAAAGCCACGTTTTTAGAATATGCTTTTCCTCATAGATATCTAGTTAATAATTGCTACTGAAAAGGTGAAAATTAATCTCCCTTTGGGAGGAGCATACTCTATGTTGTTTTTCTATTTAGAATTCCATCATTAAAGGTCAAACAAGAAATGTAAAGGATCTCAAATTTATTCTAAACAAACATTTCCAACAGGGAAACTTCTGTCTAGGAACCAGGGAGTATTATTTGTACTAATAAAATCAATATTCCCTGACCACCCTGGAATCGACTCAAGTGATGCTGAGGTTCAAATTACTGGGTTCCTACTGAACCTTATACAGTTGTAGTTCCTCCTAAAGATTCTAACATAGGTTTTATTACTCCTACTATACAAGCCTGAATAATATTTTTGTATCAAGGTGAGGTTTAAATAACTGTTGGTCTCATGGGAAATAATAGAAAATAATAATAACCACCAGCCTTACTCTATGCTACGAATGAATAAAAACTTTTAGGTACTAGAATTTGTATTCTCAGTAAAGGTGCTTCTACTTTGTCTAGAAATATCATCCGAAATTTATGGTAAATCTTTAATTTCTTCTAGTAATTGAAATTTCAAAAATATTGTAGTCATTTTTAATGGTAAAATGAAAAAATTGAAATATTTGACAAAAACTGATGGCATTTTTATATATTTTATTTAATGTAAAGAAGTATCTAAAGACCCGTTGAGTGTGATTTATGAAACTGCCATCTTGATTATTTGAAAATATTTGACAAGTAAGATATCCAGAGTGGAAATTTCTAATTCATGATACTGTGCCTTCATCAGTGACTGCTTACTTCTAGTTAGGTTGCCAGTTTAAGTTGAAATTAATCAATAAGGTTGATCAACAGGATGGGTTACATGGAATAGGAGAATGAAATTCATTTTATAGCATCTTTTGTCACAATTTTGTGGTCATAAAACCAGAAGATGTCTTCAGAGGGTTGATGCTTTGGCTTCTGGAAGTTTTTTCACATTAGTACAATATCTGGCACATAAAAGGCTTTTAATTAATATTTGTTGAGTGCATTAATTGAATGAAGATTAACTAGATTGATTATGTAGTCAACAGTTCTTTGCTGACCTAGTTTGTTGGCATTGTGTCTTTTCAACCATCAAGATAATAGTTCACTGTGCTATTTTTATATTTATAAAATCATTTGTATTTTAGGTAAAAGCTCTAGAATCACTGGGTATTTTGCTAATACAACTAATAAGCCTTTATAAACGTAAGATTAATTTCATGTAATAGTCTTTTTGGTAAGTTTGAGGAGTATGTGTTCCTTGTGTTCCTTAACTACTGACCTGCCGTAAATAAAAAAGTATTATTAGGAAAAGTCCCAATTTCCTCCACAGTTGATGACAGAGTTGTTTTTTGGTTTGTTTTTTATTGTTTGTTTGTTTTCTACCTTGCTTCCTTCTTCCAAACACTGAATACCAAAGACTACTTAAAGATGGTACCTGAAAGCAAAAAGTTACATACCATGAGACAAATTTGCCAAATTGTGTTGAAGTCCTTTTCATTGTTACTTAAAATATTTGGGAAAAGAATTTCTTGGGGTGAGAATCTAGCCTGTAGATTCTTTATTTATTCTTGAGAAACTGCGTACAAAATAAGGAGAATTATGTACCAATGCTAATCTCAAGCCTAGTATGCTTTCAGAATTTGCCAACATTTTAAAAACAGAAAAAATTTATAGCATAATAGATACTGTGTATAAAAGTGTAGTGCCTCAGGTTTTACCAAGTAATGAATGTATACATATTATCCAAGTAAACAATTATGTATTCTAGTATAGTAGAAAAAATATTAGACATATCTGGTTTCAAATCCCAGCTCTTGCCACATAGTTCTGTGGCTCTAGAAAGTTATAGAAAGCTTGTTTCCTCAACAGTATAGTGGGGATAGTTTTGCCCTCTTCAGAGAGCCATCATAGAATTCAAATAACATGATGTTTGTGAATATGCCAGATACATAATAAGCCCTGAGCAAGCAGAAGTTCAGGTACTTTACACTGTGTGCAGCTTTGTCAAGAACAGTGTGAGGTAGTATACCGCCATAGCTTTCAAGAAATTCAGGCAAGTATCCAAAGTCTCAGATTTATTTGTGTGTTTTATTTATCTCATTAAAAACACACGAATACACACATGACCATTCAGTTTTGTCTCCAAGCTTATGTTTAGTTTATTAAGCATAACATTATTGTAATGCCTAAATTGTGCAAATATACTTCCATACTACTTTTCAAATAACTATTATTTTAGCCCATATTCAGATTTTAGTGGAGGGTTCACTTTTTTTTTTTCTTTTTTTTTTTTCTTTGCTGTATGCGGGCCTCTCACTGTGGTGGCCTCTCCCGTTGCGGAGCACAGGCTCCAGACACGCAGGCTCAGCGGCCATGGCTTACAGGCGCAGCCGCTCCACGGTATGTGGGATCCTCCCAGACCGGGGCGCGAATCCGTGTCCCCTGCATCGGCAGGCGGACTCTCAACCACTGCGCCACCAGGGAAGCCCAAGAGGGTTCACATTTTAAAAGCATGTTTAAACAAGATCCCTGAGAATATGTTGTCTGTTTTGCTATGTGAAATATGTGACTGCATCACAGAACAGTAGGTTAGTAGGAGTTGGTGCTAGAGGATCAAAGAGCAAATACAGAAATCCTTTCCTCTGTTAGTTTTTAGTAATATTACTACTTTTATTAATATTTTATTATAATATTATTGATATTATTACTTATTAGGAGGAAAGGAGGCAGAGCCAAAGGCAGTTGGTTTTGGCTGTCCTCCTTTGGGAGCCCCCTTCCTCGGTTGAGATATTTCCCAGAAATTGTTACTGGGAGGCAGGACGATAGGCCAGATACTTGCTTCTTTCCTCATTGCCTCTGGTAGCTAAGCCAGTCAGTCAGTCGTTCCTATCTGTGGCTTTGAATCTGGACTGACTGGGGCAAAGGAGCTGAGAGTGGAGAATTCATTTCTGTAGCAACAGCAACATTTAGTTTCCAAGAACACAAGTACTGATTTTGGGCTGTCCAGTTTGCATTTGTAATTTTTAGTCCTATATTAAAGCAATAAACTAATTTCTTTTAATAGCTGTCTTTTCTTTTTTTTTTGGCCGTGCTGCATGGCTTGTGGGATCTTAGTTCCCTGACCAGGAGTCGAGTCCGTGCACCCTGCAGTGGAAGCTTCGAATCCTAACCACTGGAACGCCAGGGAATTCCCAGTAGTTGTCTTTTTTTATATTTTGAACTTTAACAACTGGATATAATAAAATTGGGTTTAGTCTCCCAGCAAGGTTGTTGGTTTGGGCTTCCCCCACCTCCAAGTTTTAGCAGCTTTTTACTAAATCTTTAAATACAAATAATGTGTACCTTTGACATTTCTTTTGCCATAGAATATTATCTGTGTAAAACAACTAGATGTCAAGGGTTGAAGTAAAAGGTAATTGTTCTACAACTAATAATATAGCTTTTTTTAAAAAAAAAATGTTAAATTTATTAACATTTAAATGCACACCTTGCTTTTAAACTAAAATTTTCTTATAAAATATATATCCCATGTGTTTTAAGTCAAATTAAAATTTTTTTTGCAGCAGGAGGGCTATTAAGAGGGATATGGAATACTTTTTGGTCATTAAAGAAAAATAGCCTGCCAAGAACTTGAGCAATTAAGAAAACTGTAAATGAAACTACCTGAACTGAAGTGCTATTTTCAGCCCTTTTAGTTATGTTTTAAAGGCAAAGAAAACAATCTTAGCTTTATGGATACAGATGTTTGCTTTTAAACTGTTCTTTTGCATATGGTGAATTATTAAAATATCATAACATTTAAAATGTATTATTAATATATTACCTCCTTGCATAGATTGCAGGCTTTTAAGTAATGAAATCTTAAAGTAGTAGAAAAAGTGTGCTTCATTTACTTCACTTATGTTTTCATGATGCCTAAAGTAGTGTTTGATGGTAGGAAAAGTGACAATAATAATCACAGTATAGATTACACCAATAAAGTAATGGTCTTTAGCTTTTAAAAGTTTTGGTACAAAGTGATTTAACCTTCATTGTTTGCTTAGGGGAGTTGGAATCAGGAAACTTGCTCCTAGTAGCCTTATGTGAATAACTTGTTTAGTTTAACCAAACAGCTTTTCACTAGGATAAAAGAAAAAAGGAATTTGGCTGAAAGGGATTTCAGTGAAAGCATAAAAGCTAATCCTGAGCTTTAGCTGCAGTTATTTACGTAATGAGCAGGGGACTAGCCATTATAAATTGTACTGATGATGTACTTGAAAATAATATATATCTTTGAAAGATGGCCAATGACTGAGAAAAAAAGCATCAGATATAGTTACTATAATAAATGTATTAGGTATTAAATTTTGTATCACTTTGTCAAATATTGTAAATCTAGTTTCTATCTTTTGTGAAAGTAACAGGATCAAAGAAAAAGTGTTGTTTCTATTGTTTTTAGTTGGAGTAGCATTTATATTGTTACACTTAAGTATAAGATTCAGTAGAAAGGAAAAGATAGAAGATGCAAAAGAATGGGTAGTTTATGAAGGAACACAATAGAATCCAGTGTATAAGTGAAGGAGTTAACTCTGAAAACAGTGGCTACTTCTGGGTAATATCCAAGGGAAGGAAAGATGATTAATGACAGAAGATTTATTATATAGAAAAAGGAAGTTAAGGAAGCTCTAACAGAGTAACTTAAGTTCCTTCAGTAATCTTTTTTTTTTTTTTTTTTTTTCAGAGATATGAAAGTCCCTATACACTAATACAGGTGAAGATGAGCTCTAAAATAGTAAGATTGAGGTTCAGTGTTTAACAGAAGGTGAAAGTTTGGAGCAGTTTCGTGGGGAATGTTTTTAGAAGCAGAAATTAATAAAATGAGTTGTGAGTAATAGTACGAGTCACTTGATAATCGGGACCATTAACTTGGAGGTGGGCTAAATTTTATTGAGCAAAGCTTGACAGTTTGGGAATAGTTGTGGGAAAGATCTCAGAGTAGATGATTAGTCTGGTGGGCTCTTTAAAAAAAAAGAGGTTACCAGTGCCACCACTACAACGACTACTACTAGTAATAGCGATCGTGATGATAATTTATTGTTGGCATACTATTTGCCAAATAATTTTACACGTATCATCACATTTAAGCCCCCCAGCCACCCTGGAAGCTAGATTAACAGTAAGTAAAATGTGTTTCAGAGAAATGTTATTTGCTCATTTCCTCTGCCTGTGGTTGTGTGTGGGGAGGAGGGGAGGCACCCTTCAGATGGTACATGCCAGAAATTATATATTTATTACAACAGTTTTTCAGCAGATGGCAGTAAAGAATCTAAGGAAGGTATTCTTTAAATTTGTGCAAAGGCACCATATAACCATACTGTGGCAGCAGTATATAAAATTGTATCAGTAACAGACCCAGTCTTAGACTCACAGACATAGAAAACAAACTTAGGTATACCAAAGGGGAAAGGGCATGGGGGAAGGATAAATATATGTATAACTGAATCACTTGCTGTATACCAGAAACTAAGACAACATTGTACATCAATTATACTTCAATTAAAAAAACAAAACAGACTCAGTTTTGTTTAAAAAACACATATACACAGAGAAGACATAAGCATATATACCAAAATGTTAGCAGTCTGGATAATTGTATCACAGAGAATTTTTATTTTCATTTGGTTGCTCTTTTGAATTTTTCTGATCTCTTTAAGTGAACATGTTGTTTGTTTTGGGGGACTTGGGGTAGGTTGTTGATGGAAAGGTAGTAGGAAGATTGTTTAGACACACTTGTAAACAGTAGTGACGTCCCACTTCATGTCTTATTCTTCTCCATCTCAGAAAAATCCATAGTGTTCTGAAAACTCACTGTTTTGCATTGAAATTACATTTAAGCATTTTAAATCCAGATATTCCACTTAGGGGATTTGGAATCCCTAACTTGTCTCCACCCTCATATGATCACTGTAGCCAACTTCATCACTATTTTAGAACTTCACCTTGTACCATAGTCAGTCAGAGACTGGTTTGTATGACTTGAACAGTTAGATGAATAAAGAGAAAATAGACTTAGGATGAAGGGAAACATAGTAGGTAAGAGGGAAATAATAGATTCTGTCTTGGCCAGGTAAAGTGAGCACTTAAAAATTCTTGTCTTAAAACCACACACACACACAGAGTTTTGTCTATTGAGTAATTTAAATTGATCTAAAGAAATACTAACTTCGTCCTTTTTTCTTGTGACTGGTGAATTCATCAATTTTGTGTATTGTAAATAAACTAGATTCATGTAATGTATTGCAAAATAGTTTAAAAATAGATACCATTTTGACTAGTGACAAGTAGTAGTATATTTGGATTTTGGTTTGTGTGTCTGTGTGTGTGTAAACAATTTTACTTTTCAATTAATAAATTAATAGTATTTAGGTAAAATCTTAAAAGTACAATAAGAACTGTTTTCTTGTGACAGTTAGTTGCACTCCAGTCATATATTTCATATTAATGAAATCGCATTATGAGTACTGAAAAATAAAAGAAATTCCAAAACTAAAAATGTACTTACTGATTTTAGTTACACAGTAAACTTTTTAAAAAATTACATCCCCATGAGTTATTTATTTTATAACTAGGATTTTGTACCTTTTGACTTCCTTCACCTATTTCACATTCCGCCCTCCCATCTCCTGCCCCTGACAACCACCAGTCTCTTCTCTTTACCGATGAGCTTAGTAGGAGGGTTTGTCTTGTTTTGTTTTGTTTTGTTTTTCTTTTTTTCAGCTTCCACATATTAAGTGAGGTCATAGGGTATTTGTCTTTCTCTGTCTGACAAATTTCACTTAGCATGATTCCCTTGAGGTCCATCCAAGTAGTCTCAGATGGCAAGATTTTGTTCTTTTTTTATGGCTAATATTTCTGTGTGTGTGTGTGTGTGTGTGTGTGTGTGTGTGTGTACCACATTTTCTTTCCATTCATCTGTCGATGGACACTTAGGTTGTTTCTGTATCTTGGCTGTTATAAATAATGCTGCAGTGAACATGGGGATGCACATATCTTTTCAAGTTAGTGTCTTCATTTATTTGGATAAATATCCAGAACAGGAATTGCTGGGTCATATGGTAGTTCTATTTTTAATATTTTGAGAAACCTCTATATTGTTTTCCACAGTGGCCACACCAATTTACATTCTCACCAAGAGTGCACAGGGGCAGGGGTTTTGTTTTCTCCATATCCTCACAAACACTTCTTATTTCTTGTGTTTTTGATAGTAGTCATCTGCACAGATGTGAGGTGATATCTCTTTGTGGTTTTGATTAGTGATGTTGAGCATTTTTTCATGTACCTGTATGTCTTCTTTGGAAAAATGTCTATTTAGAACCTTGACCCGTTTTTTAGTTTTTGCTGCTGAGTTGTATGAGTTCTTTATATATTTTGGATATTAATACCGTATCAGATATATGATTTGTAAATACTTTCTCCCATTCAGTACATTGTCTTTTCATTTTGTAGATTGTTTCCTTTGCTTTGCAGAAGCTTTTTAGTTTGATGTGGTCCCACTTGTTTATTTTTGCTTATTTATTTTTGCTTATCATCGGCTTTGTTTTTGGTGTCAAATCTACAAAATCATTGCTGAAGCCTATGTCAGGGAGCTTACCACCTATGTTTTCTTCTAGGCGTTCTATGATTTCAGGCCTTACATTCCAGTCTTTAATCCATTCTGAGTGAATTTTTTTGTATGGTATAAGAGAGCAGTCCAGTTTCATTCTTTTGCATGTGGCTATCCAGTGTTACCAGTACTGCTTATTGAAGACAATGTCTTTTTTCTATTATATATTTATCACAAATTAATTGACTATATATGGGTTTATTTCTGGGCTCTCTGTTCTGTTTCATTGATCTATGTGTCTGTTTTTATGTCAATACCATACTGTTTTGATTACTATAGCTTTGTAATATAGTTTGAGATCACGGCACATGATGCCTCCAGCTTTTCATGTTTCTCAAGATTGCTTTGGCTTTTTGGGGTCTTTTGTGGTTTCATACAAATTTTAGGCTTGCTTGTTCTATTTCTATGAAAAATGCCATTGGAATTCTGATAGGGATTGCATTGACTCTGTAGATTGCTTTGGGTAGTGTGGACACTTTAACACACTACACTAATATTAATTCTTTGAAGCCATGATAGTTTTACAATAAACTTTTGGTAAGTATTTATATAGATGAATATAAATGGTATGAAATATGTCAGTTACAATGATTTTTGACCTTGTCTTTTATAATTCAGTATTTAATTATTTTGATTAAAATTTATTTTAAAATGCCTATCATTTCCTGAAGGAATATTAATTTGAAATATTATCTATGTGCTCCACATCAAAAATTGGCTCAAATATAGACACGTTTATCTGACATCCATAAAAAATTAGATCCTGAGAGAGCTGCCATAAACTTCAAAGCTATTGACTGTATAAATATTTGAGTTACTAATTAGTAATTGAAGTCTTTTAACGTATTCTTTGCTGTCTGGATTCCAGTATTCTTTCATTACCATGTATTCTAATTAACAAGGGAGTATAGTATCTGATTTTCTTCAGGTTTCTGTCCTTGGCCGGATACCCTCAGGCCTTTGTATTATTAATATTAAGCCTCAGGGTCTGTGAGTGAATAGGGTGTGATGTTGGAGAAACGAGAGACATGACTTCTTAAACATAGATGGACATACAAAATGTGAATTCAACTAAAAAGTCAGAGTCACCAAAATGTGTAGCCTTTAGATTTTTAGATTGAATATGCTAGAGTTTATTATATGTAATATGAAATCTGATAAATGCTTGAGCAGCTCCTAAAAGTACAAGAGTATGGTATTTGTTTATAAGATAATGTTCTGTTGTGTTTTAAAAGGAAATTTTATTTACTTTCAAGAGATTCTTAACTGACCTTCATTGAAGGTAGGGAATTAAGAATGAAACACTAAGCTTAAAACAAATTACCAGAAGTGTTCAGAACAATTGAGTATTTGACTTTAAATATAAGCAGAAATTTTAAAAATATTCTTTGAAATGAAATGAACTTGAAATTTGTTTGCACTGTTTTGCTTAATATTTCTATACATTGATCTGGAGCTTTTATATTAAGAGAGCAGGTTTTCTGTTTTAAAGAACATATCTAAGTGTTAGAAAACTTCTACTGCTTTTATTTTTTGTAGATGGTTTCAGACCCCCTCACAGGTTTTCTACCATGCAGCAACTGAACATGGAGGGAAGGACGTATATCCAGGGCAGTGTCTTTGGGAAGGTTGTGAGCCTTTTCAGCGACAGAGGTTTTCTTTCATTACCCACTTACAGGTACACTTTCTTAATACTATTTGGTTTGTAACTCATTTGGTTGTGTTAAAGATCTTGATGCATATGTTTTTTACTTCCTCTTTCTCAAAAAGGACAAACACTGTTCAAAGGATGCCCTGCTTGCAGGATTAAAACAAGATGAACCAGGACAAGCAGGAAGTCAGAAATCTTCTATCAAGTAAGGAATCTGAGTTCACTTCCTGTTGCACATTAAAAAAGACAAATCAGGAAACCAGGCAAAACTTAGTAATAAAAGGCAATTTAGTATATCGGGAGACAGGAAACCTGGGTTGTAGTCCAGCTCTACCATTAACCAGCTATGTATGTGACCCTGTTCAAATTGTGTAAATGCCCTAGGAATCACTTCTCATTTTGGCTGGACCACATGGTCTGTAAGTACCTTGTAGCTCTAATATTTTGATTCCACTTTGTAGACAAATCATTGGAAGTAATGACAGATGATATATGAGAAATGCTTTGTAAACTGGAAATAAATACATGGTTCTTTGTCCTTTGAGAGAGTAGTTGAACATGTACTTGATAATGGCAAAGAGATTTATTCTTACAGCTACTCCTGAGGAGAGGCCAAGGTGGCATGTGAGGGTCCAATATAAAGTTGTATATGTCACATTTACTATATGGTTATTCATTTACCTATTATTTCATGAACACATACTTGTAGTCAGGTTCTGAGTTAGCTGTAGATTCCTGTAAGGTCCTTATTAGATTTACATAGTATTTCCTGTTCTGTTTCTGAGGCCTTTAGTTGTAAACTCTGTAACCTGAAAAATACAGTCAGCCCTCCATATCCTCAGGTTCGGCATCTGAGGATTCAACCAACCAGGGATCAAAAATACTTGGAAAAAAAAAAATTTCAAGAAGCTCCAAAAAGCAAAACTTGAATTTGCCATGCACTGGCAACTATTTGCATAGCATTTACATTGTATTGGGTATATAAGTAATCTAGAGATGATTCAAAACACACAGGAAGATGTGTGTATGTTATATGCAAATGCAGTCATCGCTCGGTATCTGCCTGGGATTGGTCCCAGGATTTTGGTATCCACAGAGGGTCCTGGACCCAATCCCCCGTGGACACCAAGGGACAACTGTATATTAAATTCTCATAATGTGAAAATAAATTAATTTGTCACCATTTATTGAGATACTGCTGTGTACTGGGCATTATGCCAGACATAGGGAATTCTAAGAACAAGATATAGCGTAACTTCACAGAGTTGAAATTTTAGACAGAGAACCAGAAGTATAGGAACACAGAAGCTGCTCACATACTTTATTCATTCCATTACTGTTTACTTTATTCTCTCCATTACTATTTATTCCACGTGCTAGGCACTAAGGTATAGCACGAGGTATACGTGACCAAGATGTTTTGCTGTTTTCAAGTCTGGAGATGCAATGAGAGGTATAGGTAATTCTTATTATATGGTGTAATAAGTCCTAAAATGAAGATATGCACAAGACACTGTGAGAGCCCACCTAAACCAACCTAGGAGACCAGGGAAGGCTTTCTGGTAGAAAGCACATCCAAACTGAGACCCAAAGAATGAGGAGTAAATAGCTGAGGGTTTCATAAGCCATAATCATGAGTTTGGATTTTACCTTAAAGGCAGTAGAAAGCCATTTTTCTGCCAAGTATCTTTTTCTGTAAATTTCACTGTACGGTTGACCCTCGAACAACACAGATATGAACTGGGAGGATCTACTTATATGCGGATTTTTGTCGCGGTAAATACTACATGCTGCACCATCTGTGGTTGGTTGAGCCCACAGATGTAGAACTGCGGATATGGAGGGCCAACTGTAAAGTTATATGCGGATTTTTCACTGCAGAGAGAGTGGGTACCCCTAACTCCCATGTTGTTCAAGGGTGAACTGTATTTAATTTCTATGTATTATGTAGCCTATAAGCGTATGTTGCAGTATGTTTGATTTTGCTCAAATTTGGAGGAACTTATATTTGGTATATCAGTTACAATCAATCAAAAATCTTTGTCACTTATACATATAATCTAATAATAATTTTCATCTGTGTCCATATACAGATATCCTTACTTGTAGACATCTATAAGTAGATACAGATAAAAAGTGGTTTACAATTTAAAGATTGCTTTTATGTTAACTTAATATTCAGAATTACTTTACTTATGTAAAAAGGTGCCAGAAATATCCCCACTTTACAGATGCAAAACCTGAAGCACAAAGGGGCAAACTGAACTTGAAAGTCGTGCAGCTGGTTACAGTGTCAGAAATAGGATTTCCTCACTGTGAGCCAGTGCTCTCGCCACTCCTGCCCCACCAGAATACAGCAGATACTGATACAATTTTTCTGCTTGGCGAAGGAAACCTAGAGTAGTTTGAAATCTGATTTTATATAAAATCTACCTCTGCAGTCCCTCCATTCTGTATCTTTCCTAAAGGACAGTAGAGCTATACTGAAAGAATTGATTGAAATTAGTAAATACTGAAGAAAAGTTATGTAACATAGTAATAGTTTGAAGTGTAATAGTTGGCATAATTTTGTATTATTATCATATTAGGTTATCTTTTCCTGGGTGACCTATACATATACCAGTACATTCTCAGGTAATATTATTTTACTCCTAGGTACAGTTTAGCAAAAATAATTTGCAGCTCAAATTGTAGACTAGTCTTTGTTAACATCTTTACATTGCATTCAAAGATGTGAACTTCACAACTTTGAATACTATGTTGTATTTATATATGGGCTGTACCAGAACATCTGTTGTTTGCTTTAAAGTTGATAGATCGGAAAATAAAAGACTTGAAACTTCTCCTTGATACCGAGAGCCCTTATGCCTAGGCTGACACAAGAGTAAATATTACTGCTGGGCCACGGGAGCTTTTACTCACCCTGTATCCAGAGTTTCAGAGTAACCACCTTAGGGGTTGGCAGGTTGGTCATTCGTTATCAGTCTGTCTGCTGCATCATGTTAACAATCTCTTTCTCTCTCTGGTCAATTTAGGCAGCCAGCTGTAGGGGGCACAAGCTCAACTCCTAGAGCACAAAAGGCCATTGTGAATCATCCCAGTGCTGCCCTTATGGCTCTTAGGAGAGGATCAAGAAACCTTGTCTTTCGAGATTTTACAGTGAGTAAGCCTTGAAAGCCTTATCTGTAAGTGTGTGCACGCTGTGTGATTTAGATCTTTATTCTTTTTCTTTTCTTTTCCTTTTTAAGGATGAAAAAGAGGGACCAATAACTAAACACATCCGACTAACAGCTGCCTTAATATTAAAAAATATTGGTAAATATTCAGAATGTGGTCGCAGGTGAGTAATCTGTTTACTGCAGCCAGAGTGAATCTAGATTATTTTACTTTTACCCATAAGTTAATAAGGTTAGATGCCTGCATTTTATTCACTGCTTTTCGCATCAATTTTTGGATATATCCAAAAGCTTATGTCAAGCTCAGGCCATCATGGATTCTTAAAAGGCAAAAAAATAGAAGTTGAAACAACCAAAAGGTTTTCTTTTAACTTGTTTCGTTAGGTTAAATTTCTTGCTGGTCATAGAATTTAAGTTTATTTTATTTATTTATATTCATTTATTTTGGCTGCATTGGTTCTTCATTGCTGCGTGTGGGCATTCTCTAGTTGCGGCGAGTAGGGGCTATTCTTTGTTGCGTTACACAGGCTCTAGGCACACGGGCTTCAGTAGTTGTGACACACAGGCTCAGTAGTTGTGGCTCGCGGGCTCTAGAGCGTAGGCTCAGTATCTGTGGAGCACAGGCTTAGTTGCTCCGCGGCATGTGGGATCTTCCTGGACCAGGACTCGAACCCGTGTCCCCTGCATTGGCAGGCAGATTCTTAACCACTGCGCCACCAGGGAAGCCCTGGTCATAGAATTTAGAGCAAAAAGTAGATCTACAAGAGAAAACTTAGGAGTTTACTGGGAGGAAAAATGAATTGCTCACTTGAATCATGTGGAATTAGAATGGAATTCAGTTTGATAATTACCGTTTTAATGAAACCATCAAAGCCATACGTGTGCTGAGATTCACTATAATACTCTGAAGTTTTAAAAGTTACATTTTAGTGAACTTAAGAGAAAACTTAGGGTTTTGTAGATCTATAGCAACTGGAAACAATAACTCTAACCCTAGAGAGAGCAAATGGTGGATTTGCCTCCCTTGTCTCCCTTGAAGCTTGAAGCTAATATTCTAGTATTATTCGTCCTCCATCTTCAGCTGACCCAACTCAGGCTCCTTCATTGGGAAGGTGTACTCTGATGCATCTTGCCTTCCAGATAGCGATTTTCTCTCCTAGTCTCTCTCCTCTCACATACTATTAATCGAATCTACCTTGGTTCTCCTCCCCCCATTTTACCTTGTGTTAGGTCTTTAATGATATTTCTTGCAGTAACCTTCCAACTGGACTTTCCAAACATAAAAACAGTGCCATCGATTACAAAAAAAAAAAAGCAATTAATTTAACTATATCAAACTTAAAAGCTTCTGCAAATTAATGATGAATAAAACTAAAGTTTTTAAAAAGTATTTTTAATGACAAAAGTTACTATATTTAGTGTATCAAGTATTCCCACAGAGGAATAAGAAAAATTCTTAATACTCAAATGAAAAATAAGCATAGTTTTTCAGGGAAAAAAAAAAGAAATATGAAGGTTTTGTCACTAGCATCTCCCAGCTTCATTCATGAGTTCTTCCTTCCTTTCTCACTGTATTCCCCTCCCCACCCCTCCTTTTGCTACATTTCAGTTTTAGCCAAACTAAAGCACATGCAAGACGTCTTTCGTGTCTCACTTTTGTACACTGTTCCAGTGCTAGACTGTCCTCCCTGTGTTGCCCATTTAGTATCTGCAAGCCCCCATGATTCAGCTCAGACGGTGGCTTCTGTGCGCTGCTTTTCCTATGCTGTGTTCCCCTTCCTCACTGAGTTTGTTCTTCTCTATTTTTGTAACATGTCTGTCTTATAACATTTCATCTTACTGTTTTGTAAGTAGTTATTTATGTGGCATTTTTCCACTACTGACCTAACTACAGATTTTCTCTGATTAATCTTTGTAGCCCAATTGCCCAGTACATCAGAGATAATCCCTACTTCCTATTCATCCTTCAAGACTCAACCCAGGTCACCTCTTCCTTTCCTGACATCTCCCTCACTACCTACCCTTGACCTAAGGTGCCCCCCACACATTGCTTTGTTACCACCTTACATGATGAGATCTGTGAAAGCAGGGGTTGAATATTTATTTTTGTTTTTGTGTCCTCAGTGCCTAGCATAGTGTTGGGAATATAACAGTGATTCAATAAATATTTGATTGATAGACAGATGGAAGGGAAGAAGGTCTCAAAATTTCATTTTTTCCTAGAGTTCTGATCTGGAATTTGTGTAGACAGTTGGAATTCTCAAAGTAATTTTATAACTTTTCCCTCACATTCAAATTGTACATTCTTAGGCTTACAGCAAAGCCGCTTTGGCTACATCTAATATAATTATTGAACCAAAGTTTTCATCTTACAGTTTGTGTTTTGTTTTTGATTTTGTTATTTTATTTAACTCTAAACCTTCTAGATGTCTTTTGGCATCTTCAGGTGCTATGATCTTAGAAAAGCAGAAGCAGAAGAATTAAAACAATCCATTAAATTCTTCCCATTCGCCCTTCCAGTCTGGGTTGAAATCCCCATGTAGAACCTCTATCGAATATCTCCAGTAATGAGGAGTTTTGCTAGAGCAGGAGTACTGACAGAATCTGGCAAAACATATGTGAAGAAAAAAGTATAGGAAATCAGGTATTGAAAAAGATAATTCTTTGTTGATATATTTCCTCGTCTCTGGTGGAGTGAGTTAACAGGTGTGATTTTTTTTTTTTTAACTAAAGCAAATTCTATTTGCAATAAGAAAATTACAGGTCAACAGGAAGATATATGGAAATTTACTTTCATTCTTACAGTACAGTATACTGAAGAGTATGAAATGTCAGCATTTTTTAAAATTTTAAGTTCAGAATCTGATTGAATAATGTAAACTTTTGGGCTTCCCTGGTGGCGCAGTGATTGAGAGTCCGCCTGCCGATGCAGGGGACACGGGTTCGTGCCCCTCTCCGGGAAGATCCCACGTGCTGCGGAGCGGCTGGGTCCGTGAGCCATGGCCGCTGAGCCTGCGCGTCTGGAGCCTGTGCTCTGCAACGGGAGGGGCCGCAACAGTGAGAGGCCTGCGTACCGCAAAAAATAAATAAATAAATAAAAATAATGTAAACTTTTAAAATGCAATTTATCTCTTTTATGACTAAACTTGAGCTTTGGAGAATTGCAATATGTTTCTCCTGTTTTTGATGTATACCTTTTGTCAGTGTAACACATGGGTCTTATTTAAAAATCAAATGATGCTTTCACTCATAATGAACAATCTGAAAAAGAAACGAACAGTTCTATTTACAATAAATCAAAAGAATAAAATAATCACATTAACCAAGGAGGTGGAAGATTTGAACATTGAGAACTATAAAACATTGCTGAAAGAAATTAAAGAAGATGTAAATAAATGGAAAGACATCCTTTGTTCATGGATTGGAAGACTTAATATAGTTTAGATTTCAATACTACCCAAAGCAATCTACAGATTCAATGCAACCCCTATCAAAATTTCAGTGACATTTTTGCAGAAATAGAAATATTTGTTCTAAAATTCATATGGAATCTCAAGGAACCTTGAATAGCAAAACTGTCTGGAAAAGGGAGAACAAAGTTAGAGGACTCATACTTTCTGATTTAAAATTTCACTGCAAAGCAGTGTATAATCAAAACAGTGTACTGTCTTTAGTGACATAAAGACAGACATATTAACCAAGGAAACAGATTGGAGAGTCCAGACATATGTGGTCCTTGCATATGTGGTCAAATGATTTTCAGTAAGGATGACAATTCTCTATTCAATGAGGAAAAGATAGTCTTTTCAACAAATGGAGTTGGGAAAACTGGAAATTCACATGCAAAAGAATGAAGTTGAACCCTTACCTAACACCATATGCAAAAATTAACCCAAAATGCATCAAAGACCTAAAAGTAAGAGCTAAAACTATAAAACTCTTAGAAAAAGCTTCATGACATTGGATTTGACAGTGGTTTCTTGGATATGACACCAATGGCACAGGCAACAAAAGAAAACATAAATTGAATTTCATCAAAATTAGAAACTTGTGCATCAGAGGACACTATCAATAGAATAAAAAGACATTCAACAGAAAGGGAGAAAAGAATTACAAATCAAGTATCTGATAAAGGGGTTAATATTCAGACTATGTAAAAAACTCCTAAAACTCAACAACAAAAAGAAAACAAACCAAATCAAAAATGGGCAGAAGACTTGAATAGAAATATCTCCAAAGAAGATAAATAAATGGCCAATAAGCATATGAAAAGATGTTCAACATTACTAATCATGAGGAAAATGCAAGTCAAAACCACAATGAGGTACTACTTCAAACCCATTAGAATGGCTATTATTAAAAACAAACAAACAAAAAATCGAAAACAATTAAGTGTTGGCAAGAATGTGGAAAAATTGGAACCCTTGTGTGTTGCTGATGGAAATATAAAATGGCACAGCCACCGTGGAAAAGAGTGTGGCCATTCGTCAAAAATTAAACATTTCATTCTACCTTTTGGGTATATACACAAAGGAGTTTAAAGCAGGGAGTTGAACAGATGTTTATGTACCATTTTCATGGCAGCGTTATTCACAGTAGCCAAAAGGTAGAAGCATCCCACCGGTCCATCAACAGAGGAATGGATAACTAAAATGTGTGTGTATATGCAACGGAATATTACTCAGCCTTAAAAAAAGAATGAAATTCTCATACATTCTACAACATGGATAAACCTTGAAGACATTGTGTTAAGTGAAATAAGCCAGGCACAAAATGACAAATATTGTATGATTCCACTTAAATGAGGTACCTAGAAAGTAGAACAGTGTACCAGCCCCCAGCAGGGGGTTGGGGGAGTGAGGCAGTGGGGGGTTCTTGTTGGTTGTGGGAAGATGAAAAAGTGCTGGCGATGGATGGTGGTGATGGTTGCACAACAGCGTCAGTGTACTTCATGCCCCTGAACCGCACACTTAAAGATGGTTAAAGTAGTAAATTTTGTATTATGTATATTTTACCACAATTTAAAACTAAAAACAAGAACAAAGGAGGGATTTGGGGAAAATGCAGAGTGGCTACTAATGAGTATTTGGTTTCTTTTGGGGGATGATGAAAATGTTCTAAAATTGATTGTCGTGATGGTTGCACAATTCTGTTAATATACTAAATACCACTGAATTATACACTTTAAACAGGTGAATTGTGTGGTATATGAATTATGTCTCAATAAAGCTGTTATAAAATTTTTTTTAATTAAATGGTAAAGCTTATAACAAACTATATAGTCCCCTACTTCACCCTTCCTACCCACATCCAAGGAAGAGCTTTCAACAAGCTGAGCTAATTTTTCTGGTATTTGCCTCCATGTTTCTAAATAACATGTTTATGTTACTATTTCTTAATTTACCTATTTTACACTTTACCTGTTGACTCTCTTTCTATTGAACACTGTTAAAACCTCTCTTCCTTACGCTTTTCATTTCCTCATAATATTGTTACATCTTAATCAGATGTTGTTGTATTGTTTGACGCTGAGCCACGTGCTACTGTTTTACATTTCTTTTTCTCTCTTTGTTTTTGCGGGGTTAATGATTGTCTTGCTTCTTCATTAGCTTTTAATGGGCCTAATGCTGATCTTCCCATATATTTCAATCAGTATCTTTCAAGCCTATGTATAAGCTATCTAAAAAACACAGTTGTTAAACCTCTGTCAGTTCTACATTTTTTTCCCCTTGGAAACTGGCCTTGGTAGTTTAGACAGCTTACTTTGTAGGCCTGGTACACAGCTGTCCCTGGGAATTCCTTCTATGTTGAAACCTTTTTCTTGAATCCTACTTACTTCTTTTTACTTGAGTTCCTCCCTCATTGTAGTAAGGTATGTCCTCCAATAATTTCAAGGCCCTACCTGTCTGAAAATGTTTTTAGTCTGCCCTTAGTCTTGATAGTTTGGTTAGATATAGAATTCTAGATTGAAAAATCACTTTCCTTTAAAAATCTGAGGACATTGCTCTAATGTCTTCTAGCATGCAGCTTTGCTGTTGACAAGTCCAGTGACATTCTGATTCCCATTCCTTTGTATATCTATTCCCCCCCACCCCCACCCTCCACAAGTTGTTAGGGTCTTTTTTTTTTTTTTCCAATTTCTGTTATTCTGAAATTTCATGAATGCTGTGTCTTGTTGTGGGTGTTTTTTGTTGTTGCTATCATTGAAGTGGGCATTTCATTTCAGTGGATCCTTTCAATCAAGAGATTCATGTCCTTAAGTAATGGGAAACTTTCTCAAATGTTTCTTTTTATAATTCCCTGCTATCCATTGTCTGTTCCCATTTCTAGAACTTCTGGGTTTTTTTGGATGCTAGACCCTTGTAGAGCGATCCTCTAACTTTCTTTTCTTTCTTAGCTTTAATTTTTGTCTGTTTAATCTGTTTTCTAGAAACTTCCTTGACTTTATCATCAAATCTACTGCATTTTTACTTCATCTGCCATGCTTTAAATTCTAAGACCTCTTTTTAAGTTGTCAGTTGTTGCTATTTTTATAACATCCTATTCATAGAGGATTTGGGGCTTTGTGTTATATTTTAAGAATGAAATACCTGCTAGCTAGTTGGAAGCTCTGGATGCATGACCCCCACGTGTCACTAGTGATTGCCATTTTAGGGTGACCCCCGATGAACCAGTTTGTTTCCTAGAAGCCCCTGAAACGTCAGTCTTCGTAGAGATTGTTTCTCCAGGGAAGAATCTTTGATTTCCTTGCCTTTAGAAGTGGGCGACTTGAAGAAGAGTCCGTGAGGGCATGCACTGTGGAAACAGAATTGGGGGTGGGGTGGGTAGGAGCAACTCACTGGGGTCGAGTACGTTCACTTTCCTTCACGTCGTCTATGTCTCTGTAAGTCCTAACCCTTTCTGGTTTAGTTCCTCCAGAAAATAAATTTCTTTTATTCATTTTGGGAGGGAAAGGAGATAAACTTGCATCAAACTGTGCTATTTTCCTAAAAGCTGATTTGTGTCTTAAATTGTTTTCACTAATGCTACTTACAAATTATTTCTTATCTATTAAGTGCATTAAAGTGACACAATGTTTATCCTTTGTTAAACATTTCAAAAAGATAAAGGAACTTTTGAAATTTGAAATTGAAAGAATATCATTTTATACAACAAAAAAGGCATATTTCATTTTTTATCTAGTGAGTGCTTATTTAATTCTTTAAAACCTCCCAATATAAAAGATATTAATTTATATCAAAAATGAAATGGTTACTTTAAAATCATCCTAGTGATTGAAATGTAGTCTTTCTAGTTTTATCCATGTGACATAAAAATAAAAGAAAGAATACTTTTTAACATGTGACTGTTCATCAGTTTGGAAAGTATGATTTTATTTGTTAAGCTTTTGAAAGTAAAGGCTTTTTGCTTTGTCAAAATGTTCATTGATTATAGAGGGGAAATAATTTGATTCCACTTAGTAGGTTATTTTTAAATCGAGTTTTTTATGGCTATTTTTTCTTTTCCAGAAAAAAAATTGTAGGCATTTTATAGTTCATTTAAAAATTTGTTAAATAAACTTTTGAAGTAAATCATGCCTAAAGAAAAGTAAAGAACAACAGAAGTGTGAAGCTCAATGAACTGTCACAAAGTGAACCACCGCATAGCCAGCCATCCAAGTTAGGAGATTGATCAACACCAGTTCCACGGAGTCCCTCTGAGTGACCCCAGTCTTTACCCCGTCCTTGTCTGTGGGACTGCTGTCCTGATCTATAACACCATAGATTAACTTCACTTGATTTTGAACTTTATATAAGTAAAACCGTATAGTATATTTTTTCTTGTGCTAGCTTTTTTTTCTCAACATTGTTTGTGAAATTCATTCACGTTGCATGAAGTAGTACTGTGTGTATATAGCAGTATAAAATTCTGTCGTATGAATATACTCAAATTTACTTTTTCTGTTCG